>NC_063229.1:7825833-8128863 GCF_020740725.1 Corvus hawaiiensis | reverse complement strand
ACATGCTTTTATAAGCCCACAGAGCTTCATACTTAACATTAGTATTTTCCTTTTATGCTGTCACTAGGACTAGGAGGGCCTTCAACCATCACTGCCAAAATTAATTCATGCAAGTCTATCAGTTTGCTTTAGATAGATCGTGATTTTTTCAATGTTATCCCTTCTCCATTCCCTATTACTGTATTGCCTGGCTTGTTTTCCTCCCTATTGCTCTGAAAGATGCAACAGTGGGAGTTTAAGGAGTTTACTGGTGCCTCTCCAGAAGTTAAGTTACATACTAAAGAAATTAATTATTATTTCTGCTTCTTGCTAATGACTTGAAGCCTAAGATTAATACAGGATACTATCAGTTGTGATTCAATGATCTTTCACCTCACTTTAGAGATGCTGATATATCTCTTATCCCAGGCTCCTAATGGTAACATTTTCCAAAATGTGAAAAGTACCTGGGAACATGATAGTGGGACACATGCCTTGTTAATGTATGTGCAATGTAATATTTTTCTCAGCCTTTTCTTTGTAGGGATTTAAGATTGCTGTTTGTTAGAGCTTTTTCCCCCAAGCTGACCAGCCTCCAATGCCCATTTACTGATAAAACCATTATGATTAAAAGTTATTTGAAAAATTACCTTCCTTTGGAGCCAGAGTGACAGATATGGAGTCCTTCCAGATCTCATTAACTGGTCTTCTAGTATACAGAGTACTCCATGCAGTCATATTTACATTTACAGTCTTAGCATCAGATTGTAAATTTTCAAGAACCAGAAGTAGGTTGAGATCTTTTCCAACTTCTAAAGAGCCAGCCACCTTGAATTTCCCTGAGATGTCAGGCTTCTGTTCAATTTCCTCTTGTGTCGGTGCTGTAGGATCAAATTTATCTTCAAGTCCTAGCTTCTTACGGGCTTTTTTAAAAATATCTCTTTCTTTTGCAGAACCTGTCAGGGAGAGCCATGAAAATTATCCTCAACAGTTAACATGTATCTCTTATTTTACATGGCTGCTGGAGACAAGCTAGAAGGACGTAGTGTCTGTATTTAGAGATAAATAGACCTTCTGTTTTCCACAGCCATACCTCATTTTCTGGATCTGCAGTCAGTAATGTCACTGTCCTTCTAATAACTTTTTTTTTTTAACATAAAATCTTAAGTCTAAAGTTTCTCTTTCCCCATTTTTATCCCTTTTTACGGCTGTAACATTTAGAAATGTGAATTTTTATTTGCTAGTACAGAGAAGGCCCCAATGTTGGGGAAGGCTGATGGCACTGTGTGGTGATTTGACTCTGGCTGGCAGCCAACCATCCACCCAGCACCTCATTCCCCATTTCCATAAGAGGGGAGAAGGCTCATGGATTGAGGTAATGACAGTTTAACAGGGAAAGCAGAAGCTGCCCATGAGCAAAGGAAAAAGAGAAACACAAATGGGCACAATCAGACCCAAAGGACTGACAAGGTGCTGTGCTCTTGGACCCTTTGAAAGAGTTTCTTCTCCTGGGCCTAAGTGCTGGTTTAGCTTAGGTTTCTGTAACAGGCCTTTCATCCTGCAGACAAATAACTGAACTGTAGCCTAGTTCTCACTAAGCAGAGGCAGACATTGCATGTCAGCAATAGGCAGATGGAACAGTAAATGCTTTCTTTGGGGATACTTGGACTTGCCTTATTTACGTCCCATAAAGCAACTCCATATCAGAAAAGGCAAGCCAGTATTTTTTTCACTCAGTACCTTTTCTTCCCTCTTCTGTACGAATCAAATAAATAAAGTATAAATTCTGCTCCTACTTTATAAAAGCACAAAATTTCCCACAAAGAGACTCCAAGTTTATATACTTTTGGGAATGAAGCAGCTGTGTGATCAGAAGAACCAGTGGTTTTACTTACCTTCCTCATATTTATAATCACTGGTGACATCTACACGATCATCTCTACCAACTGCCTTTGTACTGATGGAGACACCAATTTCTGTAGATTTAGAGAATATTAAAGTTTTCTTTCCAGTTGCAGAGTCATAATTCCAGTACATACAGTCTGCATTCACTTCTGCAAACACGAATGGGCAGTCATAGTCCAGATCTACTTCTCCTTCTTTGATGGCATACCGTGAGGCAGGACCACACTGATAAATTCCTACAGCATCAAGGAAAAAGAATTCAGGCATTATTAGGTCTTTGACAGTAAGCAGATTATTAGACAGATATTTATCACTGACTCCTGAATTACCCAATGCTGCTGTCCCATTCAAGCCCTTTCATCCACATAAACCCTCATACCAGGCCAGTCATCAATGTATCTTGTGTTTATTCTGAGAGTACACTTGATTCTTTTATATTATGCCTTAATTTTCAATGGCCTTTGATACCTACGTTGGAAATACAGGAATTGCTGTAAAAACTGCTCCTGGAAGTCTAGCTTCTTTCTTGGCATCCACAGATGATCTGAAGCTAATGCAACCGATAAAGTATTTTCTTCTGCAGCTATTTCTGAGCAGGTTGACAAATTGCTTTTACAATGATTTTACTTTTTTTCCTCTTCTCTCTAAAAGTGACTGACTTTATAATTTTTCAACATTATTCCTGAAATAAAATTTGAATACCTCCACTTTGTTCTTGGGGAGTTGCATCCAGAACTTGCCATCCACTGTATGAGGGGCCCAAGTCGTTGCGTGTAAACCAGCTTTCATTCCAGACGTGGAAATTCCTGTGTGCAAGAATGAACAAAGTAAGCCACTAGTATGTATTCATGAGTTCCTGTCCACATCCTTTAATCAGCCATTTTAGTTAAATGGATCAAATGCCTTCATTTGCACAGGTTCTCATCTGAGACTCACCACTTCTACCCTGACCCTGACTACATTAACTAGAAAGGTGCTGAAAATTGCATTGTGGAATAAATATAAATGCTCAAGGGCAGAAAACAAATTTGTGAAATTATACAAAATGCCATGAGAGGCTATTCTTCTCCAAAAGCTATGGGCCCATGCACTTCCTTAGTTATAGCTGGTTTCCTTCTGGCACAATGCTACAGTTATACATGTCACTTATATTTAGAAGGGGTCCAGAACAAGAAGGGGAGTAAACAGTCAAAAAATGAGGGACTACTGCTCTTTGCTGAATGCAAGCTTGTTTGAACTGCATTTGATGCTTAATAGAAGCAGTAGTTAAATTATTTTCACTGCAAATGATACCACTACAAGAAAAGCAAAAAAAAAAAAAAAAGGCAGGAAAGCTGTCTCTGTTGAACTTTTACAGTTTCATGTGAACTGGTTTTGAAGAAGAGTTTCAAACTAGGTTAAGTCCCCACTGTTTGATACATCCAGTGCAATATTGCAAATTTTCAATCATCTGTGGTGTCGTATCTGTAACTTTGCCTGCCCTGGCTTCAATTAGCTGTTGTAATTTGGGTCACAATTCTTTCTTTAACTGAGAAAGAATGAAAACACCAAGTCTGGTACTATTATTTTGTAGTATTTTTTTATTGATCGTCTCTGTGTGTGTAGTAGTTTTTAAGGCAATTTTTAAGAAGATAAAGCATTTGCCATTAGAAGCTATGCTCTGCACCTGAGGACACTATAGGCATTGACAAGCTCTAATATTAAATATTGAGCCTTACCATATGCTGTCAGCTCCCCTCTCCAAATGATTTCCATCTGCATCATAAAACTCATCCACACGCAGATTTTCATCTGCATCATGGGCAGAACTGAAGTTTGTAATTGTACGAGTGGGAATCCCCAGACATCTAAGCACTAAAGAGTGAAGAGAAAACCACAGTCAGGAAGCAATATTTCTGCAGGTTTCATATAGCATAATAATGTCTTCAGAGACTTCCATATAGGAAGTATTATTAGTGCTTCATTTAACAGAATCTGTGCAATGTCAGTCATGTGTGTGACATAAAACATACCTGTAGTCAATACTGCTGCAAAAACCCAACATTGTCCATATTTAACAGGTTTGAATCCTGATTTCTTCCAGCTTTGCAGGATTTCACCACTTCCTGTCCAACTGCTGGGATTTTTACCACCCTCATATTTTCCACTCCAGTTTCCTAGCACCACCCCTAGGTCATCATTGGCGTTGACCTGAAAAGATATTCACTAAATCTATGATGAGGTAAATTAAGAGTTTACTACCTGTCTGAAAGGGGCCTGGGAGTTACAGAAAATGCCATATTGAATTTGAGCCAACAGTGCTCCCTCCTCAAAAAGGGAAAGCTCACAGTAGACAGCACTGGGAAAAGTGTGACCGGGAGGTTGAGGGAGGTTGTTAACTCCCTTTAATTATCCCTAGCAAGGCTGTGCCAGGAGTCCTGTCTCTAGTTTGGGGTCTCTCAGTTCAAGGGGATGTTGAGACACTGAAGAGGACTCAGGAGGGAGGGCTACCCAAATGGTCAGGGGTCCTGGAGCACACAATCTACAGGGAGAAGTTGAGTGCAGTGGCCTAGTTCTGTCTGGTTAAGGAGGGTGGGGGGAATGTAAAACCAGCTTAAAACCATTTGAATGTGTGTTCTAACAAACCTTTCTCTTTTATATACCAAGAGGCAACAGCAGAAAGCTGTAGCTTGGGAAAATCATATTTGACATAAGAGACAAATTCCTCATTAGGAGGGTAGTGCAGCTCTGGACTGCTCACCCATAGAGGTGGCAAATCCATGGCTGAGCTGATCTACAGTAGTAGTACAGAAGTACCACTGTACTTCCACTTCAAATGGCTGGCTGGACTAAAGACCTCCAAGGAACTGGTCCCTCAACCACCCCATGTCTTATATTTTCAGTTCGACTCCTGGATATCAAAGTGATAAGTATCAGAACTACCCCAGAGGAGATAAATCTAGGAGGCTCAGATCAGATGACCATGTAGGGGTTTCTCTGGCCCATACTTCACCACCCATAATATCTGGTGCATACAGAGGCCTAAAATTCTCTAAGAAATGTCTTCATATTTACTTTCATTGACTACTTTTAAAGGACACTTAGTAGTTTGGACTTTTTGAACATGTTGCTTACCATTGCACTGAGAACACGGCCCAGATACCTGGGGTCATGTCGGTGAGATACATCAGTGACAGGATCCTGACGGTAGTATAAACTTCGATCCATTATGGAGAGGCAAATATTGAGGATATCTCCTTGAAACTATGGTACAGAAATAAATCAGTGTTGTGGAAACACAGATTAGTCTACAAAAAATCAGGATGCAGAGAGCCATATAAGGATTGAATGTTTTTTGTTAATCACCAAATGAAGTGCTGCAGAGCTCAGCCAGGCATTACCATATAAAAATGTGGCCACAACAAACTCTGAAGATCAGAAGTCACAGAGCTTTTCAAAGCTTGTAATCTGTGGACTCGAAGCCTCTCAAGCATTGCTACAGTACTTTACTACTCTAAGGCTACTTAGTCTTAGTAAGGACATAAAGGTGTCTGCTGGCTGCACTTCCAAGGTAGAACATGGACTAGTAAATTACAAATTCTCGTATTGATCAGTGAAACAGGGCTTGGCACAAGTGCTGATTTCAACACCAGAGTCCTGCACTTCATAGATATGCAACGAACTGGAAAAAGCAGATGACCCAGTTCATGCAAAAACAATATCTGGTGACCCAGTTCATGCAAAAACATTTACCTGGCCAAAGTTCCATCCAAAGCTGCTGATACGATTTTTATTGCCTGCAAAAATTATGCCAAACTCTTCTAGCACATATTCCTCGCACTCAGCCTTGTTAGGCATGAACACATCATCACCTGAAAAACCAAAACAGAGAGATGTACAAATATGGCAGGCAAAATAAAACAAAACCTCAGGAGTCTTGCTCTCTGTCTATAAGAGTGCTAACAGATAGCCACCCTTTGCTGTTCTTGCTGCTATAAACAGATCATGCAACTCGGGATCTTCTACAATTAGAGAAAGGGGTGGGAGGTGTCTGAGTGAAGAGGGAGGTATGACACTGCCAAATCTGTGAGAAAATGGTAAATATGACTCTTTTTTTGGTTCTGTAGAGGCCAGACACACTCTTCTAAACTTGTGCAGCAGGAGGCAAGCTCTGTCAAAAGCAGAACTTTATCTTTTAGGACAGTGAGCTCTTCAGTGTGTATATGCTACAGAGCTGATTTTTCATACCAGAAGGTCCTAAGAAACTGTTAGACACATTTTTTTTGGTCACTGATACATTATGTTGTCAATGTTCAGCTGCTATATTAAAGTATAGATCAAATGGAGAAGCTGCAAATGTTAATGAAGCTAAAAGCAACTTTGGTCTTTAGAGGAATTTCGACATGTTCATACCTGAAGACCAAGGGTTAAAAAGCAAAACAAAAGTGCCAAGACTTGCTGGAGAGGAGCTGCCAAGTTGAACACTCAGCTTGTAACGTCCAATGACAGCATTATGCGGGCTGGAAATGGAGACGCTCACAGAGTTGGAACTGGTGGACTGTAGAACTGCACTCCAGCCCTCCTTGCTCACTGTGCTGGAGATACCAAATGTGGCCAGGGTCTTGGTTGCCTTTGAGGGTTTTGGACCTTTTAAGAAAAACAAACAACATTTCTTTTTCCATGCCTTGCTGAAATAGAGATTTAGTCATCAACAAACTCAGCAGGGATGTAGCCCTCCCCTCAGATGAATTTGTGCCGTATATTGGCAACTGAAGGAAGCTGTGGCTGCTTACTGAGGTAGGAGTAATACAACAAACACCTCACACAGTTCCATGGCTATGTGAGCGAGCATGTTGGCTCTGAGGTATTCTCTTGCTGCTCTGTAGTGCATATAAGGCCAAAAGAATATCCTGAGGCAGCATTACTCTCTCTGTGAAAGAAGCTGGGGGCCATACCTGTTTCTGCAAGGAATATTAAATTTTGCTCAGGCTTTTCTGTTCCATTGAAGGTGATACTGAAGGCCTGTCCTCTCCTCACAATCAGTTCTTCACTAGAAAATTTACTTGTGTGGTGTTCTCTTGCATTTTCTTTCAGATGCCAGTTGGTACTTGGCTGCGTTGCAGCTAGAAAAAAATGAGAAGAGCAAGAAAACTTGAGGGTACATCCAAAGAAGAAGGAGCACAAACACACTCTGAAGAATTGCTTATTACTTTCTACAGGTAACTGGTAACCATGTGAGGCTTCCACCAAAATTAAAAATAATTTAGATGTGAGCTTTGTTTTTCTTAAAGAGACTCCATTTTGCATAGGCTGTTAGAGATTATCTGCATAATTAAATATAGGAGTAGTATATCCTGTACTAAAGGAAAATCAGAAAGGCATCTAAGAGAAGAGAAACCTGAGAGAATTGAATATTTGTGAATTACTTGGATAAAAATCTGGCTGAACTCAA
Source organism: Corvus hawaiiensis (assembly GCF_020740725.1). NCBI lineage: Eukaryota > Metazoa > Chordata > Aves > Passeriformes > Corvidae > Corvus > Corvus hawaiiensis. Next base: position 8,121,548 of record NC_063229.1, on the reverse strand, counting down.
TTCTATCAAGGTGTCATTCATTCTGACATGGTGTCATCCTAACAGAGGCACAGCCTTGGTGCCTGTGAATGAGGAATAAAGAAACCTGACTGAGCTGGAAAACAGTTGTGTATTTTAAGCCATGATGCCATCTCTAGCTCCATTATGTCCCACAGCTGCCACTGTTGGAAGCACCTAACAAGAACATGTTGATGGACACTGGGCTGTCATTGGCGCTGGGAGAGGTGGCAGAATTGGAGAGAGGACACTACTAAAATATGCTGTAGAAAGTTCTTGCATGTGAACTATGGCTTCAATCAAAGGCCAGAGAATAAGCATCTGAGATTGGCTTGGATCTGACATCGTCAGAGCCTATGGAGGGATTTCTAGTAAGAGATGGCTTGATGGTTTAAATGAAGTGCAGAAGTACAGAAGAAAAAGATTTTTTCTCCTCCTGCAAAGAGGGAGAATAGGGAAGAGTAAGAGTGTGGTGCTTAGGAGTGGAAAATTGTTACCCTGTGCCATCATTGAGTAAAAAAATAATCATCCTATGTTCAACCAGATTTATTAATGTAAAGATTTTTTTACAGCGTGGTCTTAAATTTATCAAGTTCAGACAAGCCTTAAAATAACTACATTGGTAGTTTTAGCAATGTAGTCACAGTCCAAATGGAGAGGAACATGGGTTTTTTACAGTATTGATGCGAGAAGCATGAATGAGTTTCTGAGGAACATATCTACTATTAAAAAAAAAAATCTTCTGCAACTTAGCGGTGAAGCACATCTATTGTAGAACGAGCTGAGGGCTCAGGCAGTTTTGCCTTTAAAAAGGCAGGAGTTGGAAAATCAACATGGGATGATTTATAATAAAGGTCAGTTTGCATATCTATAAATATTAGCACGTGAGCAAAAACCCACCACAGCAACAAAGCAACTGCTAAAAAACCCCCCAAATTTTTGTATACTCTCTGCCTTAACTTCAGGTTTCAGCCTTCTCTGCTCATTGCAGCCTTCCTCAGCCTTTGCAATGATACATTCTGCTTTGCTTCTTTCTCTCATGTCAGATTTGTCAGTCTATCATTTGCACTTTTCTGACAACTCCAAATAGCTGCAGACTTTCCCCTCCTATTTGCAAAATACAACATTTTTATGTCAGTTAATATACCTGTGCTGCCAAACCTTGTTCTGATAAGCTTGCTTTTCCCAAGCACACAATAAATGAAAAAATGCAATTCCCGTGAAAATCCTTCTCCTGACTCTTGATGGAAGAATTTTCTATTACTTTTTTCTTGGATCAAAACTCCTTAGAGAAGTAGTGATCTCTCAGTGTCCATTGCAGAGCTGAACATGATGTATGGATGCAAGAAAATAACTAACAGCATCACGGGATGGGCTTCCCCCTTGCTCACCTTGGCCCATATCTGATCAATACGTCCTCTGTAGGCAGCTTCTGAAGCTTCCTCTGAATGGCCTCCTCTACTTCTGCTGGCTCAAGGAATGACTGGTGCCTTTCACTTCTTAAAATCTGTTTGCAATGTTTCCTCTGGGGGTGGAGTTTGAGAGGCTGCCTTTGCCCCCAGCCTTGATCTGAGTGGTGGGGCTTGACGATTTATTTTTTATTCATTTTTTTCTTCTCTCAGTCCTCACATCCTCATCTTGTTTCCTTGAAACTTAACATCTGAAGCTTGGACAATATTCATTCCTAACAGTCTGGCCACTTGTTAAGAGTTTTTCAATGTATTTAAAGTTATAAGAACTTCAGCGTTTAGCTGCTTTTCTTGCTACTATAATGATAGAGCATAACTCCTTCTTGTAAAACACTGTTTTTAATTTGAAATACTTCATGAGCAATATTTACAGGGACATTTTCTTTAAATTAATTCCCTAAATCTGTTGTTTCGGAGCTGCTTGCCACCGCCCCGCCCCCCCCCCCCCCCCCCCCCCCGGCATTGTAGTAATTTGAAAACAATGACCAATCTATTGTCTCTGCCTCAGGTCCAATCAGGGCCAAATTTAAAGAACCATTTTTTCATTTATCACATGATTTCTGTTTAACTCTGTTCAATAGACAAGCACTCCATGTCATATTTTCATGACACACTACAGTGACAAAAGGTAAGTACAGTTGTGACTTGTGATATAATATCTATCATTGTTTTCAACTGGTGCACTACTATTTTTTCATAAGACATCTCTGACCATGCTATCGGCAATGCAAATTTATGCACAAAAATCCTCCACTTAATTTCAAGGAGAGTGAATTTTTTTTATGCTTTGCAGGTGGCTCCCCTTTCTATTAAGAAAGAGACTAATTTTGATACTTTTATGGAACTACCTGTAAAATTTGATAAACTCAACACACATCTTACAGATACCTCTCAGGGATACCCATCATGCTGGACTGGGCATAGCTGTACACGTTCCCAAATTCCATCATTTTAGTTGGCTGGGCTCAGCCTTCAGTAGCCCAAATTGTTCTGTTATCAGGTTTGGATCACATTTAGAAAGTCTAGAATTGAACCTTGCTCAACCCATTTCATATACAGACGTGTTTCATTCCTGTTTCTTATAAAAAGGTGTTGTTACAAGAAACAGTTTTTACCTGGCTATGATTCAGACCTCTGCTTTGAATCTCTGTTCATTAATTGTATTTAATCTTAAGAGGGACCATGGTTTATCACTTGCAAAGCCCAATTGTGATAAGACTAGTTCTTAAATTTAAAATGTCTAGAATTTGATTAGAATTTTTGATGTTAAGACATACTCTCCTATCCGTAATTTTAAATACTGTTAAATGTCACACAAACATTTTTCAGAAATAAATTTTCAGAATAAATTTAATATTTCAGGCTATCCTTGGGTACACAGCAAACCGTTTTTCTTTGATTGGAAGGTTAGTTGCTTTGATAGGAAGTTAGTGTTGAAAGAAAAAGAACAACAGTTCATTTATGCTGGCAGACAGTATGTCAGGAAGAACAAGTTGTGGCTGTTGTGTCAGCTCCTGGTGTTTATTCCCAGCTCAGCCTAAGTTGCCTTGCAGGCCTCTGGTGTGCTTTGTTTGTAAAACAGATGAATGATACACACTGGACCTTTGGATTAAAGATTATGGGCAAAGGTTGAGAATGAGGGTTAAATTAATGAGAAATACTAACACTAGTCAGAACACACAGTCAGTCAAGCACAATGCATCTGACCCAGGCAGCTTCCTGGCCAAGTAGTGTTTGCAGAGCTTGAGTGGTGGCTGTAAATGTAGGGACTGTACAGGCAGGTGCTTGAAATTCCATGGATAGCAAGAGAAGACTCCTTTGGACCTCAGAAAATCGAAGCTACAAGCCACCTTACTATATTGTTTCATGTACCCAGAAGAAGGTATATCAGAATCATCTTTTGCCGACTGGTCCAGTCATATAATTCGTAACATCCTTTTCCAGTAATACCCAGATTTTTTCCCCTCACCTCAGTAACTGTTAAAGAAATTAATATCTAGGACTAAGAGTTTCAGCACTGAACAGTGAAGGATATATTTGGTAACAGTCAAATTCCCCTCAGTATACTCCTTTCTCTCCTTCTTTCTAATGTTTTCTTTCACACCAAGTCTGTATGAATCCTCAGTGATACTTGAATTTTATGAAATGTCACCTATTATTAATTGTGCTTTTGTTCAGGATGGGAAATTATTACCTGTAATAGTCTATCTGCTCCTATGTTCTTTCTGAGCACAGCTCTTTTTTAACATATCCCTAAAGCATCATGCTGCAACCACATGGCCATGACTCATTGGGACCGCCTCAGTGGACTTGATGATCTTACAGGTCTTTCTCAACCTAAATTATTCTGATTCTGTGATTCAGTATCCTGAGAAGTTTGGGCTATTCTATCTCTTATCACATCCCGTTTTTGAATAATTAAGCAAGAAATTCCACCAGCAGCCTCCACTCCTGCTATCCTAGATACAGGAATTCAAGGGGTTTTCTACAGCTTTGCTTTATTTATGACCCAACTAGGGAGAGGCCTGGGTCCCTGGAACAGTGGTGTGGACTGACCCACATTAGTACTTTTCAAGACTAGAACCACCTGATGTAAAATGATCAGGTCCATACGGAAGAATATTTGGCCAAGATCTCTTCTGAGCCTTACATATTGTCCAAGACATACTTCTTATTTTCTGTCTTCTTCTTCCACGCACATGGCTTAAACAGTAGGGACATTTGGAATGGAAGCTTGCAGCCTGCTGCAGCCTGAAGCCTTCCTGAAGTTCCTAACTCTTCCTGAAGTTTGACAATAACCTTCCTTTGAAGACAGCAGAACTTGGCACAATCATCTTCCATATTGTCTGTGTAAGAAGGGTACCCTGTTAGCTGGGCTCAGATCTTCTCTTGAGATCTTGGCTCATTCTAGATGAGATGGCTTCTTCAGAAGGGAGGCTGACAGTGACATACTAGTGACATGCACTAATATCTGACCTTCAAAAACTACCATGGGACCAGGACAGAGGAATAAGCCAAACTGGCAGTGCAGAGACTGGGATGAACCTATGCTGGACTCTCCTGACAGCTCCCACATAGTCACACAGCACCTATTATTTATAGCCTATGATACTGAAATGTATTTCCCTACCTCTCCCATCTTCCATTGGAATGGAGTAAAGACATTATTTGGAAGTTTTAACTTCCAGTTATTGCTGCATACTCATCATCCAAGAATATCCCTGTGCAGGCTCCCATCACGGCCCTGCTCTGCTCCTCTCTTTGAGAATCCAGCATGTTGTCCCATTCTGCGGGCAGACGCTCCCAATGCTAATGCACAAACAAGATGCTTGCAGGTGTAACTCACGCCTTAATTGTAATGACACTGAAGCTTAAAAGTGACAGAAAGAAGCTGAGATAATTATTTTCAGTGTGAGACTATGAAACAAATTGTTAAATTTTTAGTAGCAATAGTGGTGCTGCAGACTATCAAAACCCTTTTAAAAACCAGGCAAACTTAGAGGAACCTTTTAGGTGCTTTTCCCTTTTCTTTATGCAAAACCTTCTGGATTCTGTTAAAGCAGGTCCATTAGAGACTGGCCCACAAATGCATAAAGATTTTCTGGGAAAAAAGGTGTGTCTGTCTGCAGGATGTGTGTCAGGGGATGGGAGGAGTAGGGACAGAGGAAGAGAAGGAGTGAAAACAGCTCTGTGCACACACACTGCACAGTTTTCAGCAAGCCCTCACAGTTTTTTGTATAAAAAATTGTGCATGGTACCATGAGGAGCATCTGCTTGCAGTTCTGACATCTCCTGCTGAGCGGGGGCTTGGGTATTTCTTGGATGCTGGGTATTTCACAAGCAAGTGCTGATCGTGATCAGGAAATACCAGTTTGTTTGTTAAATGCTGTATTAAATGCTTCTTGCATTTCATGCAATAAGAAAATTGTCGTTGAGAAGGATAGACTGCTGTCTGAAACTTCAAGAGGAAGCTTTGAGAGAGAGCCCTGCTAAAATGTTCCAAGTTATTGGCAAATCATTGCTTAAAAGGAAGTGTTACAATGCAGAAACAATTGGTTTGTGGGTTTTTTCCCCCATTGCTGTAGATGAAGGTTTTAACTGTCCACCTTACTGTATAGTTCTTTTGTTAAGAAGAAGGATTTTTCTACTCAGTCTAATATTTCAGCTTTGCCTATCAAATTGTGTTTTGCTATTTATTTAAGCTCTGCTTAGAGGAGGAGATTTATGAAAAAATCTATAGCCCTGTGCTGATTGTATGGACCCAATTCCCTCCTAGCCTCAGTTCTGCTCTTAAACAAGTAAACATATAGATGGTATCACACTTAGCAGCTGCACTCAGATAGTCATTAACTAACCACTACCAGGCCAGACAAACAGCAGATGCTGTGAGGGATGCTGGCACAATGTCAAGACAATAACAGGAATTATTTCAGATAATAGATACATGGATAAACACTTGTGTTCTAAGAGTTTGTGCAATCACTTCTCCTAGAACTGTGAGAATGGGGTAACTGTGCCTCCCTTAAACTGCATGAGGGGAAAACAATGCATGTCAGTTCTGCACGTGAGCCCCTGATCTGTGGATGGTTCCTTTTTATTATTTTCCTTAGCTTGAAAAGCCTAAGTCACATAAAGCTAGCACAGCATGTGCTCTTCCTAGCATAGATAAAGTAGCATCATCTTAAAGTCAGGACTCATTTTATGCATTTATGAAGAGGACCTATTAAGAAAGTTGGGAACAAACTTTTAGCAGGGCTTGTTGCAATAGGACATGGGGTAATAGTTTTAAACTGAAGGACTCAATTTAGATGAGATACAAGAAAGAAGTTTTTAACACAGAGGGCAGCACAGGTTGCCCAAGGAGGTGGTAGATGCCCCATTCCTGGAAAAATGCAAGGTCAGAGTGGATGGGGCCCTGAGCAACCTGATCTAGTTGCAGATGTCCCTGCTCATTGCAGGGGAGCTGGAGCAGATGGCCTTTAAATATCCCTTCCAACTCACACTATTCTATGATTCCATACATTTTTATACAAGTGCCAGCAAGTCAGGCCTAAGTGAGTACATGGCCAATCTTACTAAAAGGTATTAATTTAATATCCTTTCTCCTAAGACTTCACTGCTGGACTTCTGTTTGCTTTGTTTGTGTTTTAAAGTGCCTTTGCCTTTCACGCAAATTTTAAAAAATAGTTAAAATGGCACGACTGACTCTGGATCTGCAGGAAGAAATTCAGTCTGTAGTGTATCCTTCACATAAGTATTGCTCTTAACACAAGATTCATTCATACCTGACCTACTCTTTGATTCATTAAATTTCATGCTAAAATAAAGCTTGCAGTTTGCCACAACTTCTGCTCTATTTGCAATTTTACAATATTTTTAATATTTAACTATAATATAGCAATGGATGGATTATCTTCTTTTGCTTGTTTGCTTGTCTTTTGTAAAATTCAGAAAAGAAGAACACTGAAACAACATATGCATAATTCTCAAAATGTTTTGTACTTCGACAATCAGAACCCTTTAGAAAACAACCCTGCAGAGAAAGCTAACACATGGTACATTATTCACTTTCCCATTCCATATGAACAAAGAGACTTTTTTTTTTTTTCACTTACCAGCCATGCTCCTTTGCTCCTCTGTGCCTTGGACTTTGTATTGCTGTGAGCAACTGTAGACCTATATGATAAGACTTCAAGCTCTGGCTGTGTTGCAGCATTTATAGGGAAAACTTTAGGCCTCTCCTTATGTCCAAACCAATTATAATTCACATTAGGTGAGTGAGGCAGGTAAGTCATACCAGTGGTCATGTAAACTTCCTAGTAACCCTATATTAGCTCATGGGCTTTAAGACACTGGACTTGTGCAATTCAGGCCATTTATCCAGAAGGCTGATGAGATGCTTAGAAAAGCAGAGCATTTAATTGCATACCTGGAATCCAGAATTTCACATGCAATGATGCATCACTCGGCTAGGGATGTTTTTTGAGTCAGTATAAATTAATATCTCTTCCCAGTATGATCCAAAGTTGACTATTCATGCAATAAAAGTACACATTCATAATCAAATCCCCTCCCTATGAGTGTACTCATAAGTCTGGAAAAAAAACCTCAGAACTTTTCATTTGCCTCATCCGTCCTTTTTTGGGGATCACCACAGTAATGCTTTTGTGTCAGCCCCTCCTTAGAGTCTCTGTGAATTATACTAATGGTATGAATGCTGTATTGTAAGCTAGTAGTAACTTGACAAACCACGGAGCATTGAATAGCTTTGATGAGTGGATCTTGAGCGGTAACTCTCCCTGCACAGAGAGAAACTTCATCCCCGTAAAATAAAATGCTCATTTTGGAGCAAGTACAAATTATGACTATAATTTGTGTTTCAATGGTGGTTACTCATCTAGTTTCTGACTATAAAGAGAGAATAATAAATGTTAAAATATCTTCATCAGCACATACAGGAAATCCTAAAGGTACGAAGAAAATGAATTTGTCAGAATGACCTCATAATATTTCTTTTTTTCAGGCTAATCCTTCATTTTCCATATCAGTACTAGCAAACTGATCACAGATCTCTCTCTCTTTTGCCCTACACATACAGGAACTTCTGTTTCCTTACACTTATACAGACTTGAACAAGGTATTTTGCCTCTTCATTATTACTTCATCTCGCTTATCTACAATGACGAGAAAAGACTGAAGCAATCTCAGGAATGTCAGTGCTTACCTTGAAGAACTTGAAGGGTGGAAATTTCATAAGATCAGAAAGGGGCAAGCACAGTATCTGTGTATAAAATGGGGCAAGAGGCATGAAAAAGAGCTGAGAAATTACAGTTGACATCAACTAGTGTGATGCAAATTCCTGGAGAACACTGAAAGACATAAATTTCTTAGCATCTAGATGAATAACAGCCAGCTTAGATGTGCCAAGAAGTCAGCTGAGCCCATCAGAGGAGAAGAAAGAAGTGTCATCTATCACCACATGCTGACTTGGATTTGCAGCAAGATCCCACAGGGTATTTTCAAAAGTACACTTTGGAAACACTGATTACACAAGATTTCTATTAGTTAACTGCATAACTTGTTGTTAAAAAAACAAATGTTGCATTGCTTCAATGGATCACCATCAAACTGGAAGGGCATAGTGGCTGAAGTGCCATTAAAAGCTGCCTTGGAGCATTGACATTTTAAATATGCTCTTTTCTGTTGTTAATGTTGTTCAGCTGAAGCATTATGTTAGCCCAGGGCTAATCTCAGCTGGATAATGTCAAGACTACAGAGAATGGAGAGCTTAAAAAAAATAGAAGGATCAAGCTGGATCAGTCTAAAGCAGAGACAACTGCAGAGATACGATATTTTTGAATATGTAAAGTGGTTATAGAAAGAGGAGGCCAACTGAGGAGTCATGGTCTTAAAACTCTAGCCTTTGACTGAAGACTCTGAACTGAAACATAAAAATGTTGGCAGTGAAGAAAAGTGTTTAGCTAGACCCTCTGTGTAGGCTGTAAAAATGTTAATTTTTTTTTCCATAGAGATTAAGAATAGCTTGAATGCACATTTGTCAGGAATAACATATGTGTGTAGTTGAGCTGTCCTTGAGGCATTTATTTTAATGTCAAAGCTGTGACAGTGACACTTTTCCCCGCATTGCTTGTTGTTGGCACCTGATGCTGAAGTTCATGGTGTAGAGAGCACCTCAGCAGGGTAATGAAGCATTCTGCATCCAGTACTGATTCAGTCTCATTTGCCTTGGTTTTCCTCAGTTGCTGTGGCTGACTTACCCAGTGAATACACTTCACATTGTGTCCTATGGTGAAGGTTACCAGTTTCCGGAGTACTGTGACACACAAGCGTGCAGACTGTGTGTCACATTCATCTTAAGAACTGCTTATTTCAACGGAGTGATAAAATGTTTTGCATAGAAAGAGGGGGGTTAGCACTGTGTCTGTCCAGTATTGCATCTGCCAGTGTAAGCCAGTTCACAAGCATCACCTGGAAGCCTCACAGCAATCTTTCTCGATTATCTTGTGAAGGAAAAGTCTGTCCCATCTTCTGTCATTTGGTCACTTGTTCCCAAAAGAGGGAAGTTACAGAACTGACCTGAAAATAGCCGCATCTTTTTTTTCTTTTTTTGTGCAGAGAAAAGCCACCTCCTTTTTAGAATCCATTAGAGTTCATTGGTTTTTCATACCTTAGAGCAATGTGTTTCACATGCTAATTATGAGTTGTGTAAATAATGTTCTAAACATTCCCTTTCTTCATTTAAGATCCACTGGTTCTTACATTGTCAGGATTAAAAGCTACCAAGGCTTTGCTTTACTTTATTGTTCAGTACTTTGTATTTCTCTATGATATCATGTCTTATGTTATTATATTCCTCCAAATTATATAATATCAGACTTTTCAGTCTCTTTTCATGCTGATACCGTAGTTTGAATATGTTGTGCATTTCTGAAACTCATCCAGTTTCTTCTGTATGCTTTTGTGATATAAATGAAAAAGAATTGATCCTATAGGGAAAATACACTATCAGTCAATTGGTGGCAATGATTTTTAGTATTTCCTGATCTATTTTCTATTAATGCCACTTTTGTTTGTTAGTTCAGCATTTGCTCAGCTTAGCCCACAAGACGGTGATTGTTCATCCTGTACAAAGGAATTATGTCACAATAAGATATAAAATAACAAGCCTGGACAAGATGTTTAGCTGTGTGGATGGATAAAATGGGTGTATTGGAAACTGAGTGAAGAGAGGCTGCACAACAAGCTGATGTGTGAATTCCATAATGTTAAAGGAGAGGATTGGAGTGTATCAAATGAACTGGCACGGGATTTGTAAATAGGGTGCTCAGAGAGCTGGTAACCACAAAGAAAAAGCTGCAATGCCTGGAAAGGCAAAGGAAACAATTGTTTGAGATGGAAGAAAATACTGTTATTAGAGAGAATGCAAACAGTTGTGAAAGACTAAGGAGCAGAATTAAGGAGATCAGGAATTGGGATGGAGCACAGCTGGAAGTGGAAAGGAAGATGAAAAGTTGATACATTTGAGATAAAAGAGAAATAGAGAAATTAAAGATGGAAAGTTAGGCTATGGGAAAGAGAAAACCAGACATTCTGGTATCTTATTCATGGAAGAAATACTCCCCTAGAAGAGGAGAAAGTGAAAATAATGAAGGAAAGTAGAGGTGAGTTAAAGATGGAGAAAACCGATCTAGAATGATGGCTTGGTATTTATTAGAGTGCAAGAAGAGTAAAACTGAGGAAAAGGAGAATGAAGTCTGAGGAAATGTTATCAGAAGGAGGTATTGAGGGAAACTCTAGCCTGGGGATGGCTGGGAGGGATATGAGTATGAGAGAGAAAAAGGATCTGGGATAAAGGAAATGGAAGCTTTAAGAGAATCAAGGACCAAAGCAAGGAAGAAAAGGGGATAGTGAGAAAAAAAGTACAGAATCATTATATATATAAATACTGTATTTCAATGGCTTCACTGAAATTCAAGATGCTCTCTAAAATAGTTAGCAAACCTTGTGTAAGACATCACAACATGCCCATAGCTTTTCCATGTTTTCCAGTTGCATCTGCTGGTGTAATAAGCGACTGTTCCATCCTTCAAATCTTGTTTGTTGTGTGAACTTGGACACAGCAACAGCACTGCTAGAATAGCTGTGGAATTTTGGCAATGCTGAATCTGTGCTGAGAATTTAAAGCAAGACTTCACCTGAGACCAAATGCTTGCATCTCTGTCAACACAGCCTTTGACTCAAGGTTAGGCATTCCCTTCTTTCAGCAGGAAATCAGGTAGGAAATCACACATGCTGTGGCTGTGCATAACTAGGATGTTTTAGGAAACGTTCCACAATTCTCCAGCTCCCTTGGCAGTGGACTGGTGAGGCTCTAACAGTCTGCAAAGCAGGAAACTGCCAAGGACAGAGGCTGCTGGGGAGTCAGCAAGATGCCATTGGGGTTTTTTTGCATCAGAGTGTTGGAAAGTCCCAACAGTTTTTCCTGATGCCAAGCAGGATACACCCTGCCAGGAGTGCCAACTACTGTGGGATAGGGAATACTCTCCAAGAAGCAGTGGTTGCCATCCACAGCTCTGTCACACCAGTGGTCCCTTTTCTCCTGGGCACTTCCCACAGCTCTATTGTGCATCTCCATCCCTTTCCTTATTCTGTTTTCTTGCAGCAGGGGCAATCAGACAGGCACTTACAGATTTAGAAAGGCTGGAACTAGATCATTAGGAGTTCACCATGTAGTTCCATAGTGGATAATTGTGCCTAATGCTGACTCTGAAAGAGAATTCTTTGGAATATATGAGTGCCAAGAAACAGGTCCTGCCCACAGTATACTGGGCTACAAACACTGTATCATGGTTTGGGGAAGGTTTTCTCCCCAGTCAGTGGCATAGAATTAACCTGAACTACCCAAACCTGTTCTGCAGAACCCAGCACTGTACATTGGAGCTACCTCTGTAGCTCATCTTTACTCAGCCACACAACTTTGCTCAGTTTCAAATCAGACTGAAGATATTTCTGGCCACCAGTGACCTGGCATCTTATTTAGCTATGAGGACATCCTGTGCTTGCTTTGAGTTCCTCCAGGAAGAAAGCATTTGGTCAGTGGGGAATGCATGACTATGGCTAAAATAGAGTATAATCCATTTAGGTCCCACACTAGACTCAATCTATGAGTTGGAAGTAAGAGTGAAAAAGGTTTGGGGAGAGATCGGAAACATGACAATCAAATGAAGGCACTTCCTGAGGATTAATCCCAAGGCAAGAGATCAGGCTATATTTTCACTTTAGAGACTTAAGTGAGTCTCATTGCCTTGTTTGTTTATTTCAGGCAAATGAAACTTCTCTAACATGAAGGTAAGTTTTTCCCATTGTAAGACAATGGTGGCAGCTCTCATTAGAACCATGAGACAGCTTCAACAGCAGAAGCTTACTGTTTTGGACAGGATTTACTTTTGAAAGTCTGAAGGCACTTTTAACTGTGAAAAAGGGGAAGAGGCATAGGTAGGTCACATGTTATGGCTTTGATACTATCCATTCTGTGTCCCTGAAAACATAATAATTTCATAGCAAGAATATCCATAATACTATCAGCTCACCTTGAACACTTTTAAAAAAACCTTCTTTTTTCCCTAAAACTTACTATCTGAAGTGAGTAGAATTAATATTTTACAGCTGGGCAAACTGGCAAGATAGGTGCCATGATTTGGCACTGTAAGTAGTGTGTCTTAATCCCATCCCACTACATTACTGTCAGACCTTTTGTCCTATAAAAATGTTTCCCTTTGGAATTTTTTTTAGCAAATAATTTAATAAATGATACTGCACTAGTTTATCCTTTGTATTTAGCAGTATAACCACTGGCATGACCTAGTGGCTACACACAGAAAGAACAGGTCCCTGGTGCCAAATACCTCACCATTTTTAAACTGCTGCTGTTGGTGATAACAATAACAACATTGACTATCGCAAATGATTCTGGTTTTTTTCTTTCCATTCAATGTAAAATAATTTCTGAGAAGCCTTGAAATCTTCAGGGCTCTAAGCCCTGCAGTTTCTGTTCTGTATTTGAAATTGGGTTTCTAAGCGTCACAGATTCAGGTAAACAGAAATACTCATTTTCCTGGCCCTCTCTCTGTTCAGGTTGCTCATATTAGTACAGCAGTGCATGTGTCACTGTACACAAATGTTTAGGACATTTCCTGTAATTTCATACTCAGGGCTAGTTTTGAGAAACCAACTTGTTTTAACAGTTATTTCTTCTTTGTGAACCATGAAATAAGAAGTTATTGGTGTAACAGCAGAAATTGTAAATGTGCCAAGTCCCTTCCTTTGGGCAAAAGGGGAAAAAAGTATTGCCTCAAAAAGACAAGCCATTTCAAGCTTGCCATGTCCTCACTTCCCTAAATAGTTCTCTCTCCTTTGACATTCTTCTGTAAGCACACACTATTAAGTTTTCTTGAAATTTTTAAACAATCAGCTGTGAGCAGCTACTGATGTAAAACAAACATAGCAAAGCTAAATGTGAGACTGTATAGAAGGGGAAGGTGATTTTATTTTAAACAAAACTGATTTCAGTCAGTCACACTTATCCTCCTGCAGATTTCATTCAGTCAGTCTTTCATACTTGTTTTTCATACCTGCCTTTTAACAAGGACTAAGATGTGTATGTCTCGCTAGTCCAACCAGGATTACTTGTGGTGCAACTGAGGACAAAGAATGCCAGTTTGGGAGTCATCAGGTTTCCTGGGTTCTTTTTGTTGGGTGACCACATGCTGACTTTGGAATTACGTTTTGTACCCTTCAGAGACCCAGGTCCATGAGTCATTAAGTGATGTTATTGATTGACTGCCTGTCCTTTTGTCTCCTGTTCTGTGAAAAGTCTGTCTTTAGTTTTATTTCTAGACAAGGGAAGTACATTGTCTCAAACGGGTGACAAGCTATAGAGATCCTGTGCTAAGGACTGTACCTCTCACAATGAAGTTACACTTGGATGGACTTCCGTGCTGGTCATTCTGACAGAGCGGCACTCATTCCCAATGAAAGGCCATCAGTGTAAACTAGCTCACTCACTTGTTAAAGCATGAATGGTACTTGGGGTTTCTTGGTGGCTTTTTAGTCGTGAAACTCAGTGCTATGAACACTTTCAGAAGGAGGACAGTGAGATGAAACCTCTGGAATGACTGTAAATATATTGGTGCTCTTTTGTATACTATTGCTCCATTGAGTGTTACCCAATAATAACAACAGTTCTATACAGGCTTTCGTAAGAGGACTTTCTGAATTCAGGTACTGGTAGCTTTGTTTGAGAGGGTCTGCACTGTTCTTTCAGCTACAGATGTGGTTGTGGTTGAATAATGGCCTACAGTTCCTGGAAGCTCATTAAATATCATCCACATTGTAGGCAGTTAAAGACTGAGGGTGCTGGGGTTTAGGCATGTTTATACGAGGGTTTGAGAGAAAATATCGAATAGTAGAATAACACTGAAACAGAATAAAACCAATATTTTATGGAAGATGTTGCACGTGAGTGTAAGATGATCCTACCTGTCTAATAGTCAAAGGTGCTGTATTTAATGTGTCCAGAATTTTAACCCTCTAGTGCATGATGGTGAGTGATGTATTAGGACCTTTCCTTTAAGGGAAACAAAACAAAACAGGAAAAAACCTACCACCATGCTAAAGAGAAAAAAAGCACAAACATAACTTTAACAGCATCTCAGTTACAATGAAATGTAAAGCTTATCTGTTACAGGGATGCAGCCAATGTGAGCAAATGTTAAAAGATAACAAACAAAAAATCTGGGAACATATTTAGCACAGCCCTGTATCAGCTGAATCTCCTACACAAGGAAGTGTTCCAACCTCCCTAACTCTGATAACTACTGAGGATAATTGTTGATTATTTCTGTCTCCCACTTGCACCCTGCCACTATTGTTACTTGTTGTCTATCTTGGCTTCACTTCAGATGATTCTGTTTGTAATCTTACCTGCATTTGCTAAACCAGAAAGATACCATGCTTGGTTTTTAGATTGTCATGGCTGGAGTTGAAGACACCAGACAAACATAATCAAACTAAAGTCATCAAATCAAATAGATCTGATGGAAAGTTGCCTCCATCTTCAAACAGGAGAAACCAAGTTTCTTCTGGTGATTAGGAGAGTATGTCACTAACATATACTGCCAAGTTTGTATATGTAACACAAAGTATGATCCATACACATATATTTGTGTGTGATGAGGCATTATCCTTTAAAAGCTACAAGGCACCAAGTTATTATCTGAGGTAGATGGTTGTCAAGTGACCAAGGCTACGGAAGAGGAAGTGGGAGAACTGTCCAAATTATAAAGCTCAGAGATCAATTTCAGTAAGGCTCAATTATTGCTACCCCAGGAATTGTAACTGGGGAAATGGGAAAACAGATAGCTAGAAGAAAGGTTAAAGCTTTTTGTCAAATAAACATTATTTCTTCCCAACTCCAATTTAAAGCAGTTTTAGGAGAATTTAAATCTTCACTGCAGTGCAAGATAACTTTGCCAGTATCAGCAGACTGCAAGGAAAATTACTGGAAGGACTGGAATGGAGCTGGAACTTGGCATTGAAGAGTCACAGCTTCACTGGGCTACCTGTGCCAGTGTCTCACCATCCTCTCAGTAAAGAATTTCTTCCTAATACCAAATCTAAACCTATTCTCTTTCACTTTTAAACCATCCTCCCTTGCCCTGTCACTACATGTTCTTGTAAACAGTCTCTCTCCATCTTTCTTGTAGGCTCTCTTCAGGAATTAGCCCTACAACATTAGGGAATGACTGCGCATTGCCACCAAGAACTACAGACTCGTAGTGGACAGAAAGAAACACCTGGAGCCAGGAATGGGTCTCCACCCTTTGCCTAACAAAATCTGCAGACCTTTGCAAGCACCATCCGACGGCATGAGCAGTCAGCAGAACGTGAACAAACCCCCTGCACAAAGGCCTTCGGAGCTCTAAGCTGTAACTCGAACCTTCGATCGGCGCCCAGGCTCATCCAGCCCTGCTCCAAAGCTCTCACCTGTCGGGACACGCTGCCCGTGTGGGGCACTGCCCCACTGCACACACTGCCCCGCCTGGAGCCGCCCCCGACCCCAAACCCTGGCTCGGGGTCCCCGCTCGGGAGCCGCGGCCGCCGGCGCTGCGCTGCTGCCGCCTCTCGGCCTGCGCGCGGTACTGCAGGTGCCCGTCCCGCGTGGCGCAGCCCGGCAGCGCAGCCCGGTGTCCTCCGTGCGGGCCGAGCGGGCCGCATCGAGCCCTCGGCAGGGGCAGAGAGCGCCGCAGCACCCCCGAAATGCTGCTTGAGAAAGAGCTGACCAACCACGGGTCCCGGCCCATCCCCTCACCCCAATAACTGGCCACCCTTACCATCGAAAGCATTTAAATACACGCAGCGAGATGTATGGGGCTGTACTCCCACTGCCCTGTTTTCTTCCCCTCCTTTTGACTCTTCTCAACTGCTTTTAATATAAATTCCCTCATGGATTTCCAAGCAAAAACAATTAATGTAGTATTAACAGGAATGGAAGAAGAAACTGACTCTCAAGCATTGCTCTACACGAGGAGGGCACATGGAAACTTCAGGGCAGTCTTTGTTGGCCCTCAGACTTGATTAGTTCATATTTACAATCCTTTGTTTCATTTAAATGGAGTTTTTTGTGATTTATTTCTAATATATCTTCAGAAATGTAGCCCTGGCCTGCCAGCACAGACAGGAATTGAATTAAAATAGGCTGTGGCTTGGTTCCTGGCATTTATTTACTGTTCTCATAGTAAACAGCACGTTATGTTGTTCACAATGCTTAATAAACTCCCTTTTTGTTAAGAGTGTGTGTGTGTACCACCATGCCCATGCTGAGAAATCCCCCGAGCGCAGGAAGGCGGGTGTGCAGGATACCAGTGCCAGCTGCATGCTGTGCCCTGGACAGAAAGAAACACCTGGAGCCAGGAATGGGTCTCCACCCTTTGCCTAACAAAGGCCTCGGGACCTGTGGCTCCCACCAGGGTGGGGAGAATCCATCATCCAGGGACTCTGAAGAGCCCCAGACCCACTGGAGTGGGTACATAGACTGTAAAGGTATAAAACTCCAGGGATTACTTTGTTCAGGGTCTGTGTCCACAGGCACCAGCCTGAGCTGTTCCTATTGTTGTACCTTTCAATGATTAAATTACTTTCCCCCTGAAATTGAATACCTGACACTACCAAAAGAAACCTAGGGTAAGAAGTGTCTTTAACACCTGTGTGCATGCATATTTATAACAGTAAACTTCTCCTCTGAAAGCGCATGTCGAGATGGTGGGGTGCCCCATGTGTCACTGAAGGGACGTAAGAGTCACTGAGGAGAATGTGGATGTGTCGTGTGTCGCTGAGGGGACATAAGAGTCACTGAGGGGAATGTGGATGTGTCGTGTGTCGCTGAAGGGACATAAGAATCACTGAGGGGAATGTGGATGTGTCGTGTGTCGCTGACGGGACATAAGAGTCACTGAGGGGAATGTGGATGTGTCGTGTGTCGCTGACGGGACCTGAGGGTCGCTGGGGGGAATGTGGATGTGTCGTGTGTCGCTGACGGGACCTGAGGGTCGCTGGGGGGAATGTGGATGTGTCGTGTGTCGCTGACGGGACCTGAGGGTCGCTGAGGGGGAGGCGAGCGCGCCCCGAGGGGTTCCCGCCGCGCCGCCGCCGCCGCCGCCGCCTCCTCCGCGCCGCAGGGGGGCGTTTCCCGCCCGCGCGCGGCGGCCCTGCCCCGCCGGTCCCCTCAGCTGCGGCGGCGGGAACTCAAATCCGCTGTGCTCGCCTCTCTCAGCGGGGCGCCGGGTGGGCTTCTCTGGGCAAAGGTCATTCCTGGCATTCCCAGGGCACCTTCTGGGTGCCCTGGCTGGCTTTGCGCTGGGCGACCTCCTTGGAAGCAGGGCAGGGTCTTTGCTTTTGCTGGCCTTTTGCCGTCGTGCTCCTTCGGCTGCCTGGAGAGAGGGGCAACCCTGTAAAGAGGGTGAGAGCCCCTGTCTCCACACCTGAGGGGGGAAATGGAGCTCTCCGAGCCCCCAGCCTACCCTGGAAGCAGGGCAGGGCCTTTTCCCCAGCCTGGGCCTTGCCCCTGCTTTCTGAGAACTGGAAATACTTGAAACTGTAAATACACCTTTTTTTTCCTTTTGTGTTTTCTTTTTTTTTTTTTTTTTTTTTTTTTTTAATCTGTGTTCATAAGCCTCCCTTGTTTGGTTTTGGATTTTTTTAAAGAAATCTGATGGTTGTTCTGTATAAGTGAATACTGGCCAGTATTTATTATGCTTTCTTTGGTATTTGATGAGGTAGTGTGTAGGAGTGTGACAACATATCACACTGATAGTGCTTGCATGTAGATGCAGTAAGCCTCCTGAAATGGGATGAAACACTTTAAAAATAATTTAATCCATCATTGACCTCTGTCACTCCCAAAAATGCAATAAACCACAAAGTTTAGAAGAGAATTGGAAGAGAATTGTAAATTAGGTCTTTCCGTTTTGGGTTACTGCAGGAAACACAGATACTCCAACCTAAGCTCTTATGTCCATTTTAAATTAACTTCTAAATCTTTAACAGTGCCATTCTCACACCACTTGAAAGAAATAGTTTTTTTCAATTTTCTAATAAGGGAATATATTCAGTTCAGAAAGTTATTCTGATTACAACAGTTCACTTTGAATATAAATGATAATAGCTCCAAAAGCTCAGACATACCTTCCTGATTTTTAGTGAGCTTTATAGCAAACTGAGTTTCAATCTGACATATCAAAGCTCAAGGAAATCACATGTGCTTTGTGCAAGAGTACTCATTCTGAATGTCACGGGGTGTTGACAAAACTTTGAAGATATCTGGTCATCATTTGTAATGAAATTAGAGGTGAATTTTGAGGACCCATATGCTTGCCTGTTCTCTATGAAGTGTTGCTATGCATATGGTGAGCTTTTTTTAGTGCATATTGGAGTTACGTGTGTGTTGCAGGTGATGGCCGCCTTGTGCTTTCTAGTAGGAGGCCCAGTTTATTCAGGATTTTCTGTGTGCTGCTGCACCATATAAGAACCGTTTACTTCTAGCCTGTGTCTTTTTTGCCACCTTGACTAAGATCTGCTACAATACTTGATACTAAACTGTGACTTAAATGGCAAAACACGTCCGGGCTGAGAATCAGCAATGATTTCAAATGCTTCGTATTTTCTTGTCTTCATAGAATTAAATTATTGCAGGAGTTATTTGATGTGGATGGAGGAAGATCATGCCTTAGGAATCTCCTCTTTCCCACCAAATCCTAGGACTGATGTTCCATGGGGACCTCACTAAAAAGTGGCTTTCCGGCTGTAGTGTAATGTCCCAAAAATGACCGCTAGGGGATGCTACATTCCTACACAATTTCACAGCTGGGCGGGGGGTGTGTAACTACCAATTTTGCAGCCTTATTACCATTCTTTTCCACGCAAAAAATATGGAAAATAAGCTTTTGATTATTCTGTGCAATACGGATATTTTATTGGTATTTAAGTGAGTAGAAATAGATAATTTAAAAAATTCTTTGCTAATTGTCTGTCCTATTATGTATAAATGTCCTTTTTATGTGTGCATAGAGGTTTATTTTTAAATATCTATCATAGGAACCTCCAAGTCAAGACCATGATCCCAGTCCAATAAATTGCATAGAGAAGTAGGTGGAGAACATCAGACACACTATACACAAATATACAGAGATCTTTAGTCCAGGGCTCAAATTGTAGAAAGTGCCCTTTGAGAACAAACACAGAACAATTTGTAGGTCTGAAATTTGATACAGAGCAAAGCTGGTCGTTCTGCACTAGAACTTGTTTTTCCTTTAAATAATTTACATTGTTTCCAAGTGGTTATAAAAACTGTACAAAATAGGAATATTTACATGTTTGACAATTATGTAAACTTTCATCATCTTTTAAAATGAAGAACAAAATATAAAAACAGATGTCGGTAACATTTTTCAATTAAAAGAATGAGCTTGGAACAAGCAGGAATGACAACCTTACTATTCAAAGAATTGCTATTTAGAAATTGCATTTGCTTTACAAATATTTGCAAATAGAAACAATAATAAAGAGAATTTTAAATTTTTATACATTAGTTACAGAGGACCAGTTTTTGATATGTTAAATTATACAGGCAGCTGCATTTGAAGTTTCTGGTGAGAGCCCTACCTTAGGACATGCTGCTCTGTTCTTAAGACAGTGTAGCATTTGCTTGTCAGAGTCCCTTTGCTGGGTTTTGGGCCATCAAAAAAAAAAGGTAATTTTTTGGGTGTAATTTGAAATGCTGGTGGTATTCTATGCTATCTATCAAGATCTAAGTTTTCCTGAGCAAATGCATACACATGTAAATAACTCCAAGTGTCTGTTGCTCTTTACATGGTTAAAATGTTGCATACAGGTTCACCTTTGACTCCCCTCAACTGTGACATTTGTCCACTCTAATGTTGAGGATATTGTAGCCTTTAATAACAAAACTTACAGCCTAGTGACATAATTAATTAACACACACTTGGATTTGATTGTTAAAGGCAAGTAGGTTAAATAGAGCATGATTTGTTCTGCTCTTTCAGAATTACTTTCTTTCATGTGGGTATGCATTTCTTTACAGTAAGCAAAATGAAACAACTGTTGAAAACAACTTTACAGTGGCTTTAGCTCAGGAATGTCCTCATTTTTGTCACCTGATAAGGGGAACTCAGTAAACATCGGCTGTAAGTCCAGCAGTGCAAGAAAAATAACAATCTGTAAAGGTGGTAGAATGAATTCAACAGTTTATGTACATGCTAATTAATGTGAGTGATGTGTGCTAATCACAGGCAAGGCTTTCACCTGGCTTCAGAAAGCAAAGCCACAGCTGGAAAATGTGTTGCTTCTTTTCAGAGACATGATTGTATTTCAAAGGCTTTTTTTATTCCTGTCCTTTCATGAGGTTGAAGAGACAATAAAATCAGATCTACAGTGCCATTAAGACATGAAAAAAACCTAGTTAATACCACTACTGTGATGAAAAGATAGATGTAGTGCTTGGTCACATAGTTTCACAGAAACTTCTCACAGAAGTAGTGATTGTTTCAATTACCTGGAGCTGCTCACGCCTGCTCTCAGTCCTGCCATGGCAACTGCTATTGCAGCAGTGGTGTGAACTGGAGCCTTTCCTGGTTGAAGTTAACACAGTAAATCTTTGATTCACTGTTCTCGGTGTCAGAGTACAGACAGTTCTGCTAAAAGTGCGACTGAGTGCTGTGGCTGGAAGGAAGGGTGAGATGCTTAAGCCACTAAGTCTGATTGAAAAAGAAAAGAAACTTGTGGTGAAAAAAGAAAGATGAGAGGTGAACCACAAAACTGAGATGAAATAACAATTGGAATAGCACATAGAGAGGAGAAAGGTGTGAATATGCAGAGCCTTAAAGCTGAAGCCAAACTCTGAATTTAGTGTGTGGAGGAACATGAAGGAGGTTAAAAGTGAAAGTGATACAGTCTGAATCTGCAGTGGGTTGTGCAGGAAAAATTAATGTAATAACTATCTTTGTAATTCTGTCACTTGACATCTTTGGTATGAGCTTTAGCTGGTGTAGTCTTCTGGGACATGATCAGATTGAATTAAGAAAAACCCTGAAGTAAAACAACATTGATAACAAACCAAACATGACAGAAGTCATGTCATCTGATTGTTGTTAACCAACTGAGTCCTGAATGTGAAAAAATTGAGAAAGAAATCATAGTAATAGAATTGGAGTTTAGCATTATGTAGTCCTGAATAATTCCTCCCCAACAGCAGTGACTTTCTTTTGTTTCCTTTGGAAGTACCCTATGCCAGAGTAAGTGCTTTATGCAAGATGTCTTACACTTGGCCATTACAATCACTTGGTGAAGTACAAACTTCTTTCAAGATTCTGTACTTAGGCCTCATGCAGGGTATTTACATTTCCATGGCCACAGAGCTCACCTGTGCTGTGGGTTGGACCCATGTAATCACAACAGGGGTGATAGATCCATTTGTTCACCTGCACAGTGGGTATGCTTTAGGCCTGATGTGCACCATGTCTGCACGTGTCTCACAGCTGCTTTCTGGATAACTGAAAAAGTGTTTGTCTGCATATAAAATATGAAAGCAATTGTATCTGTTAGGCCTTTAATATAGAACATAAAATTTAAATGCATAATAATGAAAATTCCATTTTATATGGAATACCCAACAGCACAGCTGTTTAGTTGTGGAGAGACTGGTTCAAAGCGGGGGTGAAAGCGATGAAATACATGGGCTTATGCCTTAAGATAACGTAGGCTGTAGCACTTCTTTTGAAAAGCTACAGCTGTTAAAGGGCTCAAAGATGCTTTTTTTTTTTACCCCCAGGTATTTTTGGCAGATGATTGAACATGAATGGAGATTTCCTTTGGAAAGAAATGTACATGAAGCAATCTCACAGCACACTAAAAATGGCTGTCAAGAGACACTCTCATAATGCACCAGATATTCAGTGTATGTTATAAACCAAATCATGTTTTAATCTGCCGACAATGAGTGACCATTTTAATCTAGAACAAGTAATGTCAACCCAAAGTACTGAAAGCTACTCATCAGAAGGACTAATGCATGCAAAGCCTTTTAAGCTCATGGGCAAATCAGCTGCCTGCTGTGCATAGATACCTTCTCCAGTAGTTTCTAATGATTTATGAAATTACCAATCTTGACAGGTCACTAATTTTAGCATCCATCCCACTTTTAAAAATCCAGGAACTGTTTTTATAGACATTTATTGTTGGATTCTGTACCGAACAGCGGTCTACTGGTCTTCAGGCAGCTACTGATACTTTGCCAGATTCATGATAAAGTGAAAAAAGTTGAAGAGGTTTTCTTTCCAAGACACTGAATGATATTTTATGTTCTTACTCTAGAATTTAGGGTTATCAGCCAATGACTTGGAAATCCAGGATCAAGCCACAAGCTCTTAATGCATTTTCTTTTCCCTGTTTTTATCTATTTATTTATTATACTTTAAAAATATGACACTTCCCCTTTTGTGTGTCTGTTCAAAATGTTCCAACTTTTGTCCATCACTTTAATGTTCCATCTCTGTCAGTGATGATTCGCCCACTGTAGGGACGGGTAAATATCAACCCCTGCTTCTGTCACATAGGCAGACATTCTCCTTACTGGTATTTGTTTAATTTGGAGGCTCTGGTATGTGTTATGTAGTATAGGTCCTTATAACTCTGTGATGCCTGACGTGTGTGCTTTCTGGAGATGCTGCACAGTGGGCACAGTTCTTTGCAAAGACCTCTGTAATGGGTTGTACTTTAACATTACTGTCTTTTAGTTTCCTTTTGACTGAATTTGCTTTCCATCTTTCCTTTGATTTCTCTGTTTAGCATTTTTTTTTCCCCCTGCCTCACAGCCCTGTTTTCCCTTAATATCTCTAAAGCACTGAAAAGGACAAATACAAGCTAATCTGATCTCTGCCCTCTTTTCTGCTTTAACAAAGCTTTTAGCTTTCCCTCTCATGCTATTTTTTTTAAATTTTGTTTTCTTTACCTTTCTTTCCCTTCCTCCACCAAAAAACCCACTACTCCTATGTAAAAGAATTGGTCAAACTGCAGCAGGAAATGCAATCATGGTGACTTAAGACAAAAATCTGTATTTTTCAGGTGTTACCTCTGTGTTGTTATACCAGGCTTGTACCTCCTGCTGCAAAATAAGAATGTGGACAAGAGAATAAGAGAAATATATTTCAAGCTCCCCCTTTGATTCATGACAGAATTCTTTTGTGTTTTTGAGCAGAACAGCCGAGTGGCTGAGTATACATGCTATATATGTCTGATGTGCTTTCTGCGGTTTTGTTCTTGCTAATGACTGCAGCTTTATAAATTTTTCTTTTGCATTTGGGCCACTGCTTCCTTGAATCAAGAGGAGATGGGCCTTAGGCCTTTCCTAAGGCTGCTGTTGCCTCTCTCTCTCCACTTCGTGCTCATTTTGTCTGACAGGCCCAAGTGTGTCAGCTTGGCAGCGTTCCCAGGCACCATCAGCATTACAACATTCCCGGAGTCGGGTCTGGGTTAGCACAAAGCATTGACAAATTCTGTGTATTTAGTTTTGCTCTCGTGCTGTTCTTCATAGGGATTAGGAATTATTTTTTTTTAAGAGAAGAATATTAGAGTAGAGCAGTCACACAATGAGCATAAATGTTAATGACCGACAATACTCACATTTACTGCTTAGAGGAATCAAAATTTGGATGTTTGTGTGTAGGGGGTGATATCTCTGAGCAACATAGGCCTTTAGGTGTTCAATTAAAAAGAAATCCATCTTGAAGGGTTTGAACTGTTGAAATTGATGCAAGTATGCACTGAATGTCATGAATTTTCAGTGTGTTCCTGCTGCTGTAGTGGGCTCTATGATTCCTTTTATAGCAGCATATCCCTAGTTTCTGCTACATTCCTAAAACAGAACAAACGGTCAGTGTAATCCATGAGCCTTCCTGCTCCCTGGCCTGAAAAACATTGCCAAATCTAAAAAGAGAAAATGCTTCCAGCAGGGACTCCAGAATTCCTTATGAGACGATCATTTATACTCTGGGCTGCTAATCCGCTGTTGCAGCCTGAAATGCAGGAACACAGAACTGTAAGCACAGCGATAGGCTGCTGTGGCAGTTTCCCTGTGACAATGCTATCTCAAGGAATAATCTGAATGCAGTATGGGACAATGCAGAGCAGGATGATTAATTTTACTGAGTGGCACAGTTATGAGTCACGTCAGCTCTCAGGCAGAGAGGTTTGTGTGGTAAAGTAGTTATATCATGAGAGGTGCTGTATGGAGGTAAGGGAGGGCACTAGTTGTTTTTTTTTTTTTTGTGGTGATTGTTTCTGGGATTATTAGCACTCAACTAAATGTGAAGTGCATATTCTGTTTGCAACTGTCGTAGATTTATGGAAGAGGGCTTTTTATAGCTAGTTTTGCACAATTTGAGATCCTGCATGTTTTATTGGAAGAATGTTTATTTTTCTTTGGTTATTTTATCTCATTATTTAATAATTATTGTTTCAGTGTTAAGTCATTCCCTCTACACCTTCACTTGTTTTTTTTTGCTTTTTTAAAGAACTAGTTATTTGATATTCAATATGCTTCAGAATCACCCTTTCATCTGCAATTTCCACTGCAATGTTCATTACTATAGAATGATAATACAGAGCTATATAACACAGATGCAAGATTTTGAACAATAATATAAAGGCTTGTTGGAGGCTTTCTAAATATTTAACCTTTAAGATCTTCATCTGGAGTTAAGACTTCCTTCTTGGCATAACGATAAATCCTCCCACTTTCACTGCATTAGGAAAAAGAACGGAATCACATTTTTTAATCAAAAGCTTGGGAATTGGCCCAAGATCAAACTGGTTGCTTACATGCCGTTTTGTCATTTTGTTTCATTTGCAACATTTTAGTAGGAGATAGAAAGGTAAAGCAAAAACATCTGAAAAGCTACGTGAATGTTTTTGTGGGGACAGACGGATTACTTGCCACGTAGAGAAATCTGTGTTTTCAGGGCCTGTGTTGCCTCTTAAAAAGCACCAACTCCTACAGGGTTAACGGACAGGAAACTGCAGTTACAGCCGCTCCTAAGGAAGTCAGTTTTGTGTAACAGCCCGAGCAGGCCGAAAGGTGGGGGCCGGGGGGGATTGGAGATCTCGGGGTCTGGGGTGATACTGATATTTTTAGTTTTGTTCTGCAGCGTTTTAAACACACGGAGGGCCTGCACCAAATGGTAGCAACGCTTTGTGATAAAGCAATTTCCATTCTGGTATACTTTTTGGGAAAAGGAGACGTAAGCATTCTAGTTTAAGGCTCCTTTTTCCTACTAGGACTCAGCATATCGTGATAGCTAAAGAAATCACACTGCAGGTTGCTCTGCTGTATGTTCATGTATTTAAATTCTGGAGCAGGAGAACCCTTCTCTGAATTCTGTGTTACTAATTTCAGTCCCTCCGGTGCACGTGCACTTTCGGTAAGTTTTGCTCTCTGTCTGTGGCCTGCAGAGCACCAGCAAAGCGAATTTCGCTTTCCGTGCAAACAAAAGAACAGCACTTGCGACCTGGGCGAACTCTGCCTCCTTCGGGTTTAGAACACCCAGATGCCTTCAATAACGGCATCCTGGGGCACATTTGCTCGGGCAGGCGGTCTGCGGCCGCTTCCCCGAGCAGGGCAGTGCGTGCCTTTGGCCGGGAGAGCGCAGGGCTAGGGCGGCAGCGGCGATGGCGAGCGGAGCCGGGCCTAGCGCGCCGGCCTGCTCCGAGCCCGGGATGGCTCCTGCTCCCGGAGCCGCACAAAGATAATCGCTCAGGAAGTGTCTCAGCCAATCCCCTGGCGCTTTACATGCGGATTTGCCGGGGCAGCCAATCCGGGGGCGGCTTTCATGGGGAAGACAGATCATCAAGCCCAAGTGCCAAGCCCTCCCTGCCCGAGTACTGAGAGTCTGTCCTCCATGTTTTATAAGTATTGACATAACACTGTGTTAACAATGCATCCACAGAGGTAAGCCTTGCTTTTTACATTGCTTTTTCTCTAAGACCTATGAGTTGTGGGTTGAGAGTGTGATTCTCTGTGATTTCTCGTGCAAAACTCACACCACAGCACTTATATTAAGTTGGAACTGTTTAAATTTGCTTTCTTGGGTCACATGGTTAGTAGCCATTAGCCACAGCTTTATTTTACAGTCTGGCAAAGCCTTGGCATGCCTACTTCTTCACAGGAGGATGGTGTTTTTAGAGTTTATCAAGATCCTGGTATTCCAAAGGAGGTTTCTGTCTCTGAGCAGTTTGCCAGCACTATTGTCTGTTGTGTCACATGCCTGCTGGAGAGAAAATGGAAGCTAGGGAGCAGATGCATTTAACTGCCCTACAGGGAGTCAAGCAGGGATAATGGCAGACAGAAGAACAGGCAAGTTTACCTTTCTAAACAGTGAATGGAACAGCTAAGATAAGTTATCTCTGAGAAAATATGGGATTTTTTAAAACCTAGACATCAGCAAAAAGTGCTAATGGCAGATTGTAGATATTGGGCCTAGGTGGTGGTGTGCTGTTGCATCATGTTTTTTATGCAGGTTATCTTAACTTAAAATGACTATTGAACCTTTTTTCTTGCAGGAATAATTAATACAACGCTTTTCTCTTTCTGAGGGACAATGTATGGTTAATATTTCGTTCCTTTAAAAGGGAGTTTTTATGCTGCAGATTTTGGAAGTGGGGTGCTGCCCAGTAAAACGCAGCAGTGCATCTGTTTACAAATCTGATGCTTTATGGAAAATGTTTTTGAACTGTTAGCTTTCTTGTTTTGCATAGTTCAAATAAACTAATGTAACTTTTATCTGTGCCTTTTTGTTTTACATTGTATCAGACACAGTTCTGTGTTGTGGAGTCCAGAAGATATAAAATCATGTGTGGTTCATGACAGTAGTACATGTTATTCTTTCTTAGGTTTTTTTTTTCTTTTATTTTTTTTAACGTTTGGTTTAATGCTACGTAATTATTTCAAGAAATTCCTTTTTGATCAATTCCCAAATCTGCCAGCCTGTTGTATCTTCTTAACTGGGAAAATGAGATGGGTGCTTGAACAGTTGGTAAGTAAGCAGCATGCTGCTCTCTGAACATTTTTAATAGTTTTCCAAACATTTTGTTTTTACTGGGTCAGTTAGTGCAGTAGATGAAGTGATGTTAGTGGTTAGTCATATAAAAGATCAGATTTGCTTAGCATCCATTTTAAGGGACTTGTAAGCTGCTCTGTTTGAATGCACTGTTTTTCTGATAATTTGTCTCTAAATTTTGAAGCTTGTACTTCCTGTTTACCTCAGGCCAGTGAAAAATATTCTACTTGCTGCTTGTTCATAGATCATTAATTACCATGTTTGCAGGGTAAAGCGCGTTTTCACTGTTCTTGGGCTTTTCGGGTGTGATGAAAGTGCTAGTGCTCAGCAATGAAGTGACCTTATGAAGTAAAGTAAATAACACTTAATGAGCATATGTTTCTGATACTATACAAAGTGTAACCTCAGACAAACTTGCTTGGTTTATACCTAATTTAGAAACATTTTGTGCTCTTTATAAAGATTTTAATTGTAGCGCCTGCATGCTTGTTTGAACAAGCTGTTTTTCAGTGATCACCAGGGCTGTTACAAAAGCAGAGGAAGGATGCTCTTTTATGCTTTTTATGTAATTTTTGCACTTGTTTTAACAGTCCATACACATTCATTATTTTAGGAAAGAACTGAAAGCTAGTGTGCCTTTGCAAATGACTGTGCTGAGGCACAGTGCATGCAAACTTTCATAGACCCTTGCCATGTATTTGGTAATGTTCTTTAACACAGCAATTTACCTCTGGTTACTTGTTTACCCGTGTGAGTATCTTACTTTGAATATCTCACTTTGGTTAAAAGCTTTCCTCTCTCTCCCCCCCCACCCCCCCCCCCCAATCCCCTAGGATTAGATTATAAGAATGTCTAGTTCAATTTGAATCCTGAAATACTGCTGGGGTACCACTGAATTTCATGCTATAGCATTTTTATATGCAATTTTAATGCATTTTTCAGCATACATGAAAGTGCTGACACAGCTAAGAAGTTATTCTGGTTTTTGTTCTTCAGTTGCTAAAAAACAGAAATTACATTTGGACACAATTTTCCGTATAGTAGTTTATACATGTTAGCAGTTTACTTTCAGCCTTTAAGAGTGAACAACATAGTATTTGTTTAATACGAGGAAGCAGGGGTAAGTGATCTGCAATCAGAAAGCTTGTATTAAAATGGCTCCCACAGGTTTTGTTAGACCAGGATCTGTTTCAAATCTGCACCTCCAGACACGCTGCTGACAGTGAAGTGCATTTGTGTGAGCTGCCCTCGTGCGTATAATGAAATAGAGCATCGTGAGTCTGTTAAAGTTCACTATTTTCAATCACTTGAGTATAATTCTTTTATAGTTCACAAAAAACAAATGTCTGCATTGCAGCAAGATGTCTGAGGCAAGGTAGAGACAGCAGTGTTGTGCCTCGGCTCAGCCCAATGGCGCTGCTCCGCCAGCGCCGGAGCCAATTGCCGCAGCAGGCAGGTTAAAGATTGACAATTGCAGTGGCAAGGCTGAGAAAGGCCTTCTGGAAATTTCTGCCATCTTTGTTCCATCTAAGTAAAGTAAATTCAGCCAAGCTGAAGAATTTCATATATATACATTTTTGGTGCTTTGTCACTCACTTCCCTAGGTTGCATAATAAGCAGCACTCTACTGTTTTTTCTGTTCAAGACAGATGGAATGTGGGGTTTTGTTTAAGTGACAGATGCAGGGAAAAAGCACGTATGCTTTCTCCCCAAGATTTTGCTGGCCTGGATCTTGTTACTATCACAATTAGACAGGACATGTATGAAGCAATGCAGCTGAGGTTTATTCAGCTTGGAGCAAATGGCCATTATTCTGATTATAACTAGCAGTTAATCGTATAATTGCACTGTAAGTTTTCTGGCTACTAGAGAGTAATTTGAATTGCCCAGGATGAATATGATTAGCCATTATTATTTAGTGCCAACATCCAGTTACTTTTGTAATTAACTGGACAAAGAATGGAGTGGGGGGGGAAAACAAAGGAGTGATCTGGATTATAAATCATGCTGAAAACAGTAGCTTTTTAAAAGCTGCATGCCTTTTTCATTCTTTGCAGGCAAACTGTTTTACTTGGAAGCTAAATAGTGCTAGGGAAAAGCTGAGTAATTCCTTTAAACAAATGACACTACTTAACATATTGGGAATGAAAAAAATGCAGAGTATAAACCACTCCAAATGTAACAGTCGCCCCCCCTCACAGTAGGTAGGAGTATTGAAATGTAGCAGAAAACCTACATTGCTACTAAGGGAGCATGTAATAAAAGGAACTTCATGCTCAAAAAGCATAAATAGATAGATTACATTACAAATTTAGCCCTTCATATCAGTGTCCACAGACTTCAACTGGCTCATCTTCCTGAGCTGTCTTCCATTTTGTGATATCACTTTTGCTTGAGATTTTTGTTGTTGTTTTGTTTCTGGTTTTGTTGGTTTGTTTCTCCTGTTTTGCTTTGTTTTCCAGTGTATTGTGTTGTATCACTTTTCAGCTACTGGCCCTGTGGATCCAGTAGCTGAAAAGTGATAGGTTGTGGTCAGTTTTCCGTAGTGGTGGTAGTACTCCAGCATAATTGGTTAAAGGGAGATAAATCTCAGTAAAGGCTCTCTTCTCTGTCTGGAATTCAGGGTATTAATTTGAATTTCCTAAAAATCTTGAAAGTTGAACAAAACCTTTGCCCATGTAAGATGGAGTAGACAGCAATTTTCAGATTTTGTTATTTGTGGATCCCCAGTATTTTTCCCATGGGCACATGAATCCCATTAGAGTGACTTTAAGCCTGTTAGACTAGGTTTGATTTACTTGGTTATTGTCTGAAACCCCTTTGTGCACAGTACAGCTGGCTTTGAGGGGCCTGCAGACTGGAAACCATCATAGTAGGCCATCAAGCTTGGCCCTTTAAATTGTATTTAGAAAGTATTTAAAATACATTTGTTAATAAATATGACTTGTGTTCATGGGCTAAAGACTAATTTAGCCGTAGCTACATAGGAAGTGAGTTTCATGTATTTGTCTGTCATTCTTATTTTAACCCTTTATTGCCCGTTGTCGGAGCATCTGTGTCTCACACAGTGAGATTAAAACGATGCTGTAACAGGATGTTAACATTCCTAATTCAGCTAATATAAACCTTTACTTTCAAGCATGATTGTTCTCAAATTATATTTTTAGCATCTGAAATCTGTAGCTATTTGGTTGCCTTGCTTGGGCCTCAGCTGTATAGTTTATAGACTTAAAGATGACTGTGTAACACCAAGGATCCCCCTCCCTCCCCTGATTTTTCTCTTTTGTGCAGCTATTTTGAATGGACACTGAATAAGAGTAAGGTTTTAAAAAGAACCGAAATGTTCTTTAAATGAAAAATGGAGTTACTTTGCTTGTTATCACAGGTAACCAGCTTAAACATTGCTGTACATAAGATAGCTGAACGTGCCTTTTGTGTATGTTAATTACTTAATACAAAGTGTTATTTATTTAATACACATGGAGCATTTTGCAGGGAATTCTGTGAAAGGAAATGTTAAATACGAGGTGCTCACACTGGAGGGTGAAGCTAAAATTGAGTGATTTCCTTAGTAACCTGTGACTTCACAAATCTCCCTATCTTGTGCCTTTTTAGTTAAACGTTCAGATGTCAGGTGTCCTTTGGTCCTTCTTTACCATTTCTGATATTTAGATGCTGGCTTTGGATCTTGCCCTGCTGTGTAAACAGGAGCTGCTGGTATTGAACAAAGTGCTACCATTTTAGCTCCAGAGCAGGAGTGAGGCAGTGCAGTGCTGGCAGACGCCATTTTAAGAGCCCTGCATAAATAGCATAGCTACCGATGAGTAAGAGACTGTTATAGGTGAGTGCTCATACAAAGCTGCTATTTATTCAGCAATGGCATGCAAATAGTGGTTTTTGTTTTAAAATTTTTATTGAATGCAGTTTTTTGAAATCCTTATTTAGAATTGCTGCTCACAAATGTGATGCATGAGAGGCAGGAATTGTCTTAAAGATGAAATTCAGTTTTAGTGCTTATAGTCTTTAATCTTTTTTTTTTGTTTTGTTTTCTGTTAATTAAAAGGAAAAATGAATTCCAGAAATATGTAGTTCTTGATCTGAAATTCGTGTGTTATTCCCTAATGTAGATCTAGATTGTGTATGTGGGCATTAGCTGTTTCGAGTGGTTTTCCATATCTGTCAGTTTTTCTTGGTTAAATGTCAAGGTGCAGTAGTTCATCTGCAACTTTTAATTGCTCTTTGTAGTTACTATGGGTTAAAACATCTTTAAATATTCTTGTATATGTACATTTTCTCAGGTAAGTACTACTATTAGTAAAGGAATGATTTTCATAAACAGAAAAGTCAGTATATAATTTAGGGATGTGAAATTTGAAAACCTGAATTTTATATTAAAAAAAACCCACCCTCTCTTCAGTTTGGTAGAGAACATATTTAAAAATAAGGCAGCTAAGTTATGTTTTCATTTTTACCTAAGTACCAATAAATCTTGTATGTTTGCAATTCTTATTTTTTTTTCTTTCTGTGCCCAACTCTCCCCAAAGGAATAACCTCCACCCCTTCTACCCTCATTCAAGCATGCTAAACTAGTTTGTATGAAACAAATTAGCTTAACATTTTAGAAAACAAACTTTTGCTGTTGTTGTTGCAAGTTTTGTCAATATGAGTAGGGAAGTTTTAAATGATTAATTGGTGTTCTGGTCATTTGACAGGGAAACTGGCAGAGATTAAATTTCAGTTGTGTTCTTAAAATGTGTTCCTCTGTGTTCATTCATCTTAATGAGGAAATAAGAGTAGCTTTCAGAATCACATAAACTATTTGTTGTATTCATTTAGGTACTTAATTGAGTATTTTCCAGTATCATTTCTGATCTGCAGCCTCAGAGCATCCCATTCATACATGCATGACAGTAATACATGCTGGCTGAAATAGCTGCTCTGAGCCCTGCAAAAATGAATTCTCAAAGTAAACCTCTCTAGAACAGTCTACTTGACCACACAATTATTGTTTCCATGGAACTAGATACTTACTTTTAATTATTTTGCTGCTGGTCTTAATTTTCCTTTTATTTTGCTGTGGGTAATAGTAAGGTAACTGATTAAGAACCTGTTGTTCTTGAATTATTTAATTGGAAATCTTTTACTAATATCTGCATTTGGAAGTTTGTGGTTTACAAAGCATTTTAAAGAATATTCCTTGTATTGATGGAGGGTATAAAGGTAAAAAGATGTCAGCTTTAGAAAAGTTACTGTAAACTTGCTGTGAATTGCTGGTAGGTATTTAAAGGCTTGAATCTCAAAGATGACCACTACAGTCACCACTGTCAACATTCAAACAATGTCATGTTGTGGAAGTCGTTATTATACATTACAGCAAATAAAGCAGTGGGAGATGCTTTTGAGGAGCTGTGAATGTTCAGTATCGTTTATGGTTATGTCTAACACACTTTTATTTAACTGTTCCTCACCAACATTGGGATATTTTTTTTTCAGAACAATCTCTGTAGTTTTCTTGTATGCTTATATGTTTGTGCCTTTAAAAATTAATTAATTGCAGAGAATATGGAGATGCCTCTGTTCCTCTGAGGCTCAGGTTTCATAGTCTTGTAGGTAATTCCTGGATTTTGTGTGAGTGATGCACTGTGTGCACGTGTGTATAGGGAATGTGCTCCTCCATTGCTAAGGAAAGTGGAGAACCTTGGGATCAAGTGGAGAATGCATTTTTGACTGCTTATTTATACTTAAAATCTTTGGGAAGGCTGCTTTCAGGCATCTGTTACGTGATGTTTGCATCCCTGCCCATGGCAGCAGTTTGGAACTAGATCATCTTTAAGGTCCTGTCCAATGCAAGCCGTTCTATGATTCTTTGTATCAAGATTTTGCAAGATACTTTGTTCCCCTTACAGGTGTTTCTGAAGAATCTTTTTGTTGTTTATAGAAGTATTGCAAGAACACTTAAAAGAGTGATGGAGGAAACTGACTCAGTTTCCTAAATTAAGCTCCTTATACGAGTGGGACAGATTCTGAGCTGAAAAACCCTTCTATGCTGTTACTAATAGGTAGGAGTCTTGCCCTGTAACCCCCTGCAGTGCTGTGTTTGGGCCCAGGGGCACAGAACATCCTCAGTCAGCCTGTGACTTCTCCTGGTGCTTTGGTCAGGGAAGTGGGAACAGTTCCTGCTATGGCGTTGCTGTATTGATCCCTCACTCCCATTTCTCAGCCAGGATTCATGCACAGCTCTCTGGGTTGTAATACTGATTTGTACCAACTACTGTATCTTTCATATTGGATCATGTTCCCCTGAGGCTGTGAGTTGAACAAAATGACCTGATGGATTTGGATGAGTCTAGAATTTTATGATTGCTTTAATGTAACTTAAATGTGAGCTGCTGCTAAAAGGGTGGTGCCTTCTCCCTGTGTGGTTCTCCCATTTTCTGCATGTCCAGCTGCACAGTGAGTTACATTCCAGAACTGATTCGGATAAAATGGACATGGTTTCTGGAACAAGTTAAGGATTGGGGAAACCATTCCTTTTACTACCCTATGTAAAATGAGCATTAGTGTTCAACCTGAGTCTTGTAAAGCCTTGTATGTCCCAGTCTGTGTCTGGAACTGGGTCTATATTTTAGAGGCAGGTAATGTGCACATGCCAGATTACTTCAGTCTTACAGAATTGCTGGGCATGAATACATATTGATCTGTATGCATTATTGATTATATATACATGATGTTTTAAAAATATGGGGTTTGTTACAGTTTGCTGATATTGAAATAGGATTTTCTAAAGAGGGAGGGGAAGAAAAAAACCCCGATGCACTATTGGAAGAGAACAATGAACCCATCCCATGAGCCCATCCCTTCCCTTTGCTTAGGAGAGGAATGGGCAAAGGCAAGTGGTGCATGAAATGTTTTGGTGTCTGCAGGCCACTGCCATCTCCTCTTTGCTGAGGCCCCTGGAAAAGGGTGTAACAAATGTGCAGGATAATTGATCTGCCCATGCATAGTAAATGTGTGAGCATTGTAGTGCTGTTGGCTGTGTTGCGCATTTAATCTGCCCATGCAAGATAAATCTGAGAAGCATTGTGTTACAGTCAACTGTGCTACACATTTGCCATAATTCTGGTCACATGGGTGCCTTGCCTTGCTCCTGAAAGATCAGAATAGTCCATGAGCTGGGAGGTAGATGCTGGTAGAATAGAACTCCCCTTCAGTGTTTTGTGACTTTAAAGAGCTTATTTTGTAAATTATTTCTATATCCAAATGACAAGCAATAATGATTTCTGGCATTCGTGGAACTTCTCAGCTTTGGGTTATCCGTATTGAGCTTGGTTGATTTGTATGTAAAATTTCTGCTGACATAACTGTACTGTTTAGAACTGGGAAAGGAATTGTAACCCAACTGCCCAGTAGCGGATAGTTGATTAGAAGTAGTTTTGTCAAATAACAGACTTAAAAATCCTTCTTCTGTTTAGTTTTACTTTGTTTAGGAATCTCTTTTAACTTACACCTGTAACAAAACTCCTGCTAATATAAACTGTTTGTCAGGCTGAAGAGTTCTCTGGTATAAATGTAACCACGTCCTCACAGTTGTTTCCGAGCTCTGATGAGATGTTTCAGGCAGATTTATAGACAGTGGCTAAACCAAGGCTTCCAGCTGCCCTCTTGGCGCAGACATCCCTCCAGGGCAGTGGCTGGGCATACCCCACACTGTCCCTGGAGCTGGGGTGGCTGAATGGAACCTCAGCCCACTTCATAGCAGCAGAAATTCATAACCTGCCATATCAGTGCAAGCTGGTATCAGCAACAACTTCCATTAACAGACTGAGTGGTAAATCGTCCCTGTAGAGGAGAAGATGTACATCCCATGGCTGTTGTACTCTGGTGGTATTAATGGACACTGCAATACCTGCCTGAGGCTCAAGAATGCCATTTGTCTATCCTTTTGAATTTGAGTTTACTTCAACATGGTGTATTTTCTTTTACCTTTCGTCTAGGATAGTCACATCTCCAAAACCGCTCTGTAACTCTGTGTTCATTCTTGTTCATTTTTCATCTCCCTTCCATCTTCTTTCCCCAAAGTGACTTAACTAGCCAAATTGATTGAGTTGTTTTCTTGAATGGCATCACTGTAAGAAAGTAGACCATCAGAAAGTCAGATGTAGTTTGTAATAATTTAATCCTTCCTGGAGCAAATGAAAACTGACTGTGTAAAATTGAATGGTAACAACTCTATACTGTATACTCTTTATGGTTAATAATTGGTGGAATTGTATTGCCAA
The DNA here is from genome assembly GCF_020740725.1 of Corvus hawaiiensis. Classification (NCBI taxonomy): domain Eukaryota; kingdom Metazoa; phylum Chordata; class Aves; order Passeriformes; family Corvidae; genus Corvus; species Corvus hawaiiensis. The sequence continues at coordinate 8,085,599 of NC_063229.1, read as the reverse complement.
TAAATTATAAATATTCAGTTTTCTGTTATACAGTCCAGTTCCAAAATAATTAAAATTATTTATTTAATGGTTTTTGAAATTACATTTTACCTTCTAATTTTGCAAGTTGTTCTGTGTTGCTAAGTCTGTTACTTCAGCTAATCTGTTCACGAATGCTGATGAGCATTTAAATGTTGGCAGGCATCTGTCCCCGTGGTTTATCTGAGATTAGGAGCTGCAAGAAACAGAATTCCTGTTTGTCTGCCACATGCATACAATTCATACATACATTGCCATAATCTTCAGTATATGTTGCAAGACTGTCATTCGTACAAAAATGTAGCTTTTGTGCTTGGTACCTTGCAGCATATGTGTGTACCTGGATTGTTTCTCACTGTGTTTTGATCAATGTATGCTCTGGCAAACAGGAAACCTTTCATTCCATCAGAAATTTTAATGTAGTTGTGTTTGACAGTGTTGGGTTGCACGTGATGGATAGAAGTTAGTCATGGGAATAATACAGTCCATAAAGTATTCTAATTTCACCTTTTTGAATCCCGCAGCTTGGCTGAAGAGGAAATAAAGGCAGAGCAGGAGGTGGTGGAGGGGATGGACATCTCCACTCGATCCAAAGGTGAGTAAGAGGACTATCTCACTTAGGTTCTACAACACAATTATTTGTAAACCAGGATAGTGAAGCTGTGTCATCTACCATGAAGCTACTCTTTGAGTGGAGACTCAAGATTCACTGTATTTTTTGCAGTGACTACTGTATGTTAGGAAGTGTTTTAATTTTTGCTTGGTTTTCATTGTATGTCAAATCTACACACACAAATATTTCAGTGTTATTTCAGGTTTATGAATAACTTAGGTTAAATTATGAAAAAACAGCAACCTCTTGTATTATATCACTTATCATGGCATCCTTTAAAATAGTACTTCTAGATTTGCAAGACAGAAGAAAGAAGTAGTAGTAGTAGTAGCAGCAAAAATATTAAGATAGTATTTCCTACAGTAATTAATTTTTTTTCTAAGAAAAAAGAATCACAGTAGCATTTCTGTTTCCACAGAAATTAATCCCCTGACCAGTATGTATTTCATGGACATTCATGCCTGTCCATCTCCTTTTGTACTTGCAACTGACTTTGCTGCTGAGTTTACTTGAAAGCCATTTCTCTAAAACAGCAGCAATAGTTACTACCATCCTTTTAAAGTTCTGGCACATATCCAGTTACTCTTCACATTCCTACGGCAGGGCTCACAAATCTAATTAACTCTGAATGTGCAGGTGGGATTGTCTTGAAAGCATGGCACAGATCATCTGCATGTTTTTTAATGAGGAAGCTTGGCTGGATAACATAAAATTGGATTCAGGTCTTATTTGTACTTACAGTAAATTTCTTGTTTCAGTTCTCATGGTGTGGTTAGGTGAGGTAGTACATGTGATCTGACACCTCAGAAGAGATACACTTGCTCCTTTTGTCCCTTCTCCTTGTCTTTTTCTCCCTTCTCTCCTTCTGTATGTTAGTCTGCACCACTGGACTGCTTTCAACGTTTACTTGTCTCTGTATTTCAGTTTTCTAAGCCAGCAGAAAGTAAATGTTTTTGTTGCTTTAATGATTGCTACTGACTAGGGTAAGCTCCCAGCTCTGCACTCCACCACTTACTTCCTTTGTGTTGCTTGTCACATCCCAGCCACTTGAACTTTCTAACCAACTTGAAAACTGAAGCATTTTTCTGCTGTTGTAGTGACCAGTTTGTTCATGAAAGAGTTTGATAACATAAGAACTTGGTATAAGAGGCAAAGGGGTTTAGTAGGTACATCTAGCTGCCCGTGAAATCTCATCTTTATTTCTGCTTAGAAACACTGGCCCACTTACTAGTACTAATAAGAGTTTTGCTTGCCTCAAGTGAGCTAAACCATTACTTTTGTCACTCTGACATCATTAATGTCTAAAAGACACTTAAAAATCTGATATCTACTTATGTAGATGTTTATGTTTTAGTTCTGGTGCTTTGATTAGCCACAAACAGGTGTATGCACCATACAAAGTAAGTTTGCATTTCCTCATGGTAGTTCTAGTGCTGCCCTGACCTTAAGATATGCTGTTTCAATGAATTAAGCCCACAGGAAACTCTTTACTTTTTATTTGGTAAGGTTAAGATGAAGTTTCTTAGGACAGTGAGCTGATTTAATGTAATGGTTATTGAAAGGGTCAGTCTTTCATCTCCCAACCTTCTCACACATGTGATCTTGCAGCTTGTGTTGTGGGCTCTTAACAATTAGAACTGGTCAGTTCACAGGGATTTAACCTGGCAGAAAGAGACTCAGGTTTTCATACTGTTTACTGTTGCAACTCCTTGAACCAGCTGATGACAAAGCCAGTCTCACCATGCACCACCAGGTGCTGGTTTAGGTGGACCCAAGCTGACATTGTGTGGAAGTCACTGGTCTATGCATAGAAGGACTCTTAGTGCTTTAAATACCAGTGGGAGTGATGTAAATGGCATTTCTGTATCACCATAGTAGAGATAAAACTTAGCAAGGGTTAAATCACTTTAATAATAAGGGAATTGGTATTTATTTAACTAGATACTGATTTGCTTTAGTTGGTTTGTTAAATTTTATATGTATGTAGATAAAACCCCTGCTAGCACCACTCTAAGGACAAGAATAACAACTACCCACCCCAATCCCTTACAGGCTTGTGTTTTTTCCAGTGAAGAATGTAGGATATAAAGAACTCTTTAGACTTACCTGTAAACCATTTCTCTTTGTTGTGTACCCAGCCTAATCTGTGAATTAGTGATAGAACTTTATAATAGTTGAATATGTAGTTTTTCACAGAAAATAAAAGAATCATAAATGTCATCTCCAGGAGCTGGCCACATTACAGGCCAGGTGTAATGAATCATTCTGGACTCCTGTTACTTGGATTGAAACAAGCTTCTCTGATAGTTCAGTGCAGTGTTGCTGCAGCAGAGAAGTCACAAACCAGAATTTCAAAGCTGTTATTCTGCTCTGTGCAAGGCAGAAAAAGTGCAGCAAAGTTCTCAACTGGTGGGATGGTGGCAGCAATGTCTCCACTTGTAGCAATTAGCTTGTGCAGAGTTTTGCTTTGTGTGTTTTAAAAAGGATATAGATGAGGAAGTTGACCCTATCTAGGCAAACCTGGAGGGGAGCACAGAGCTCTTTGTGCTTTGTTTGGGTTTTTTGATGTGTGAGAAGCTTGTGCAGGACATCGATCTGTGGCACTGTGTAACTTCAGACTTCACCTAGAGCAGTGGATGTGCTGCAAGTCTGTAACCTACTTGCCCTGCTACAGTTTGTACAGCTCGTGAGGCTGTGTCTAAAGAAAGTTGTAGGGAAATAAATTTAATTGCTTTAAAACCAATTAGCCTGTTGCAGACATCTTCATGAACATTCTTGTTTTGGTATAAGCAGTTTAATTGCTATAATTCAATTCCAGTTCAGTTTAAGCTAAACTAAACCATGCATTGTTTAATCTGTAACACGGGTCTTAACACAGCCTTTGAATTGGTCTAAGTAACGTGGTGGTTTCAAAGCAGCCTAAGCTGGTCAAACTGCTCAATGCAGCAGTTTCATCCACTTCCTTCCATACCTAAGCTGGCAGGAAACTAACTGAACCATAAAACATGAACAGTTTTCTACTTGCTCAGTGTGCTGAAACAGCTTGGTGGACTGCCAGAACTGGTGTAAGAGACAAGGCAGGAATACAGCAGTTGGGTGCAGGAAGTGTGGAGCTTTGTTAGCAAGCATTTAGACAGGGCTAAGCTGGAGTGAAACCAAGAGCTTAAAGCCATCACTGACACTTCTTACTTCATATTGTGCTAGATAAAGCGAGTCTGTAGCTGGGGTCAGGGCTATGGAGTCCTACATGTTCAGCTGCATTTCTCTACCCTTCTCCTTTGCTGGCTGTAATGCTTCTGCTGTTGCACAGTCAGCTGTGTCAAGCAGCTGATCTAGCAGAAAATTGTTCATTTTTTGTAGTACTAGATTCTGCCTGCATCATGAACTGATTAACACTACAGTTACACGCAAGTGCCTGTCTCCAAAAAGTTGTGGGGACAGATACCTGGTAAGATGGGAAAAGGGGAAGAGGAGTAGTGTTACTCTAGAAGTTATAATTTAGATCTGTTTATAAGATGTGCATGTGCAGCCTTGTTAAAGACAAGGTTTTAAAATACACTGCTCTTTTGATGAGAGCAAGAAAGCATAAGGCATCTGAGAACTGGAAATGGGAAGTGACAGCTTAAAGAGAATGCAGAGTCCAAAAACATAAAATGGAGTGAACAGGGGATTGCTCTTCAGTGAAGGAGAGAGGCTGTGGATTAGATGATCGTATTTTCTCCTTTGCATATGATACATTAACATGTCCAGCAGAAACATCTTGTTATATTTCTGTTCCAGCCTTATCGACTACTTTTTAACCTTGTTTATTAAAGATTTCAAGATGGGGCTTGCAAGATCTGTGGATAAATGTCTAAGCATTTCCAGGTTGTGGTTCCAGAGCAACTTTTGTCTTTGCTTGTACTTGTTCTCTTTGGACAGAATGAACTATCCACTGGGTGTTTTCTTCCTATTAACCTGGAAGAATTTTTTTTTTTTTTTTTAAATCCTTTCTGCTAGTTTAACTTAGCTGCCAACAGCAGCAAGCTGTGATGGCAGATGCACTTCCATGTAGGTTTTCCTGTATTTCAGCTGGTACTGGAACTATTGCCTGTTTAGTGCCCAGTCAAAAGGAGATCTTTAACTCTCTTTTTGCCATCATCAGTCAGACATGTCTTCCATTGCCTTTGCATCTATGGTGGCCCTTAGGACTTAGGTGGAGAGGTTTCTACCTGCTTTTCTCACTGAACCAGATTACTGGGGAGTTGAGCAGATGTTGGGCATTGCTGGGAGCAGCCCTGCCCCAGCAGGGACAGCTGGTCATTAGATGGTCTTAGCTTGGCATAAAATCATATACTGAGGCCTTACTGCTTAATGGGGAGAATTCTGACGTTTACAGGTTAGGGGTTTTTTTCAGGTTTGTGTTAAAAGGCTTTGGTCTTAGGAGCTCCTCTCGGTGGTAAAATGTTCAGATACTATGAATATAAACACGAAAATGACTAATTAAATGGAATTCCCAGAATGCATGATATATTTTGTAACAGTTTCATAATAGTGCATCTCTGTCAGCTTTCTTTGTAGTGATACCAAGTATTTAATCACACAGAGATGAGATTCTTACTCCAGTGTGAAACTGAGACTCCTGCAGGGAACAGAAGTGCAGCCCTGGGCTTCTGTCTCTAGTGCAGAGCCCTTGTTATCAGCAATCCCACCTTAGGGAGGCCTTGGGACAGCAAGTCCCCCACAGCCAGGCTCCAGCTTATCCTTGCCTTTCAGCTCTTACCTTGCAAGTTGTTGGGAAGTGTTTCCTTTTCTTTACCTCCCAAAGTCCTACAGTGAAGAAGCACCTAACAGTGTCTTTTTCTACTTGTGTAAAACTGAAATGTGGCAGGAGTTCATCAGAATTTACACAACCATGGCTGACCTCTGTTATTTATTACATTAAGCAACTGGATTGGGTTAATTACATTGGTTTAAATTTCTGGAATGTAAACAGGGCTTTAGCGGTTGATGGCAATTGCATCATGTTTCAAAATTCTGGCAGAAAATTAAAATTCCTCAAAGCTGAGTGTAAGTTCTAACAGATTTATCCATGATTTTATTAAGTTTTTAAGATAAATACCCTTGCTGAAATATTACAGGTAATGGATTTGAAAAATCAGAAGTCTTTTAACAACCATTCAGGATAATAAATTTGACTGGGAGGCTTCACAGTGCTGGAATTCATCTAAATTATTAATTGAAACCTGTTCTATCAAATGGGAGAAGTTAGTATTGCTACATTTGCTTGCAGATTTCTTCATTGATTACACTCCATGCCGTTTAAAGTACAGGCATTCAGAGATTTTGAGGAGGAAAGAGAGACACAATAGTCTAGGTGGTTTTGGTCTTCTTCCTTCTAAAGGCATAGATACCCATTTCTGGGGGGTAATGACATCTTAAGCAATCTTCAGTCACTTTTTTTCTTGTACCTTCTCTCACACTGCCTTCTTAAAGCTGTTTCTTAAATCCATCAAATTAATTCATCATGAAACTGTTTTCAATAAATTTTTGTTCTTCTGTTACATTTTATTGAATTTGATTCCTTGATTTGGTTCACCAAATGTTGGCAGAACTGTTTGTGCCATAATAAAAGGCATGGCATGGCATTGGGAATTAACGTTAACAGAAGTAGCCTTGGGCTGGTTCTGTTTAAGTGACACTTCCGAGTGTCTGACTTACATGGAGCAATTAATTGTGTTTCTAGTTGGAAACGTTATTCAGAATTTTGCATATTTGACCCACTTGCATTGAGATATCAAAAACCTACTTAGGTCGCAGAAAACCCATTGGTGTAACTAAGTCTCAGTTTACTGATATTTCCTAGGAGGCTAAAATAATGCTTTCACTGAAAAAATACATTGATGTTTCTGGCTCCTGGAAAACCAAAATGACTGCTAATCTTACTATCTTTATCACAAATCATACTGAAAAGCTTTTTTAATTACTTTTTTTTGTTGTTACTGTCTTTCTTAGTTTCCCTCTTCTCACTTTCTGAAAATTCCCGGAACAGAAAAGTTTTTTTCTCCAAGCAGTAAACAGCTCATTTTTCATAGAATTTATATCTACAGTTTAAGAAAATTAGGTACAGAATAGGAATAAATAATACTCCTTATGAAAGTAAACTTGATATAGTTAAATTTTTTTTTTAATTGTCTGCATTTTGTTTTGAAATGCTAAACTTTTCTTCCCATCCACGCAAACTCAAAGAAGGATAGTTCTTCACTCACAGCAAAAGATTTTGTCCTGAGATTTCCACACTTTTTGGGAAGGCTCTTGTTTTATTTGCCTAACTTTTTTGTGAGGTTGAATTTGAAAATGATGGTCTCTTGTAATTCTGATTTACTCAGGCTTTTCTCATTTGCCTTGCTATCCGTTGCATTGAGGATGGAAGGCTAAGGCAACATATCCTGGTCTAAGTCAGCCCTGCCACACCAGCATCCCTCCTTCACGCCAGCCACATTTGCATCCTTTTCCCTTACACTGGCACTTTCAACTCTGGGACTTGCTACTCTGCTGATTTAACTGAAATTAAATTTTGAGGTTTTTGTTGATTTAAGCCGTATCAGTTTTCCAAACTGTCTTGCTTCCTGGGTGAATAAACCACAGTGCTAGAGAAAGAAAAAAGGAACAAACTTTATTTGCGCAAGGGTGCTGTGAAGCCTTGACTTAGGTGTGGATTTCAGCTCCCATTAAGGCTTTATTGATAGAGAAAATAATCTAAATATAGGAGATGGCTAGAAATACATGTGTAGACATGATTTCATTGTTGTTTTAGTCTGGAATTGCTTTGATTGTGTTTAGCTGAAGTTTTTAAACTAAAAAAACAACAAAATTTATTTTGAAAGGAAGAAGGCCATAAGGAGGTGTCACTGGCAATCTTTGGCACTGAGCAGTTTATGCTGTGTTCTTACAGTAAGGCATGTTGATGTTGCTTGTTTTCAAGAAGAAAAGCAAGGAAAACAACATCCTACTTTTACAGGTTTTCTGAGTTGGCACCTGCTTCTATTGAGAAAAGTGAGACTTCTCAGTTGTCAGGAATCACTGCTATGGAGTGTTTACAGAGCAGCACTTTGCAATACACAGAGTATAAAAATATTTGGTTGTGGTCTGTACTCCATATGCTGCAGCAAGATAAGATCCCTGATATAAATAATATACTTTTGTTTGTTTTTATATATTTTTTAAGCTAAACTGTAGTAAGTCATTGCTGTAGTTGTCTGCTTACAAAGTGCATTGCCATCACATAAAATTGGACTTACAAAATAGTCATAAAGTGTGAAATGAAATTGCTTTAGGGTTTAAGTATGCCTTAGTCTGTCCCCTGGGAGCAATGGTTACTAATCCTTTAGTCATGTGATGGCATACAGAAGCAAAGATTTAAGCTTCAGGTGAAACTCAGGTTAGCTTGTTGTTCCCCAGTGAATGGTTTGCAAGAGCACTCAGAGGTGCTTATTGTCAACCTTGACAACATCACAGACCAATTAATACTACCCTAGTGATGTAAAACCAGGTAACTTTTAATGAGAGTTAAAAAAGTTATTTCAAGTGTCCATTTTTTCACTTGAGCTGGAAGCACATTTTTTAAATGGCGCTAAGAAAGCAAAATCACACAAACCCCCAAGAAATAAGTAAACTAAAGTCGCTTGGCAAAATTAATATTTTTCGTACAATTGATTTATCAATGAGAAGTTTGGTTCAGGTTGATGTGCTCAGTGTGTGATGGGAGTTCAGTAGGAGCAGGGGGATTGCAGGATCCCATGCTAAATGGTGACCAGCTGGCGTGGTGAGATGCTTCCTAAGGTGAGACCATTCTTGCTCACGAAACACTTTTTGAAAAACATTTGCTTATCACAGAAGAGATCACAGAAATTTTGGCTGTTCCCTTTTGAAGCAGAAACTTGAGTCCACCTCTTAAGTAACTGTTCTAGTCACCAAGTTATTCAGAGCTTAAATTTGGTCTCTTTTGTTCTTTCCCCCCAGATTTGTTTCACTTTTTTCAAATAACACTACACTGGGGAAATGATTCAAAATTAAAAATTAACTGTCCTTCTGACAGGCTGTTTCAACAGGGATCAGTTTCTTGATCTGGTTCACAGTTCAGCTACAGGAACTCTGCTCACACAGCTGGGAGAGCCAGGGAGGGAGAAGCAGCAGTTTGTGCTAAACAGGGTATTCCCATTGAAAGAAATTCGCACAAAATGCAATTTTTATTATAATTAGAATTGGAAGCTATAGCTCAAACAGTTTAAGTAGGTGCTACCATTCTTTTGTTACTTCAACTGAATTAAAAGATTGTTCATATTATTAGGTCCCTCACAGACTGGCAAATTGGCAGCATACCAAGGTAAAGACACTGGCCTATTCCACAAGCACAGCTAAATCTGAAAGAATATGCCTGTGCATTGCTGTTTTCCTGTCTATTCCTTAATTTTTCCAGTTACATCCTACATTCCCTCAAGAAAACCTCTGTGCATTTGAATAACTTGCCAGTTAAAAAAAAAAAAAGGAAGTGTATTTCAGGTCAGTTTTTGTATGTTGTCTATGAGTCACCACTAGTTGATTTGAAAATCCCCAGTACACTCAGGCTTCTTGAACCAAGGAGGAAAATTACATCACTTTAAGTAGTTTTTGAAATTACTTAACCAAACATACATGTTTGTGTGACCATTTCATAAGATTGGTATTGAATCAGCACCTTTTCTGCTGAATTGTAGCTTGGATTTGGCTGTGACTGAATAGTCATTCAGTTCTGATTTAATTAATAACAGTTTAATCCTTTTCCTGACCCCAAATCAGTTTAGGAAAGGAACAACATTTAAAAGTGAAAAGCATCCCATTATGGAACTTTGCAGCTGATTTTCATACTTAGAGCTGAGAATTAATGTGCAGTGTCACAATCAGCTTCTTTGTAAACCCTACAGTCTGAGTCTGAAGAGCTGAAAGGAAACTGATGTGCTCCACTGGTGGCAGTTTTGTGCCTGGAAGTAAGAAATGAAAGCCAAAGGGCAGAAAATTCTACTGTCCATTTACCCTCCTGGTTTAAGGTGTGCCTGCATAGGGACAATCTAGAAATAAAAGCCTAAGTCTCTTCAGGGAGTTATGGGGATGGCTTTATTTGCTGGTGAGAAACTTGGCCTAGAGATCCCGTTGAGGATATTGTTTGCAAATTATAATAAAGAAACAAAGACTTAATGTGATGATGGGAAGATGAGAAAAGACATGGTGTGGTGCTGTTTTTTGTGGATCTCACTGAATGCAAACAGTTCCCATGCTGAATAAGCTCCATTTTACAGTCATGAAAAAAATAGCATTGGTTTTAGGTTTGATCATTTTTTTTAGTTGTGGGCTTTGGTTTAGCTGACACTGATGCTGCAGTTTCTTCCAGGATAGCTGGATTAGCACAGCTCTCTTGGGATATATGAAGCATATCCCAACCCAAGGAGTTCTTCTGCCACCTTCTGTGCATAATCAGCTGAACTGACAAACCCTCTGAGTCTCCTGTCAGCACACTTGTACTGTGTTGGCATTTTATTGTCATAATTGCTTAAGGAGGGGAGGAAGCAGACACTATTTTTCACACACATAGGTGGCACAGCAGTTCTTTGTATTGTCATCAATCTAAATTTGGGGCTAAATGGAGCAGGAGGCAGATTTGCTTGAATCCAAACAGAGCAAGTAACAATAATGGCCTCAGACACATTGTATTGATTGATTCCAGTCAAGGCATGTCAGCAGATAACTGGTGCTAAATGCTGCCCATAGGTGTAAAAGGGGAGGGGTTTGTGGGAAGGGAAAGAAGTCACATGTCTTAGTGTCAAAGCTCAAAACGTAAGATTTGTTTATTTAAACCAGCTTTACTACCTTTCACCAAAATTTTATAACTTATGTCAACAGAAGAGTTTTTCAGAGAGCTGACACCTTATGTCTGCTGGGCAGCACTGCTGAAGTTGCTGTGCCTACAGAACTAGTGGGAGACACTTCTAGAATTGTTGAAATTCCAGATGTTGTTAGCCTGGTGTAGCTATTCTAGATTAGTAAAATGCAGGATGGGCAAACGCTCCTACATTTGTTGTCTCTCTTTCAGTTATATGTCCTTCCATCGATATTTTCATGTGGTTTTCGTATTTATTTAAAGTTTCCCTAAATGTTATCTTGACACATGTTAACCAAGCTTTTGGTCAATCAGAAGTCACCATATAGCACCATATTTTCCATTGATTTGTGTAGAAAGTAGCCAAAACCACTGGGTTGGTTTTTTTTTTTTGGGGGGGGGGGGGGTGGTTCAGTTGTTTCTCTTGTGATATTGTTGAATACTGATCCCTGTGGTTCTAGCTATAGTTTTGTTTTGTTGCATGGATTAAAAGCTTAAGGAAAAATTAAACTTGTTGACCCAACTCTAATGAAATTTCACTTGTATTTTGTCAGAATCATATCAGTGTTCTTTGATTGCCCTTTACAGCTGATTGTGTACTTGTTTCTTTTGAAAAATATCAGTAAGTTCTTTTTAATTGAGCTGAACATTTCATATTCATTAGGGATCACTGAAATTTTGTTCTGAGAGAATGAAGTTGCAAATGCTCTTATTTTAAAAAGATGAAATAAAAATCTTTGAAGAGTGTGAGTGACAAACCATAACCTTGTTGGAATGTTTTTCATCAATTAGCAGTCTTTAACCATGTTGCTTGTTTCTGTTACAGATCCTGGCTCTGCTGAACGCACAGCACAAAAACGGAAATTTCCCAGTCCCCCACATTCCTCCAATGGCCACTCACCTCAAGATGCATCAACAAGTCCTATAAAAAAGAAAAAGAAACCTGGTCTATTGAACAGTAATAATAAAGAGCAGGTAAGAGAAGTCATGGTTTTATTGTGCTGGAATATGAAACAGTAGAGGATGTAGAGACAGCTGATCAGGAGCTCAGTCTTCTTTAAAGAAGCTCCATTTTTGTACTCTTAAGGAATGGATATTAATTTTTGAATGCAGTGGGGGTAGGAGTTGGTATTATAATTTCAATTTGAATGCTCTTTGATTATTGTTTTACATCTGTTGAAAAAGACCACCTGTGTCCTGTTTAGTGACTTCATAAAGGTAATAAGATGTGTAACAAATAAATGCAATTTGGAACAGAATTACTATGAATAATTACAGTAATGAATAATGACAATAATAAAACCAACAATAGCTGGTTTTTAAAATTAAAACCATTAACAGGAAATGTTCAGTAGTGTGATACCCTAGATTAGAAAGATCTCATAATGTCAGTGGAAGTTCCTCATCTGCTTGCAGTCCTTTCCTACTGTCCATTAGTCAGCTCCATCCTTGGTACTCTGTGGATTTCCTCCCCTTCCTTAAAATTTCCAGGCAATGTACACTCCTACCAAACTAGTAAAATCAAAAGGTCACACTGACTTCTCTGTCTTTATGCTTGTAACCTTATTTTTACTGTCTTCTGAATGCTGAATTGATAGCATGTTGTCCTTCTTAGAAGAACTTGACTCCACAAGAGTTTGACCTTTTCGGATTCATTGTATGATGCACATGAAAAAATTACATGAATTGTATTAAATAGCAAATGCTGTAAAGCATCTGCATCATCTTGGAGGAGATTACATGAAAGCAGTCTTCAGCTTTACTGAAATTACTTCACACCTGATGTACTGATGACATGTCTGTGTATTTTTCCAAGTGCTTTTTTGTGTCATGGGGTTTTTTGCCAGTATTATATAAACACAGGATTAAGTTCTGAGTGTTCAAAGCTCTTTCTCCTCGCATAAGAGTATCTACATTATCCTGGTACAATTGCACTGGTAAAGAGAGAAAATTAAATTCCCACTCACTGCAGTTGTCCTGGAACAAAGGCTGTGAATAAATCAGGTCTTAAAACCCAGTGTCAATTGTATTTTATTTCAGGATAATCAGGAGGTGCAACTGTATCATGTGGAGGTGCCCTGGGGTCAGTTTGGCTTTTGCTGAGCTTCACTGCAGCTTGGGTTTATTCCTTTATATCTTGGACATTTTCTGGGCAGATGTTGCCCCACTGAAGTCTGAGCTTGTAACTCTTCAGTGCAGAGATAATTTTGCAAACAGTGGAATTGAATCCTTGGGTATTAATTTCCACTTTTTCTTCCTGCATTTAAAAATATATGTGAAAACACAGTTGCAGTTGTTGAACTTGATAAATTCCCCTTGGTAAATACTTTTCTGTTTTCCAGGTGTCTCAGACCTGAAATGTACAGGATAGAATAAAGTTGTGTATCTAATGAAGAAAACCTATCAGACTTGCTTATTTTGCTGTGTTTATTACAAGTTAGCAAGAAAATATAATCTATTTAGTTCTGTTTAGCTTTTACAAGTTGCTTTTCATTTAATGTTGTCTTGCATGTCAAATTTGAAGTGGGCATGCCTGAAGATTGTTGTGTCTAAATAGGTTCAAACTCTGCTCTATGTGGTAGTGGGAGTTAATTTAAAGATTATTTTAGTGCTGCGTAGATGTGAGCTGAACATACAGGTTCTAGTTTTGTTTGAAGTATGATGTAGCTGATAGCTGTGGTTCTGATTGACTGATAAATCTGTTTTGAGGTATGACAACCTCCCTGGAAACGTCTAACTTAATATTCTACATTACAAAATGCTTTATAATACATGAACATTTCAAGATAACATTGCTAAAATTATAGTTGCATGAAGCTTTGTATTACATATTGTGGGTGCAGTAACAGATCTTCAGAATTGTGCCATCAGGTATTTAAAGTGCTGAAAATCAAGCAAAGAATTAAAGAATTGTAGAACTAAGGTGAAAAATCAGAAACTTCTGACAGTTGGTCAGTTATAATGTAATTGAAGTAGTCAGCTTGTTTTACTACTAGTTTCAATATTAATTTAAACTGAATATAAATAGTGATCTTTTTCTCCCCAAAACAGCACTCTAATACTGTTTGTTTTCTTCAGTTTTCTGTGTCATTCTACAGGTCTTAATAACTTCATTAAAGCCTTTAAAACAGCTACCATCTAGTTGAGCTTGAACTTAATAACTGTTAAAATTTTAACTCCTAAAGCATATTACTCTGTCTAGGACAAATGAAACGGTCCCTTGATGCAGTTGAATCATTCATTTTCAGTCTTTTAGTTTTGTTCTTTGGGTTTCTCTTGAGTCTGTGAACCCTTTTTTGTTTTGTTTTTTAAGCTTGGCTTAGGCAAAATAAAGTGATAGATGTCTAAATGATAGAAATATCCTTGAACAGAAAACTTAATTCATCTCATGTTCCAGCAAAAATTGACTTCTCTTCAGTTTGGATGTTATGATTTCTGTGGAAGTTTCACAGGTTTTGTTTGTATTAAAGCAGAATCTTTGAGTCTTAGAAAGTTAGTGTGGATATACTACTTACATCCACTTCAAAGTCAGAATATGTATTAAATTCCTCTGGTAATTTCCTTTATCTGCAGTGGAGGAAATGCCCCATAGCTGCATTTCCAAGTATAAAAGATTGAGATGTTGGTCTCACAGCTGTGGTGCATTTAGCTGCAAACAAAACATGTTTCTACACTGGAAATTGCAGCTTTCCCTTCCTCACTCTGGTTTCTTTGTTTGAATGCTTGTTGTAGGGATTCATTTGAAATGGAGTTAAACCCTTATGCTGTCCCACTTATTCCGTAAGATCCCATAGGAGCATCCTTCTGAAATTCTTGTCATGTGATTAAATGTGTGTATATAGAAAGCACAGAAGTAACACTTTGCCCATTTCTGTGGTGGGAACAAAGTCTTTTTGGGCTTTATCATCTGTAGAATAGAAAATGAAAACCACCAAAACTGGCGCAAAATCATGCAAAATTTTATGTGGCAGAATGTTTATGGATAACATCCTTTCTTTGCCTAAAATATTGTATAGTGTTAGATAATCTGGGGTTTTTTTTGAGATACAGCATCTTCAGGTGGGTTGTTGCTTCTACCTTGAAGATCCCTAATTCCTGCAAATAATTAGACCTCCTCCTTTGTAACTTTAGGTATCTGGAAATACCATGGTTCAAAGTGGCATGATGGTGCTTTCTGGGGACATTATTTATGCCCCATGTGACTGATTTTGTTCAGGATGCTTCAAAGGTACAGAACACGCGTATGGTTGCCCTGTTCTGTGAATCACACGGGTGTGTGACAGCTCCAGGGTCTCGGAAGTTGCAGATTTGTAAGTGGTGTAGGGCACCATTTACAAAATGAAAAATGACCTGAGAATCAAACAGACTGGTTCTTCAGACTACAAGTGTTTGCATAATTACAAGTGAAGTCACGAGCAGGTGGTTTTACATCCAACAAAAAAGTCACATTAAATGAGCTGTCTAAAATCTCAAGGCTGTTTCCCTCCTCAGCAAACCACCCCTCTGATGAATACCAAACAGAGAGTTTGAGTTCCCTTGTCATTAATAAATAGAAAGTAGTTTTCCAATAAATGTTAGCAGCTCTTCAAAGCTGATAAAACAAACTTCAGGTATCTGTGGACCCACTTAAGCCATCCCAGGCTCTTCACTTTTTGTGTTTTGATATCAGCTGTGTCATCTTTGAGCTGTCAGGCTCAAGGGGAAGACCAGTTCATGCAGGTTACAAAGCTGACACTGTTTTCTAGTGCAGGCAAATCAGTGGAGATGTGAGTCTTAAATTCTGATACACATTTAGGTGGTGAACGAAATCTCTCCTGTAGCGGAGGTGGCTGCTCAGGATGTGAATTTGCTCCTTTGTCATCCTTCTCTACAGTTTGCCTTATTAATCAAAATCAGCATTGGCTTGCTTCGTGGTACAAAGCTATAAACTGCTGCAAACTAGCACAGATTTGCATGGTGTTCAACTCCTTGTTTCAGGACTAACTTCTTCAGTTGGCCCAGGTTTAGCCACCACTAAATATCTTGGTATTTAGCTTGCACGGCCCCATGAAATTCTGAGTTTAGAGGGCCTAATAGCTTCTATAGCAATACTTCTTTCTTGAAGCTGAAAGTGTCTGCTGGCTTTTGTTGGATTGCATGTCTTGCACTCAATGCCCTCACTTGCCACAAAAAATTTATTTCTGGTCTTGAGTGCAAAGTGTCATTTGACATCTGAATAAGCAGTAAACTTCTTTATGAATGATTTTGTGCAATGACTAAGATACTGTGCTTGCATAAATGTTAATCAAACTCTGTAAATTGCTGTTTGCTTATATATTATGAATATTATGATTTGAAAAAATGCAAATTTGTTTTGAAACCAAACCTGTTTTTCTTGCCTACATTTCAGTCAGAACTAAGACATGGTCCGTTTTACTATATGAAGCAGCCACTCACCACAGACCCTGTTGATGTTGTACCACAGGATGGACGGAATGATTTCTATTGCTGGGTTTGTCATCGGGAAGGCCAAGTCCTCTGCTGTGAACTCTGTCCTCGGGTTTATCATGCTAAGTGTCTGAAACTGACAGCCGAACCAGAGGGGGATTGGTTTTGCCCAGAATGTGAGGTTAGTTGGATACAAGGAGTGGATTTCCTTCTTGGGTTTGAGATTTAAGCAGCTTTTCCTGTGTTCTGAAATGTTTCTGGTTTATTCCTACGTTGCCTCTTGGTCAAGGTACCAGAAAAATTTGTACAGAAGAAGAGGCATCCATGGTTCTGCTTTATCACTTTTTCTCTGCGTCACCTGGGTTGTGTTTGCGTTCTTACCACGAGTCTCCAACTTCCTTTATGTCTCCAGCTGTAGAGAAGCACCATTTCAAAGAGTGATCTCTTCATCAGGCACCAGTAATTCTGAAATCTTTCTGTAGTTTTCACTAGCTTAACTTGTGCTTCTTCTGGTGGCCTGATCAGCTTTTCAGCAGTGCGGAAAAAAATGCACTGTAGGGTCTACATAAACAAGTGGGTATTTTGTTACTCTTTTTTTCTGTGGAGTGAGGAAGAATTTAATCATTCCTCTCCGGTGATTTCTGGGGAGAGAATACTTAGCATCCAAGTATCTGTAATGAAGGCAAATTGGTTTATGGCATGTTTTTCTCTTATCAGTTATTGTATTAGAGCCCAGGTGACTTTCTCACTCTCACATTGCTCTGAGCCCACATTGTATATGGGAATTTTATGTATTCACATATTCACTTTGAGTGATCTTGAAGATGCTGGATAATTTTTTTGTTTTTTCTTTTTTTCTTCTTTTTTGATAACATACCCAGACCAAAACCCAGGTAAAACAGGCATCTGAAGTACTTACACTGCATTATCAGAAATGTTTTGTTTCTTATAAAACAGCTATTATCTTTCATTTGAATGCTAGAATGTTTCAGTGGAGAAGGATTTATCTAGAAATGTTTGCTGACAAAGTATTTTTTTAATCTGAACTTTTAGAAAATCACAGTTGCAGAATGCATAGAAACACAGAGTAAAGCAATGACAATGCTCACCATCGAACAGCTATCATATCTACTGAAGTTTGCACTACAGAAAATGAAACAGCCAGGGGTAAGGAAATTTTTGTGGGTTTTTTTTTAAATACTTGGATCATGTGTTTGTCATAATCCTGGGGCTTGCTTCCTTCCTTTAGTGGATGATGAATGTAGTTTAGTTTATCAGATTGTCTGTGACAGCTTCTGTTCTATCTGCCACCTGTCTAGCACAGACAGATTAGTTTAGGTTGTACAGACTATTTTGGACTGCATTTAAAATGTAGTTTCATCATGTAACTTCTGGATGTATTTTCAGTAGGTGTAATGAAAGTACAATGCGGTTTTCCAGTGAAACGTGGTGGTTTCTTACTCTCTGCAAGTGGACAATGCTGTCTCGGAGATAGAAGGGGAATGGGGAGACACGATCTCTTCCCAATATATTTATATGGACAGGAGCCCTAGGCATTGACACTGTTACATTATTGATTATATGTGTTGAAAATGTAGCTGCTATCTGTTACTAGAAATTGTTCTTACCACAGAAGTTGGTTGTATCACATACTTTTAAAATGCTGAGGGTATTTTCTTAAGTGTGGCTAAAAACTGTGTCATTGTGTACTGTAAAACACAACAGTACCTTTTACAAATACCCCAGTTTTTGCAATTTCTGCAATTCATCACATCCAGCATGTGAAAAATCAGTTAAATGAGACAGTAAAACACAACAGTACCTTTTACAAATACCCCAGTTTTTGCAATTTCTGCAATTCATCACATCCAGCATGTGAAAAATCAGTTAAATGAGACTTTTTAATTCCTATTGTTCTGCTAATAATTTATTACCTTGCAACGTTTTATAATTACCTTTGAAGAATTTTGTCAGATAACACAGCAGGAAGTAGTATTAGAAAATGAGTGAGTATTGTGTCATTGATGAAACTGTTCAGTATTAGTAACCAGCGTGGTTATTATTTCCCCTAACAGACAGAGCCATTTCAAAAGCCAGTTTCACTGGATCAACACCCAGATTATGCAGAATATATCTTTCATCCAATGGACCTTTGTACATTAGAGAAGGTTTGTATGAAGCTAACAGAGGAAGGTTCCTTGAGTTTGATTGCTGTCTGTAACATTTCTAAAATGTTTGATGGCAGTGGGAGAGAAGTTGCTTAACATTATTTTGATGGGTGGGGTGGTTTCTTGGTTATTATAAAAGTCAGTTCATTTACAGCTTAAAAACAATCATGTTAACTGAAGTTCACTGTTTTGTCTGAGCTAGTAACAAATGCTCAGGAAAAATAGTGGGAAAAAGACAAGCTTATGCTGCTGACTTCCTCCTGTTAAATTCATCTGATTCCATGAATGATCTCCAGGAGAGACTTTTTAAAGTAGGATTTTCATTTGATCATTGTTTGTAAGCTATTTATGGATCATTGCTTCATTAATTAGGTACCATTTGATGTATCTCCAGGGGTCATTTCAGACTCATTTTACTGATCATTCAACAAATACTGTAATCTCCACTGCACCTGAGGTGTGGAAGAAAAACGAAACAGTCAAGAGGTGGATAATGGAACTTTCATTCTCACTTCAATAGTAATTTGAAAGTACACATAATGAAATTCTCCATTCTCCATTGCTTAATGAAGAGTGAAGCATTGCAGAGCTTTGTTCTGTCAGGACCTGGTGAAGAGACAAGTTTTCATTCTCTGTGTCCTCACAGTGGAGGCCAATGTCTTTATGGTATAAAGTGTAACAAAACCATGGGACTGATTTTATTTAATCAAATTGCTTTGCCCACTGGGTAGACTGTAATATCAAACATATTGTCTAATGTACTGTGACCAGTATTTTTTTCTGGGTCTTGTAAAAATTAAAACTGCTGTGGAGTGATAATACATCAGTAGAAGAAATCAAGGACATTTTTCTGCAGAAACATCACGTTCCTAACACTGTGTTAGGAACCATGTTTTTTTGAAATGTTGAAGATATTGATCTAAATAATTCACTATTTAGATTTAATTTAGACAGTTCATACATTTTTGGGGCAGTCAAAAGGCACCTTTTGAATTTGATAGATTCTTAAGCATTTAGAATCATAAGTATCAAAGAATCACAGACTGGTTTGGTTTGGAAGAGACTTTAAAGCTCATCTTGTTCTGACCCCCTGCTGTGGACAGGGACGCCTTCCACAGGACCAGGTTGCTCTGTCCATCCTGGCCTTGAACAATTTCAGGGGTCAGTTTTATTTACTGTATGACTGATAAGACACAGCATTCAGGAAGAAGCTGTCACTTTTTATTAACTTCTCTTTCCCGATACATTCTTAATTTCTTCTTTACAGAATGTTAAAAAGAAAATGTACGGTTGCACTGAAGCATTTTTGGCTGATGCCAAATGGATTTTGCACAACTGCATTATTTACAATGGGGGTAGGTATTAATATGTACATCTATCCTCAGATATGAAACTTTAACATAGTTGAAGTCATGGAGCAATTTGTAGACTTCTACACTGAAAGGGTCTTCCTGTTAATGACCATGATGCCATAATTTTTTTTTAACAACTGGCATAAATAAAACTATAGGGCCAGATACAGCCTGTGCTGTCACTTGCTCATTCCACCTTAGAGAAAACATATCTGAAATAAGTTAGAATCATGGAATGGTTTGGGTTCATAGGATCATTGGATAGTTTGGACCTTATATGACCTGATCCAACCCACATCATTTCATTCCAACCCCCAAATTGCTTTAGTGTTTTGCATTGTGCAGCACTTAATTGAGACCTAATTGAGAAGATCATACAGCACATCCCTCATTGAAAGAGTGTGCCAGTGGTGGGAAGGCTGCAATAGGCCACAAAAAGGAGCATTTAAAGATTATTAAATGTTACATTGAGAAGAAAAGTGCTGATGTTCTGCTTTTGTAAACATGTAGTTCATGCATATGTTTTTACATAGTTTTTTTAGATGTTCTCTTTTGGTTTCATGAATGACTTTTACATCTGGAAACTGTTGATTTTATCATAGTTCTAGCATAACAATTTTCTTGGTTAAAGTATTTTATTGTTTCCTCAGGAAATCACAAATTGACACAAACAGCAAAAGTCATCATCAAAATCTGTGAGCATGAGGTATGAGTGCCCCAATTAAATTAATTTTTCTGTATGTTTAGTGTTCCATTTCATGTATTTGTGAGTGACATAATAAATAGTTTATAAGGTGTGTATTGCAGATCGATAGTTTTTGAGGGCTTCCTTATGTCTAGGTACAGATATCCATGACCTGCAGAATGGCATTGGACAAGGGCATTGCTAATGTGTCTTCCACTAGGATATTCACTATTTATAATTAAGACTTATGGGGAGGGGAGGGAAGAGAAGAAAGTGGATATATGGATTCTGCTCAAAGGCACCTGTCTTGTTCATGAATATTTGGAGTTGGAAAAAGAGACCGACATCTTCTGATGCATAGGTGCACTTTTTGGTGGTTCTTTTACTGTAACAATATGATTTTCCTCTAAATAAATGCAAATGCTCACACTTTGGACTCTGTTTAATCTCTCCAATAACTTTGCTTTTTCTTTTCAGATGAATGAAATTGAAGTATGTCCGGAATGTTACTTAGCTGCTTGCCAAAAACGCGAAAATTGGTTTTGTGAGCCTTGTGTAAGTTAAGAATTATGGTAGTCTAGCTACTACATTAAACTAGCAGCTCTCATTTGACTGTTACCCCCTCTTTGTTTTAAACCTGTGGTGGTTACTGAGTCAAGGGAAGCTGCTGTAGTTTACCTCGTAGTTTGTGCTGGCGTATCATCCTTGTGGAGTCAGACTGTCTCAAGATACTTAACTGTTAAGATTGCAGGTTTTCACAAAAGGATTGGTCCAGTCAGAAATAGTTGTAAAGGCTGTCAGCAACCAGTTCACAAGTTCTCTGTCCTCAAATATAAGGTAACTGCCTTGTGCCACCTGTGCTTACATGTGGTACCCTCAGTGCTCGGAGGATTTCTGAAACGTGAACGTCTTTCTGCAGATGTGCATCAGTTTAGACTTGGTTTTTCTTTTGTGACCTGTTGATGGGTTGTATGTTTTCTGTTTAATACTGAACTGAATTTGGGAAGACTCCTTAAAATTCTTAAGCAGAAGTGTATAATCCATCAAGTTCTTTCATGGGCTGTCCTGGTTTCAGCTGGGATAAGAGTTCATTTTCTTCTTAGTAGTTGGTACAGTGTTGTGTTTTTGATTCAGTATGAGAATAATGTCGATGACACACTAATGTTTTGGTTGTTGCTAAGTAGTGCTTACCCTAAGTCAAGGACTTCTTAGTGTCTCATGATCTGCCAAGACACAAGCCTAAGTGAAAATTAGAGTGTTTCAAAGATTGGCTCTAGCGTAACTTATGTTATGCTACATGTTTGGAGGGGACTAATCAAAAATAAATGAATAAAGACGTGCAATTACGATAAGTTTAATCAAGATATGTAAGATTTTATGTTTTGGGAGTTTTTTAAGTACAATTTTATCATTTTGTCCTCTCAGGATTTATTATGTTTATAGTAAAATGGAATCTTGTATTTGGCAACTGCCTTGTGCATATTGGATCTTTATTGAATCTAAGTAATACATACAATTTTTTAAAAAATCATGTTTATTAGATTTGAAGGTAGTACTGCTTACGTTTTCTTACTGTGTATTTTGCCTCTTCCTCTAGAGCAATCCCCACCCTTTGGTCTGGGCTAAACTCAAAGGCTTTCCATTCTGGCCTGCTAAAGCACTGAGGGATAAAGATGGGCAAGTTGATGCCCGTTTCTTTGGCCAACATGACAGGTGGGAGTTTAACCAAAGGATGCCTTTGGCCGTACTTAAAAAATTCACGTTGTAATTTTGTGTGCTTACAAGTTTTTGGATCCTGTCTTTAGAGCCTTGACCCTAACAAACTATGTAATACTGTAGCAAATACAGTTTTAGTTTGTTACATGATGTCTGTAGAATGTGAGCTGTGTTTGTAAGATGATTACATACGTAGTCTGGTGAGTATGCAACTTAATTCCTGTGTCTGGTGTTGTGCTGGGGAGAACTGCAGTTCTTAATGGTGGAAGAGAACAATGAAGTCATTTATGTTGTCTAAGCAACATGGGAACAAATACACACCTGTAGGTTTGAAAAATACAGAAATATAACCTGTGTTGAAAATGCCAGTTTTGCTCCAAAGGGAGTTTTCTGTACTTGTGAATCCTCTGCTTAGATGGGCAGGGCCATGATGAATACAAGTTAATTTGTCATGAATTGGAAATATAAATCTATAAACATGTGCTGTAAAAACCCCAAGTCTATAGGGCCATGGAATAATTAAGTTAAAGTTCCTGGCATCTTAGGATCTTGGGAGACAGTTTCAGGGTCTGCTTCATTTCTAGATAAATAAAATCTGTCCAGTACTTGCTGATAGAACTTTTGCTGGCATTGAGGAGTTTGGCATGGCAGGTAAAATGTTTCTAAGAAGGTGCTTGTGAAGTATTCTTTTCCTTAACTGCTTTTTACATTTTAGTGCCATGACAGAAAGATAGACTCTTTAGCAATGGTTGTTTTGCAGTTATATAGACTATTCCAATTAGGAATATTTTGTCATATTTGACCAGTGTTAAGTCATGTTTTATTACTACTGGGTAAAGTAAAATAAGCTAGTGATAATCCAAGGCATACAGTTTGCTTACTTACAGAAATTAAGCACTGAAATATTAAAAGAATGTAATGATGATTCTTTAAAATTATCTGAGCTATTTGTATCTTTATGATTCGGCAAAAATAAATTAGTATGTGCATAAAAGTTGGCAATGTCAATTCACAGTATGAAATGTAGTTATATTATCTTTTCTTTCTCTGTTTTATATATAGGGCCTGGGTTCCAATAAATAATTGCTACCTCATGTCTAAAGAAATTCCTTTTTCTGTGAAAAAGACTAAAAGCATCTTCAATAGTGCAATGCAAGAAATGGAAGTTTATGTTGATAACATTCGTAGAAAATTTGGGGTATTTAATTATGCACCTTTCCGGACACCATATACTCCCAACAATCAATACCAAATGTTGTTAGACCCTGCAAACCCAGCTGCTGGAACTGCAAAGACAGACAAACAAGAAAAAATCAAACTGAATTTTGATATGACAGCGTCACCCAAGATTCTGATGAGCAAGTCCATGCTGAGCAGTAGCACAGGTCGCAGGATTTCACTGACAGATATGCCACGGTCACCAATGAGTACAAACTCATCAGTTCACACTGGATCTGATGTTGAACAGGATGCAGAGAAAAAAGCAACTTCCAGTCATTTTAGTGCCAGTGAAGAATCCATGGACTTCATTGACAAAAATACAGGTAAAAAAAGAAAGGAGGTACAGGACTTTGGTAGTGGACTAGTTTTATTCCATGTACTTTTTAAAGAGAGGCTGTATTATTACTTGGTTTATGAAGAAATTTTAGAAAAAGTGATGCATTTAACTTTCAGTATCACAGATAAGAAATGACAGTTCTCTCTGACACATTGAGAAGGAATGAATAATCTTGAAAAGTGACTAAACCCCTTCAATTTAAATAGCAGAAAATAGTTGTAGCTATCAAAATGAATGGAGAGTGGAAAGAAATTAAAAAAAAAAATTAGAATTGTCATGATTAGGTGTTGTAGTATTAAATCTGTCTTTATAAATTTTGTACTTTTTCAGCTTCTCCAGCACCAACAAGAACAGGTCAAGCAGGGAGCTTGTCAGGCAGCCCCAAACCTTTCTCTCCTCAAGCATCAACGCCAATTTCTGCTAAGCAAGAAAGAACTTCCACTCCAGGAAGCATTCTGAATCTCAATCTTGGTTAGTCTTGATGTTTGAAAACCTAATATTCTTACAGCTGAACAAATTATGGTGGTATCAGTGCAGCATAGTATGAACAAACATGCTCGTTACGTGGCTTTAAATTAACAAAGGTCTTTAAATGAGTCACATGTGTAATTATTGTTTCATCAGATTTACTGGGTTTTTTATTTTGTAAAAGAAAGTTATTGTTTCTTGTTGATGAAAGGAAGTAGTTAAAGGATAATTTTTTCCTTAGCTGACCTGTACAAATGAATGTGTCTAAACAGTAGGTAAGTTTCTAAATGTTGTAATGACATGAACATTGCTGCTCTTCACCATTCAGTGTCTCTCAAGTAAATTGCTGGCAAGGTTTTCTTGTGATCTTTAGGATTTAGGATTTACTAGGGCTTCTCTCTTGCTGACTTCACATCACCTCCTCACTGACCATCCCTCTCTAGGGAGGTAGATCGATGAAAGGAATTAGCAGAATTCTTGAAGTCTTGAAACTCCCTAGAAGTAAATTTTGGGATTGTGGAATTTTGAAAGATGGAGTAGGTAAGTACTAAGTTGGTAAAATAGTTCTGCAAGCCAAACAGATGTAAATCAGTTTCCTCAGTCATGCTTTGTTCCTGTGAGCATTCTGATTCAGTTCTGGCTACTTTTTACCTCCACGTGATACTACACAGAGAACCAGGATTTTGCACCTTGGTGTTAGCCAGGTATTTCAGGAAGGCTTAAGTTCAAATAATGAATTCATGTCTTCAGTGCCTTACAGATATTCTGATTCTGGATACAAGCTTACAAGTCTGTTTTTCAGTGGATCATGCTATATGTGTGGACATAATTGTAGAATTAATTTCTCCTGCTGCACTGCAGCTGATGCATTTGGAAAAACATTAAGAAATACATAGTGCTGCAATTGTTTGAGCCACAGATGGGAAGCATCAGCTGGAGCATAGAATACTTTGAATAAATAGCGTAGATGGGAAAATCCGATGTTATGGTCCATGAGCAATACCATAAAAGGAGTGCTTGTATGCTTTCAAGTAGAATATCTGGGGTTTTTTCAGGTTTAGGGGAATTTCCTGTGTTAAATATACTTTTTGGTGATGGGAGTGAAAATGGCAACTGTTCTTCATTTAATAGTGTCAGCTGTGCCAGACATGGATTCTTCTACGGATGTTAGAATTTTTCCATCGTATGTGATGTGACAGGGATTCTCTCTGCAAACACAGAAGTGAGAGTCCAGAAAACAAAGACACTTTGTATCTTGAGCAGAGTGCTAGGAGGACTCTAATGATCTGCAATTCAGAAAAAAGGAAGGAAAAATAATAGAAATGAGCCATCTGTTGTTTCTGGCAGACTTGCTAATTTGAGAAATGGAGGTGTGAATGAGCAAGATATACAGGGATTTGGGGGGGAAAAACCCGTGTGCCTGATATTATAGGACCTGCCCTTGGATAACAGAGGCAAAAACAATAAGAGTATACCTTGATATGAAATTCAAACTTTAAAAGGATGTCTGGTCAGAGGAATCATTGGTTCAGTGTTTTTTATTTATTTCACTTTTCTCTAAGTTGCACATCAACAGAAAATGTCTTGTAAATAAATATATATATACACACATATATATATATAAAGTAAAATAAGGCAACACTGTGTCATATTTAACTGCTCTGGAATGAAACTTGAAAATAAAGCACAAATGCACGTTGTGCCAGTGTTGCCTTTTGCCTTCTCCGTGGCCTCTGGTCTTTTTCAGCATATGGCATTGGCTCTTTTAATCCTACCACAAGCCAGCTGAAGGAGCTAAACTGGCCAAACATGATTCTTCTCTTCATTCTTTCCCTGTTCTTCATGGGTCCTTCCTCTTCCCCCAAGTAACTCCAACTGATTCGGTGCCCTGAGCACTGATGGAGTGTCAGCACTCCCAGCGAAGGGTAAAGGATAAGGACTTAGGCTACAGAAATACATCTCTGAAATGGGAAAATTGAAGCAAAAATGGGAAACTTAGTTGCTAAGACAGTTTCAGCCTTAGCACTGTAGTGTGTACTCTTTGCAGACAGATGTGTGCATTTCAGAGTGAAAATTCTATACATGTAGATGAAAACTCAAGATTTTGCTGACATATACTGTATTATTCTATCTTTAATTTACTAATCTATCCAGTGAAACAATCCACGTTTTTGTATGTATTCTCATGACCTAACTTTTGGATTTTAAATGATGACTATAAAGACTTTTATTTCTATTCAATTTTCTCTGTGAAGGTAGTACTCCTTGTAGTAGATAGCAATGGTGGTTTAGTAGGGGTGCTGTCAGACAGCTTTACAAACCTGAATGGGGATTTCTTGAAAAATTCACATTGATGAAGAAAATGTCCCCATAATCGATGCATGTGTTTTGTGTGTGAAGAGAGGAAGAATCCATTTTTTGTGGTAGTCATTTTAGAGTTATTATTTAGCTCATAATTATTAAAAAACGTGCAGTATGTTCCTGATTGCATTGCTCTTTGGTGAAACTTGTTTTATCTGGATCGTGATCTCGGTTCCCTTTGTAAGATATTTTTCTTAGTTTCTGTTTCTTTTTGCAGATCGTAGCAAAGCTGAGATGGATCTGAAGGAGCTGAGCGAGTCAGTCCAGCAGCAGAGCACCCCTGTGCAGCTCATCTCTCCCAAGCGGCAGATCCGCAGCAGGTTCCAGCTTAATCTTGACAAGACCATAGAGAGTTGTAAAGCACAACTGGGTGAGTGTCCCTCAAGAACACAGTGGACATCAGATGGATACACTTAAATAAGTTTTTGAATAGTAAAACCGTAATTATTTTACATTTTAAAACAAGAGTTGAGGATATTTGAACTCTTTGAGGCAAGTAGAATGCACTGAACTAGTTCGCTTTATAACACAGTGAGACCTGATGCTTCAAATTTTTGTCAAAAAGCTTTCATCTTTTAACCTGTATTTGTACCATGCTGATGTAGATAGTATGAGAGGATTATAGTCTTGTTTGCTTTGCATGTTGAGAAGTTGGAGAATTCTGTCTAAATTGTGTCGGTTACACAAATTAGAATGAACGTAAGTAACTATTATCAGGTGAATAGTGTTGCTGATTTTTAAGGTGGCTTCTTGTGGATAACAATAATTTATTTTTGTATTTGCCAGGATTGGGAGTTGAACAAAAGAGCTTGCAGGTAGTGGGAAAAAGCAGTGAAAGGAGGGCCACTGAATGAAATAAAAATCTTAATTGGAATATGTAGAAGTTTATTCTTATACATTGTGGTGCTGGGATAGAGCACTAAGATTTGTAGCTTAAGGACTGACAGTTAAGATAATGGTGTGTGTACACTTTGTTCCAGTATATAGAGTATTTTCCTGGTAATGTCAGTCAGTCTGATGTCAGCATGCAATGTACTTTCCTTCCCACAATTAGGAATAAATGAAATATCTGAAGCTGTTTATACTGCAGTAGAACACAGTGACTCTGAAGATTCTGAAAAGTCCGATACCAGTGACAGCGAATATAGTGATGAGGATCAGAAATCAAAGAATGATCAAGAGGATGGTGAGGACAAGGAAGGTACAAGAAGTGACAAAGAATCATTGAGCTTGAAAAAAAAACCTAAGCCTTCAGTTCAGAATGAAGACAAGGAGGAACTTAAAAGCACAAGTCCAGAAGTGGAGAAAACAGAAGAACCGGTCAAGGAAAAGGCCGTTTCAGACACTGAAAAAGAATTTTCTGAAAAGGGAAAGAGTTTACAGCATCCTGCAAAAGAAAAGCTGAAAGGTAAAGATGAAACAGACTCTCCAACTGTGCATCTAGGACTGGACTCTGATTCTGAGAGCGAACTTGTCATCGATCTAGGAGATGATCATTGTGCTCGTGAAGGAAGGAAAAACAAGAAAGAATCTAAAGAACCTTCTCCTAAACAAGATGGTAGGATGAAATGATTTCCTTTTTTTTTTTTCTTCTCTTCTGTAGGACTGTTACCAAAGGTAGAATTGCTACCTTTATTTTTGCATTAAGATAAAAATATCGATATTAAAACAATTTTTAGGAGTGATTGTTCATACTTTGTGATTATGAAAAAAGTTTTTGGTGCCCATTGTAGTTTCTGGTTTAAACAAAATTTGTTTTGCTGTTTCCTTTCAGCAGTGTAGAACTATGAATATCCCTAATTTTTGCTGTGTGACAAATGTAGAGTTTATTTTGCAATTTTTACCACTTTCAGTTGAATCTTTAAATTTCCATTGACCTCCCAACATTTCTGGTATAGAAGAAATTAGAACTTACCAAACACAGAAATTGCATAAGAACCCATTCAAATCAATGTAAATACTCTCAGTCATAATCAAAAGAACAACTAAATTACTTGTTGTCTGAGATACTGTACTTTGTTCTTGTGTTGCTAAAAGAGGAAAGCAATCTCAATGAGTAATATGCTTTTGCTAAGCTTGTTTTGCATGTTAGTCTTTTGACAACAGAAAATAGAAAACCAGATTTAAATGGTTAGATTGAAAAATATTTTACTCTTCATAGAACTTTTTATCTTCTTGTTGATATTTTATAGCATATTGGCTCAATCATTTTATTTAAAATAGTGTTTTCAATCCACTAACTAAGCATACTTTAGAAGACCACTTAATGCTCCTGAATTTTGAATCTTAGAACTTAATGCATAAAAGTTACTATGAGGTCATCAAGAAATAGGCTTATAAAATAAAAAGAGAATTGTAATTTTGGGTATTCTTGTTTAAAAATTAATTAATTTAAGCTTTATGAATTTCAGAACCACCGATTCATGTGGTCTAAATGAGTGATGGTCGAAATAATAAGTAATCCTAAAATTTTACTTTGATAGAGAGGCAAAGAAATAATACATATTCTGGGTGAATTCAAAACTGAACACAGTACTTGAAGTGTGGCCTCACCAGTGCCAACTATTGCAGGACAATCACTTTCCTGATCCTGCTGGCCACTCTACTGCTGATACCAGCCAGGATGCCGTGGCTTTCTTGGCCACCTGGGCACATGCTGGCTCATCTCCAGCACCCCCATGTCCATTTCTGCTGAGCAGCTTTCAAGCCCCTCTGCCCCTGCAGTGCTGCAGGGGGTGATTGTGACCCAAGGGCAGGACCCAGCACTTGGCCTTATTGAACCTGATGAAGTTGTCCCAGCCCATTGATTCAATCTGTCAAGATCTTTGCAAAGCCTTCCTGCCCTCTAGCAGGTCAGCACTCCTGCCCAACTTGGTGTCATCTGCATTTGGTTGTCAATGTCAGGTCGCTGTTGTTTAGAAAGTTTTTAGTGTGCTGTTCCTTCAGTTACTGCTCAGACATTAATCCTTTAGAATGTTTTTTTTTCTCCTGAAAGCAATTGGGATGATGGGTGGAAGTGGTAAGGCAGCAACATCTTAATAAGTGCGAACCTCTCACGTATCTTCTGCATGAGGTCAAGCTGGTTTTTCTTGGTTTTGTACTTTTTGTTTTGCTTAGTTACTGATGCATCTGAATTGCCACCAACTTCAACTAGACTGAAATGACTTTACTTGTAGAATATTGATTACTTTTGAGGAAAATAATTCAAAGCAGACTGGAAGGTATATATGGCTGTTCCAAAAACTAGATGGAAAATAATGAATCAGATGTGTTGGTGAAAAGCTGGCATAATATTTTATGTTTGTTTAGTTGTAGGTAAAACTCCACCTTCCTCCAGTGCAAGCACCCAGCCTCTACCAGAAACTCCAGTACTCACCCGCTCCGCATCCCAGACCCCCCCAGC
This sequence comes from Corvus hawaiiensis, assembly GCF_020740725.1. Taxonomy (NCBI): domain Eukaryota; kingdom Metazoa; phylum Chordata; class Aves; order Passeriformes; family Corvidae; genus Corvus; species Corvus hawaiiensis. The sequence goes on along the minus strand of NC_063229.1, from coordinate 8,055,938 downwards.
CGGTGTGACAGCAACCACCAGTGCTGCTTCTACTGTCAGTGCTCCCTCTGCTGCCACAGGAAGCCCTGTGAAAAAGCAGAGGCCTCTGCTGCCCAAGGAAACCGCCCCTGCTGTGCAGCGGGTGGTGTGGAATTCTTCAAATAAATTCCAGACATCTTCTCAGAAATGGCACATGCAGAAGGTACAGAGACAGCAGCAGCAGCAGAGCCAGCAGTCTCAGTCACAGCAGCCTCAGTCCTCTCAAGGGACAAGATACCAGACAAGACAAGCAGTTAAAGGTACACACTTCTCTAACCCAATGTGCCCGTGGTGCTCAAATTCCCCAGTAGTGATCTCAGTGCTCCAGGGGTGCCCAGCCAAGAGTTCTTGTGTGTAAACAAAATCTCTAAGTGTGGTTCTACTCTGATAAGTGCCTTTAGAATACAAGTTACTCACCATACCTGTTCTTTCTGGTGTGTATTTAGAGTCATGTCTCCTTATTTTAATGACAAAAAAATTTGGTGTGTCTGTATATTGCTTTTCTTAGCCAAAACAGACTTGGAAGGGTGAACTGAACCATTTTCTGGATTATATGCTAAAACCGTTAACTATTCCACTTCATGTTTACCAGTGTCACCTCAGCATCTACAGATTGCTTCCAGTTTTGTCTGACAGGCAGTTGGTCTGAAGGGTTTTTCAGAGTATAATTTGACAACAATGAAATTACCCAGGCTCCAGGATTTGTCTTTGAAATCCCTGTTGTTTAACAAGACTTTGATGCTAGTTTACTGAGCAAACACCTCTGGCATTTCAGGATGTTTTCACAACTGTTTTCTCACCATCCCTTTGCTGGAGCTTTCACCAATAGCAGGCACAGGGTAATACAAGCCTGTGCTGCTGTTGCTTCACTTAACAGCAACTTTATGTAGATCAGCTTCATTTGTAATTTCAGCTTAATAAATGGAAATGTTTACTGCTGTGCCTAATGAGGACACATTCTCCACTCTGCTGACACCACTGGCACGCAGGTGATTTTAGAGGAGAGAGGTTTTAGGTTCACATACAGACATTTACAGAGGCTCATTTCTCTGGTCCCAAACTGCTTTTGTTTCTGTCATTTGAGTGTGGAGGAAGTGGTGTCTTTCTGCTTGTAGACTGCACAAATTGATACAGTAATATTCAGTGAGGAAAAACAAATGTGAAAATTGGAGAAGTTAGATGTGAAACCTTTAACAGAATCATACTTTTAATATACACCTTAATAGTATGGGCTAAATTTCGTGTTCAGCCCATGAGTTTGTTTTTTCAATACTGTTTACTATTGAGCACATCATAGCAATGTTCCATCTTAAATATTATAGTCTAGAAATCTATCAAGTGAAAACTATAAAATCTATAGATTCCTCATATGCTGAATGGGCATAAACAAAAATATAACACATGAAGATGAATAACTTGTTTATTCCACTACTGTTCCAATTACTAAGTAGTAATTCCACTACTGAGGATATTGGCAATGACGACATCTTTTATAATATGAATCAGTAAAAAGAGCTTGAAAAGTTTTGTTCTTAAAACTATAAATTTTTTAAAATACTTCAGCAGATAAGTCATTAGAACTGAGGGAGACTTCTGCACTGGCCAGTCTAAGATGATAAGGTTCAAAGTTGTATTTGCTTCCTTACCTTTAAGCCTTACAGTTATGTACAAGTTCAGTGGCTGGGCACTGTGTAATTAATCATATGATGGCACCATTGTATAAATAAAGCAAGTCTGAAATGGTTATGTGCAGACAGTTAAGTTAGATATTGAAGGTAGAAGTTTGCCTACTGTTTTCATAATTCCTTGTGTGATTGATCCACTCAATGTTCTCTTTTCTTAGCTGTGCAGCAAAAAGAGATCACCCAGAGCACTTCCACATCCACTATAACCTTGGTCACAAGTACTCAGCCTATTTCTATGGTTACCAGCTCTGGTTCTGCAAGCACACTTTCTTCCTCACTTAACACAGACTTGCCAATTGCAACAGCTTCAGCTGATGTGGCTGCAGATATTGCTAAATACACCAGCAAAGTAAGTTCTGGAGGAAGGTTTTAATGAAGTTGTACTTTTCTTTTAAAACACCCTATAGTTTCATCAGGTGGTAACTTGTCATAAATGTGTGTTCATGCATTAAAACAGTTGCTAAGTTGTTCAAGAGAAGGGGTGTGGTACTGGTCTCATCACAGTGACAGTGAGGGAAGGGACATGAGCTTTCCATACTCCCTTAGATCTTTAGATTAAAAAATCAATGAATACTATATATTTTTGCATTGAGTTTCTTCCCCAGATTCGTGGTTATATATTTTTTGTTGATAAATTATATCAGTAGCAATTTCTTAGAAAAGTAGAAGGTCAAGCAGTTCACCAGTTCAGGACACTTAAAAATCAGAGTCCTGATCAAAACTGTTATGCTCTACCTTCTAAATAAGTAGAACCAGGTAAATTACATGTATTTAGACAGAGAAAGAAGGGTAGCAATATAGGTTCCCAGTAGAGGGCTTGAAAGAAAATGAAAGTGGGAATCTACTAAAAATATATATAAAAGAATTTTTTTTTCTTTTTGTCTTTCAGATGATGGATGCCATCAAAGGAACAATGACTGAAATATATAATGATCTTTCAAAAAATACTACTGGAAGTACAATAGCTGAGGTTAGTGCAAGATTAAAAATAAAACCAACTTGTATTTTAAGTTTGAAAAATGCAAATTAGTATTTTTATGTATAAAAATGTGCCACATAACTGTATCTACGAAGTACTATATATGGAGATTGTCAAGAGATACTAATATCTGTGGGCTCTGTAAGATAAGCATTAAGCCATCAAACCCAGGTCCTTAAATCTTCTGTCAAGCATTTGTCACCTTGTTTAAAATTAGAAATTAAGTCAGTTTTTTTGAAAATAAAATTTTTGTAAGCTGTGTAGTGCAGTAGCTTATTCCAGTTACATGACCATATGACCATAGTTTTAATACTTCTTTAAAATACTTTGAACTTTTAACATTTTTAATGAAATGCTATACATTGCTTTTAATTTTCCCTAAGGGTAGTACTTAATATCTTCTAAGGGTTTTTTTTTAAACATTCGAAAAAGCAGATTAAGCAGTGCAAACTAAGTATGAATGGGAACAAATAAAGCTCAAAATGTGATGATTTATTTACCTGTTTTAACCAAAATAAGGAAGTCAAAGTTTTGAGCAAAGATATTTGTATTCGTGATCCACAGTGAATAGAAAACCTTGCTTTTCCAAGCCTCAATGTCATACTAATAAATGCAAACAGCACTGAGGAATAGGTTCTTGATTCCAGTCAGAAATTTGAGACTTGACAGTTTCAGAGGAATCAAGAGTTAAGTTTAATAAAATTTTTTTGTCTTCAAAGAATCCTGTGCTCTTTATGGTGAGCAAATCTAGCAAACAAGTATTTAGAATACATCACACTTTGCTTTGGGGTTTACTATTGTCTTGTCCTCATGTTAATGTGAAAGAGCCTTGATGTAAATGATGGCTCATTACTTTGGGCGTGGTTTTTTATATAATAATTATGTATTATACACCACACCCTGTTTATTATTACTAACTATTACATTTTTAATATTTAGATTCGACGTTTGAGGATTGAGATAGAAAAACTTCAGTGGTTGCATCAACAGGAACTTTCAGAAATGAAACATAATCTAGGTATGAAAATGACAGTCCCAAACAGTGTGTCAGGTACTGTCCTACATGGAAAATGGAAATGCTTGTAGTATGTGTTACTCTCATCACATGATGCTGCACATTGTCTCCCTTGGAACTTCCACATTTTTCTTTGTAAAGACACCAAGATACGATGAACAAATTAGATGAGAGAAGAAATGGAATTCTCTGTATTTTCTGATTATTGAAGCAGAACAAAAGTTTGGGCTTGTAAAGAAAAAGCATGTTAGCAGCAGCTGCATATGTCCTTTTTGTGCTTGTGCTGTATTCTGGTCCTTTGTGGGACATCTAGAACTGCAGTGCTAAACAAATGGGAGGTAATGGTTAAAAATCATGGTGCCAGAATAAGAAAAGAAGATGGAAGACTTGCATTTGTTGAGTAGGTATGAAACAGATGCCCAAACTCGGGGAATACCTTGACTGCTAGTTTTAATGTCATGTTGTCTTTAAACTCATATTAGTGTTTTGCTCCTTGCTGTTGGGTAGAAATGCAAACCCATCTTTCTCTGGATTTTGAGTAGAACTGACAATGGCTGAAATGCGTCAGAGCCTGGAACAGGAACGAGATCGTTTGATTGCTGAAGTGAAGAAGCAGCTGGAACTGGAAAAGCAACAAGCAGTGGATGAAACCAAGAAGAAGCAATGGTGTGCCAACTGCAAGAAAGAGGCCATCTTTTATTGCTGTTGGAATACCAGCTACTGTGACTACCCCTGCCAACAAGCTCATTGGCCTGAGCATATGAAATCTTGCACACAGTCAGGTAATGGTGCCTGTTTCACAGCTGAGGGGGTTTGGGTGGGTGGATGGATCCACAGTGTCTCAGTTCTTCATGTGCAGATGGGACCCTGAGGAGGGACTGTGGACTGGCTCCCATGAGTAGTAGCCTCATCCTTTTTTCCTTTATTTTAGCTACTGCGACACAGCAAGAAACAGATACTGAAATTAGCACAGAAACACTAAATAAATCATCCCAGCCCAGTTCAAGTGTGCAGTCTACACCCACAGAAACAGCCAGCACCCCTAAGGAAAAGGAAGGTTCAGCTGATAAAAGCAAAGAGTGTGTTACAGTGAGTATCATCACTTCAAACAAAAATAACGTGTAAGATTTCTCTGAAACCTTCCCCTAAAGGCTTCCCTGGAGAAGCCAGGAATTGGTAACCATTTGCATTATTTCAAAGAGTGTGTTTTGGGGAGTGATAGAGATTTGTGGTTTTTGTTCTTCATCTTGTAAAAAAAACCTCCTCTGTCCTCTGGGAACACCCTTTCCCCTTCACTTATTCCCAGTAAAACCTTGTGTTGGCTTTATTCATCCTTCCAGCCAAGGGGGACTGGACCTCTTTCTCTCTCTCTCTCCAGGACCCATCAGTGTAGCTTCTGGTCTGGATCTTTCGATACAAGTTGCCTTCTGATAAGCAATACTGACTGCAGCACTTCCAAGCCCTTCTTGCCTGGGGGTTCAGAGGCCAAGCTCAAGACCTGCATTCAAACCAACTTACTTTCTCACCACAGACTGCCATTAGGGTACCACAATGTTCCATAACACTGATACAACACTTCACCTGGATCTACGGTTAACGGAGCAGTTTTGAAATCTTCCATAGCATCTACTCTGATAGTTTTCAGTGGGCAAGGATGAGCAAATGCTCTAAAAAAAGGGACTTAACATTGCATATATAGAAAATGTTTATAGAGAAGATTCTGCTTTCTAGGTAGGGCTTGACTATTAGCAATTTCGGCATCATTTTTTTTCTGCCCTTGCAAGATTTATTAAAAGAAAAATTTTAGTGGGGAGGGGGGTGGGGCTGATCCTTCAAACCTTTACACATGATCCTCCACATCAGTAGGAGCCTTGTTGTATTTTAAAATATTAAAAGCAAACTAATTTTGTAGTATTGTGATTCCAGCATGATGTCTCATTGAGATAGTCCTGTAGAATTGGGAAGCATAGTAATCTAGAGAGCTGTGTTCATTTCTTGACACTTTTGCTACTGTCTGGTGTTAGATCTCTCGGCTTGAAATGTCATCTAAGGGAGTAACTTGGGGAACAGATTTGAAGAGGGGGAAAAGAATGTGCTGTTTCACTTAAGTGTTTTGATGAAGTTGGTTAAACTCTGGCTCATTCGGTTAATGTTTGTATGCACTGTTATGGCAGCACAAGCTTTGTATTTCTGGGTAAGTAGGGAATATGAGACCTAAAACCTGCCAGGGAATATTCCAGTTAAACAGATATGGAATTGCTTTTATATAGATGTTCTACCTGAAACATCATGCTGTATACATTGATGATGTTCATAATCTGAATTTTGTTTCATTAACAAGGAAGTAACCTGTGAATTCATTAAGATGCAAATTTTTAACACAAAGGAAACATCCAACATAAATTTCATATAATAATAATAATATAACAACTAGGTGGAATTTATGTAAAAGCTGAGGCTTCTAGAGGTTGCCAGTGCTGTCTCTGCAGATAGCAGCAGGTGTGACAAGCAACCAGCCTTTAAAACTGGTCCAGGTACTGCAGACCACCACCTATATTCCAACTACTCAACCCACAATTGTAAGTACAACATCATAATTTAAAGTCTGCAGCAATGCTGTTCCTGGCATTAAAATTGCTCAGTATCTCTGGGGGGTTGTCTCCGTCTGGTGTTGTATCAAGAGATGAATTCACTGGTATAGTCTCAACTTGCAATGCAAAATGCTTTATTTTGCTGTGCAACATTCCACCCTTTCACTCCATTCACGATTGCAAGGATTCAGAAATCTTTAAGTGCAAAGGCACTGAGGACAGGCAGAGGCCATTTCACATTATTGGTCCGTTTCATGTATATACTTGACCACAACATCAATGTAAATATATAGAATTCATTTAAAATATCTTTTAAATATCGTTTTGTCTATGTATCCTAAAGAGATTTAGAGATTTAATTATTTCTGAGCTATGCTTGATATTCCTGTGACATCTCAGTACCTGTAAAAAAGGATATGCATTTGTCAGCAGTGTCTCTCCCATGCAGTCTTGCACATTAGCATAATGAAACAAGAAATCGCATTGGAATCAGACCTGGGTTTTTTCCATCAAAGGCTTAACCAAGGACAACCGAATTCCCTAGTGTCAGTCACAGTAGATGGGACAGAAGTGAGTTGGATTTTTGTATTTTATACACCATATTAGCCCATTATTTCAGCTGGTTGTGCTCTGCAGTGCTCATGTCAGAGTCAGCTCCTGAGCTGATGCTGCCCTGGTCATGGCACATGCTCTGCCTCTGTGGTGGGTTCAGCAGGCAAACCCATGTGTGGGTGACTTCATTTCTGACTTAATTTATAACAGTGTGTAGTATTTTATCTGACTTAACAGTGTACCTAACCCACCCTGTGACTGTGAGGCCTGATGTGCTGTAGAAGTTCCTCTGTCTCTCTTTCCCTGTGCACACCCCCGGCTGCAGGACACACCTGTGTGTGTTGGTGGATATGTGCTCATGCACAAACAGTGCTTCACAGCCATCAGATTCCACACAAACACAGCTCTTACTGGGGATTGAGACTTCCCACATTCCTCACAGCATTTCAGTTCCACTTGGTCTCAGCTGAGACCACTGTGCACCATTGCAGCATTGGCCCTGAGTTGCTTGGACTGAACTACCATTAACAGTAAGGTTTTGTATGTGTTTTAAAATCCAATAGCAGACATCTAAGACATCAGGCTTCTTTTGTGAATAGCTGCGAGGTTGTAAGATCCTACGGTGGTTTTGTGTAATATTCAGAAAAATGGCAGTTACCCTCATCAGTTTTCTGTAACACAAAGTGTATTGAGTTATGTAGAGCAGAACTGGAAGGTGTGAAAGGTTTCCAACTTTATTTGTGCATGTTTATAACTTTGTACACATTTGCATTAGTCTTGCACAGCTACAGACACCTCTGTATTCTAATGACTGCACGTGCAATTTAAATAATTTTAAACCTTAGTGCATGTTTAATATGTATGCAAAATGTACATATGTGTAAAACTGGCAGAGGTGGAAAATTTACCTCTCAGGGAATGATCTTAACACATTTAAGGAGTCTCGCACATTCCATATTCCGTTCGCGCTAAGAACTGAAACTTAATTATTTCCATGTGTGTAAGTGCGTATATTTAAAAGCAACTGCGGCAACCTTAATTTCCCCATCTCTAGTACTGACAGTGACTTACATAATGGCTTCTTTAGAATTCAGTTTGCACTTTGTGTCCAACTAGGAATTTCTTCCTCTGAACAACTTCCCATTGTACTTTCTGGGTACCGTTTTTCCATTGAACCTTGTAGACACATCTGAAATCATTACAAAATGGCAGTAATCTGGAATTTATTTAGCAAATTGGTCCCATGTTTGTTTTTTATTCTTTCTGCAGTTAAAATAATGTAAAAATATGAACCCATCATCTTTGCATTCTGGGGAATGGAATGAGTAGGCTTCTGGAAGGCACAGACTCAGTCACAAAGGAGCTGTAATCCATCTCAGCAGGGATACTCACAGTCTTTCTGGAATATCATTAAGACACTCATGTGGTTTCTTGAATCAGTGTGGGAAAACATTGGGCTTCAGTGAACTTGTATTTGTTCTTCCATGTTCTCTCTGGAATGTCACACTACCATTGGGGGATGATCTGGGCATCCCTTTCAGGTTCCTCAAAATCTCACTCCCTGTTTCTTCCACAAGATGTTGTGAACTGAAATAGATGCGTTTGATCACCACTTGTGCATCACTGGAATTGTATCGGAACACACTTTGCAGTTTGTATGGTAGAGACATTTCTAGGCTTTCTCACGTTTTTGGAGGAAGGTTAAAATACAGACTTTAGGTTCAATAAATCCTCTTACAGATCTCCAGAGTGATGTGACCTTGACCAGATTGTTTAACATTCTTGTGCCTTTGTCTCTGCATCTGTAGAATCAATTACCACCTATAGAGATGTCCTGAAACTCCATTTGTTGAGATGTATAAATCATGATCTGTATGATGGAAGTGAAAAGTTTATTCTATATTAATATTTTTACAGGGTGTGTAAGACAATTCCCAGTAATGCTGATGTTTTTGCTATTAATTTGTGCAGAAGTTAAATTAAGTACTTTCTTTTGTTCAAATGGATGTTCTTTGTTCTCTTCTGTATAGACTGAATGCATGGGGGAAAGTTCCTTTCGGGGAAAAAGATTTAAGTAATGTGTAACAAGAATATACTTATAAACAAGGGTATTTTTGTACTCCAGTTTGATTTGTCAGAACTTTTTCAAATGACAAAGGATTTTCTTAGCCCTTTTTCTTCTTCCCATGTGTTAGTTTGCAGAAAGTACATAACTGGATGTAACTCTGAAACCCTCACCCTCCAAGCACAGACAATGTGTGCACCCCTATAGCACCTCCTGTCCCTGTAATTCTATAGCAGTGATGAGAACACAGAAACTCTTGGCTATAGGGAAGTAATGCACTACTCTCTCCCCTGGAATGAGGTAATACTGCGGTAATAAAGGTATTAGTTCTTGCACAAAATTGGAACTTGTTCTGGATTTCCCCTGGAAAATAAATCTCTGTTTCTGTGGTCATGTTTATGTGACCTTTAACATAACAATCTGTTTCTCTTGGTTTTAATCCACAGACCATTCCTGTAGTGGTAAGTCCTTCTGCTGGGACAGTGGCAATGAGAACTGGAGTTCAGTATGTTCAGACCACAATGCCAGTCCAAGTACGAAGAGTCTAACTGCTAACAAGAAGTTCATACAGTTGTTGGAATAAATAAATCTAATAGAAATGTGACAAATAAACACAGTTCTTTGGATTAACCTCAGAGGTTCAGACTTTAGCTTTGTGTATGTGTACAAAGCATTAATTACACTACATTAATGTAAAGCATTAGTGCTGGCTTAGAAAAGCTGAGGACAGGTAAGATCCATATTAAATCTATGCTTCTTTTGTAAATAATGTACAATTTGTGGATGTCATTAGAGTACCATCTCCTTTTTTATATTTGTATTGACTTTAACTTATAAAGAGTGTTTGAAGTTGGAAAAGGAAGGTTTAAAACAGCCTTATCACAACCTAATGCTGAAAAATGGTCTTGGGAAACTGCATCAAATAATCTGAGAATCTGAACAACTTTTTCCGTTTGGAGTGAAAAAAATTTCTGCACTTTGAATCTCTTGTGGAATTTCTCTGAACAACCAAGTGATGAAGGATATCTTTTTTCAGTTAACTCTATTAGGCAAATTATGTGGACCTGAAATCCATAAAAATTTACACTGTTTTTCACAATGACCAGGCTGACAACAATATTCATGTTGCTTACAGGTTAAAATTAATTTAAAATTTCATTCAGTCTAAGATCAGAGAATTTGGAAAGTGTAACAGCAGTTGGTTGTAGCAGGATTTCTGATACTGATATCAAAGATTAAGGACAGTAAAGTTTGTTCCTATGCTTTACAGTTTTCTTATTTTTTAAAAATCCTCCCAGAGGACTTTGAAAAAGAACTAGGTGTGGAGAAAAACATGGATTGGGAAACATGGGCAAAGGACTCTTGATGCTGGGCCAGAGCATGTATTATTTATATGATGGAATTTATGTTTTTATGTAAGCATGAAGCAGTACAGTATGAGAGGAAGTACCCCCTGGAGATGCTGTCTGTTACACTGAGACTGTAGTCCCATTTTGTATGTTGTGTAAAACGAAAGCATTGAACAAAGCAAAGGTGATGTATGTATATGAGAAAATTAATTGTATGATATCATTCCAGTACATTCTGTTGTACATTTTAGTCATGTTGATTTCTCTCATTGTTTATATAAGAATGCGGTTTGTACAGTCTCCAGCTAGTACCCTGATTAGAGGGAAAAAAGTATTAGAAGAAAAAAAAAGTGAGAACAGAATATTCATTAATTGCAGTTGTGTCAAAACTAGCCTAGCTGGCCTTATTTGTGAAGCATAATTGCTTTTAGCATATGGAAGTATTTTTTCACATTTTCTTTGTATAAAATTTGTATTAAACTTAAATATCTTTTTTGACAATTGTGTTTCTTTGTGACTAAGACAGGTGACACACACGATATGCTTTGGGTTTCTCCAATTTTTCAAGAAACGTCACCATTTTTTTATTAAACTGTTTTAGAAAAATGTTCTGTGTTCCTGCATTTCCAGTTTTGGTTCAATCTGGAGGAATGTTCATTTCTGCACAATCTCCAGATCACAGGTAATTTCACTTACATTGGCATCTTCTGTCTCAGAAGTGCGGGACCTTTGGATCCAAGTGTGTTCAGTTTGATGTGTAACATTTATTCATTGGTTGGATTGGGGTTGGACTGATATACATCAGCCTAACACCATGTTAGGTGTATTTGTGGGTTAGAAATGGGGCCTCTCATGGTGAGTGCAGTTGTAGCCTCTCAAGAGGGCATGAATTGGGCAAGACTTCCGTGTGTGTGTCTTAATTATAAGTTAGAAGAAACAGGAAGCTTGTGAAATGTCTCATAGTAAAATCTGTGAATATTGTCTGAAGTTCATGCTCCTGCATTTACCTTGTTATGTGCATTTGTAAAGCAACCACAGTTCATGTTCCCAGTGCTACTGTTTACAGAAAAGCACAAAACTGGAAAGCTTGAAATGTTGTTTTGGCCTTCCCCATGGAATCTGGATGCTGAAATGAGGCCTTGTGTTAGAGGAAAAAGAAAGAGATGTACAAGATGTACACTGCTTTCTGACACCTTTTCCAGCCTGTGGAAGTTTTTTCCTACAGAAGAGTTGTTTTCTTTCCTCCTCCAAAATAACAAGTGACCAAATCCTAGAAAAGTATGTAGAAAATGTAGAAATGCATAAAACCACAGGTGAAGGAGCTGAGCCAAGACCTGTACGTGTGTCTGTGCATGTTCCCAGACCTTTTTAATGTTCCTAGGTACAAAATTGCTGTAGATCCCCTATTCTATCCATGATAAATTCCCTGGAACAGTAAATCTTGAACAGTAAACAGTAAATCTTGAACAGTAAACAGTAATTCTGAATCCCCTTGCTGCACTGAGAGCCATGGTGCCTGGAAGGAAGTGCTGACACCTGAGTGAGAGACGTGTTCCTGACCCTGGTGTGTACTGCCCAAAGCTCTGCTAAAGCAGAATGTCAGCAACAAAACCAAGAGCTTTCAAACCTTTAAATATATTCAGAAAGCAAAATCTTCCAAGAAACTTTAAGGAAAAAAAACCAATCAGTGCTCAGACAATTGACTCAATTAAGTCAGGTGTTAAATTTGGAATTTCAAGGCAGATCAATTAGCTGATTGAAGGGGTATTAAAAGCTGAAGTTGTGCTTCTCTAGGAATCTACAATCCCTGGCATTTATTCCTCTTTCAAAAGTTTATTTACCAGAGAGCTTATCTTGCAAGCATTAATCAATTCTCCACTGACTTTGTCACAAATAGGAAATTATGCCACAAGTGAAGGAAATCATTCTTACAGCTGGGAAACCTTGAGGAAAAAATTCTGCTCAGCAAGCCCTGAGAACAGCACTGCCTCTGCTAGAAAAGTGACATTTTGGATGGAGTTGTGCTAAGCACAGAGAGCAGCTCTTTGCAAATGCCCCCGTAGCATCTGCTGGAAGGCTGGGTTTGGTCATGCTGATGTGTCACAGCTGCTGTGGGGCTGCTGCCTTGGATTAATTTAGGATCAGATTTTCTGCTTTAGCTCTGCAGAAAATCCCCTCTCAGATCTAGCACTGTTTTCTCTAAATGTTTTTAAAGGTTAGGAATATCCTTCAGGTTTGTGGAGCACTTGTGTAACCCTTTGAGCGGTGAGGGCTGTAGCATTTGCTGCATCTCTAACACCTCCTTCCAGAGGGGCTTTGATCCTTCTGACCTTACCTGGTGCCACAGCAAGGAACAATCAGCCATTTTCAAAGTAAGAGATTCCTCCAGGCCCAGAGAATTTAAATATTCTGACAGCAAGATTACCAGGCCAGCCTTGAAATGGGGAGCACACACTGCACATCCTACCTCTAGATTCAAGAGTGGCGGGAGAGAAGGCAGGTAATCCAGTCCCCCAAAATGTAAACATGTTTTTATTTAATGCCTTTCACTCATCACAAGGTACTTTTTCCCAATCCTCAGCCCCAAGATGGCAGCATAAGGCACCGTGTAGACACATGCACAGTCCATGTACCATCTTGGTAAGGTTCAAAAACACAGCTACAGTTCTTACCAGCAGTACCATGTGTCCTTACTACTCATGTACACAATATGATTCTCCCCAGCGTTTGTTCTGGAGAAATGAACTATTAATTTAGAACAGTAAGACTTTCCCCACCCTCCCCACCCCCAAAAAGCCAGATGAAAAACACAGGTACAGAGCTTAATACCAGAGTAATGAGATTACTTCATAAATTAAAAAAATACAAAAAAAAAAAAAAAAAAAAAAAAAAAAAAAAAAAAATCAAAAACCAGAACAAAACAAAGAATCAACAGTTTCACTCCTATTTTCAGAAGGTCCCATGTGATAGGATGGATTGTGCAGACTCCTTGCTGTGTCCTCTTCCCCTTTCAAAACCAAGAACGCTGACAGGGAGGCCCAGATTTGTAGCATTTGCCTTGTTGATGGCAAAAAGGCCATTAGAGCTCCGTGCCTCCACCTTAGCCAGCAACTGCAGCATCCCAGTGACTATCAGGAGGACTTTCCTCTGTCCAAAGGAAGGAGGACTTGAGACAATATTCTTTGGCTGCAAGTTCTTAAAGGCTTCCACTGAAAGGGTTCTCCTTCAAAAAAAAGAAAAACTGCAGTTGCTGTGGGATTTTTTTTACTAAGAAAATGTTGAGGAGTAGGTGGAACCGATGTAAGAGTCTGAGTGAAGCCCTCCCAGTGCTAAGATGTTGGGGTCTGCTACAAGTATTCAAGTTCCAGGGCGTGCCGAAGAGCTTCCAGGTCAGCGTGACAAGAGATTCTCCAGAAGGGCATGTTGTGCTAGAGTGAAACCAAAAGAGTGGAATTTTTTTTCTGTTTTTGTAGAATACTGATATCAAAACAACTTCGTTTGTACCCTCAGGAACTGAGTTTTGTACTTGGCTGTCACAGTGCCAGAGGCAAGGAGGCTCATCTTAGGGGAGGGAGGAAGAGACAAAGTGGGAAGTGTCTCTGTTGATCTGTCTCTCCTACGCAGACAGGAAGACACATCTTCCACAATTTAGGAGTATCCTGCTTCACAGGTGATGGAGGATGTGGGCTGCATACTAAACTTTGTTCCTGTTTTTTTTCCCCCCATGAATTGAATAGGAATGTTTCTAAAACTGCAGTATTACTAGAAACAGTTTTAGGCAAATATCAGTAGTGAAAGCTGTTATCAGTGATTCACAGACAAGTGAATTAAATCCATCTATTGTAAAAGGAAGTTATTAAAATTTATAAAAATGTAATTAAAGGGATAAAATGCCACACAATCAAAATGCTTTCTAACAATTCACCTTCCCAATTAACTGGAACTGTAGGTCATACTGCATTTTCTACAAATGTAGGAACTGGTATCATTGCTCAGATCAATTTTTGTTTAACAGAACACTCTTGCCTCAGAGGAAGGTGCAATGAGGTTATAAAAGTCTGTCCCCAAAAAACTGTCCTCCCATTTATGGGAGGTTATCTTAAATTATTCTACTGCCTTCCTGTTTTTGAATTTGTATTTGCTGTGATAAATCTGAAGCCATGTACACACATGTCCAAGTTTTAACCAGCCTGCTCCACTTGAAATCTGAGCATCTGGACAAAATCTGGAAGGTCAATTACCTGTGACCTATTCTATCTTCTTTATATACTACCCTGATCATTCTCCTAGAAGTTGTGAATATACTGTAGAAAAACAAGACTTGTATCTGAAAGAGGACAAAGCATCAACTTTTTAACTGCTGTGAAACAAGTGCAGTTCAATTTCATCAGGGACCTGGGATGTTACCTGTAATCAGGGTGCCCTGAAAGCATCCCTGAACAGCACCGTTCCTTAGCAATAGCTGTGATCCCCATGGTTACTTGCACAGAGAGCACCTCAAAATAATTAGAACATACTCTTAGATGTTAAATACAACTTTTCTTGGTGTGTTCTGGTGAGCCTGGGGTTTGTGCTGGATTTGTTTCTTTTCCAAGACTGTTAAAGCAGTTAAATCAAAGACACAGTTCTTTTCTGCACTGTGATTTTGTAACGTTTGGGACTGTGATTTTCTTTGCCTTCTCCCAAAATGCCAGTCTCTGCACAGTCAGTGGTGTATATGTAGTAATAAATGTACAGAAAGCCTAAACTGACAGCACTTAGTCCCTTCCAGCACGGGCATAACACATCTAAGAGTCTTTTATCACTGCAGGAATTCACCTGTAACCACGCTGCTTGTGCATAAACAGCTTCAACAAAGCTTCAGAGAACATACACTTCCTAGGCAGATTCTGATGAAGGGAGATGTTCCTTTTCCAGTTGTACCTACCTGTGTACAAAAAATTCCAGTGGTTCCAGAGTGTCTATTTACACTCCTCTAACCTTTAAATACAACTAAAGTTTCTCTCTGGTATATTGCCTGTTGCCTACCAGTAAACAAATGTTTCCTTTGAGCTGTTTATCAGTGTGTGTAGAGACAGCAAACAAACCCAGACAGCTGAAGTGACTGAAATCCACCGTTCTGCAATTTCACTTTACGGGGAAAAGTTATTTCCTTCTCCCTCCCCCAGTTTCTATTAAACCCCTTCCATTAAATTATCTGTTTTTCTTTCTTAAACCAGAAGAAAACTTGGCCTCCCAGCCACTCCTGTTGTTCAGCAGTTACAGATTTATCACTTATCAGACAGGTGAAGAAAAATGACCCACAAAACTGGAGATGTTATCAGTGCTGTCAGCAAAACAGCAAAAGGCTCTCTGCCTGTCCCCTCCCTTTTTTGTTTTCTCTGTATAAAGCTCAGGTGTGTAGAAGGTTTGATTAATGATTGTCATCAATCAAAGGAGGCGACAGCCCAGCAAAGAATGTGCTCTACTAATGGCTGAGCTGCTTAGGCCAGGAGACATGAGCAGGAGGCTCTTGAAATCCCAGCAGAGGAGACTGCTGAACCTCCCCACCTCACCATGCAGGCTGAGAGCCCCTGAAGCCTTTGATCCAGTCCTGTTCACTGACCCACTGCCTTTGAAGTGTGGCACTGAGCTGCCACAAACAGCAGGCTATTGTCACTTCAGCCCCACTCATGCATTTTGGACTCTTCCTGACAGCTCCTTAACCCTTCATGAGCTACAAAACCCTCTGCAGTTTTAGGTAGTTTTCCAAGGTGGGTGCAGATATTGTTGCTTCCACTGGCCAGGAAAATTACACTATAAAAAAAATAGGGTTTCTGCTGCTTTGAAGATAACCTGAGATACAAATTCTGGGGATAAAATACATGCCCCCCACTTATTTGCTGGGATCCCTTTGTTGCTGGGCTTGTGCAACCAAAGAGCTCAAATTTGCTTGGAAAGTCTTTGCAGGATCTTCAGCCAGAATAAGATACCAGGTCCTCCAGCACAAGGTTCACCTGTATAGCTGAGCTCCTGTGACACACACTTTGTACATCACCTGAGCTACACCAGTTGTTGGTGTATCTGTTAAAAATTAACAAGTTTCCTGAAGATGGAGCTCATTCAGCCAGTTCCTGCATCTCAACTCATGTGCAATGCTCCTGGAGCGAACGCAGCTCTATCACATTTCTCCAGTCACATCAGGAGCACAAGACCCAGGATGCACAAAGACATCTTGCAAATAATGTTTGCCATTAACAAATTGAATTCCTGGCCCTGTAAAGCCAAATAAATGGAAGCTCCAGGCAATTTTCTGTTCTAAAGTTTAGGAAATGAAAACTTTGGCTGTTCCAATTCTCATTATTCCTGATCACACTGCTTTTGCAGTTTCTGTTCTTTGTATTCAGTACAACTTTCTAATTTCATTTTGCTTGTGAAATTAATCACATTGATCCGTAAGTCATTGAGAAAGGCAGCAACTCTGTACAAGCCCTTTAGGTATTTGCTATAATGAAGTTACACTCCATCTCAACGAGTCATAAATATAAACACACCTATGGATATAGGCATATTCTAGTAAGTAATCCAAAATTAACCCCAACAATTTAGAATTTACAAAAGCAGCACATGTAGATCAGAAATTCACTCTGCCTGCTCATCTGAGATCACACGCTGGAATTTCCCTTTTTGTGTTTTTATAGCATCTTTATTAAGCAAGAATGATTCCTGGAACATGTGACACTGCAACTACCTGAAATATTGTACCAGCTGCCAAAGTGGGGGGGGATTTAGAGCATAGAATTTCAGACAAGGTGATTGCTGAATATTTTGCATATTAAGAAATGAGACCAATTGTAAACTGCTTCAAGTGGAGGGAGCTTCATTAAATGTTTAAATAATGAAAGGGTCATTGCAATCAAAACTTGGAAGAATCCAGCATGGCATCCACAAACTGTACCTTTTTTGCTCCCTGTTCCTCTTCAACACCATCTCCTATTACAATGTACACGGCTTTCCTTCCAAACCTCTGCATTATTCTTTCAAAACAGCTCTCTTTCCCTAAGCAACACAAGAGAAGATACATTTTTTTATCTGGACACACACCACAGGCAGAGCTAATATTCAGGTACAGGACCTGGAGTTATAACCTAATTGAATTGGATGCAACATTCTTTGCTTTCTTTTCAAACTGGAACCAAACTGGATCTTCTTCTGAGGCGGATCCTCTCCATCTCATGACAGTTACTAGCACTTGTTTTGTCAGCCAAGGACTTCCAAGTG
This sequence comes from Corvus hawaiiensis, assembly GCF_020740725.1. Classification (NCBI taxonomy): domain Eukaryota; kingdom Metazoa; phylum Chordata; class Aves; order Passeriformes; family Corvidae; genus Corvus; species Corvus hawaiiensis. The sequence goes on along the minus strand of NC_063229.1, from coordinate 8,038,424 downwards.
CTGCTGTGAGCTTTGTGACTGTGATGCCCTGCTAAGACACCAGCTGGCAGACTGATGTGGCACTCATGGCATTCAGTTTCCAGAGCCCTCTTCTGTTCATTCTGGTTGCAGTAAAAACATGAAAAGGCAATCCTCAGAGGTTCAAACACACCAGAAAGAACAGAATACAAAAAAGCCCCAAGCCAACCCTATCAGTACTTACTACTCACAAACCTTCACAAAGCTCATTCAGCACACTTGACCCCTCTGCAAGAATAAGAGGATCCAAACAATGTTTCTGTAACAGGTCCAACCAGCCCTTCCTTCCAGCTGGGTGCAGCTGGACATCCCATGTGCAGTCAGTGCACCAGAGGGTGGATATAGATCTCTATATCTGGCTCACTGCCCCATGGAGACACTTGACAAGTGTTTTTTAAATTTTTTTCCCTGCAGTCTGTACTAGGTTAAGTGTGGGAGTCAGGATGTGAATTAGATATCTCTAAGTACAGAGCTAAAAATAAAGCTCACTCATTGCTTGTTACAATCAGGTTGGATGGCTGTGCCTGACTTAGGGACAAAACTTCAGCCTGTCTTAGGTGAGACTTCAGTCAGTTTGCTCTTACCTGTTTTTGTTGCACTGTAAATGTTTTCAATGGGGAAGACAGTGCCCAGTCCATAGAGAAGCACTTTAGCCAGAGCTGGTATAAGCTGAGTTGTGGTGACCAACACATTCACACAGTTGGGCCTAGAAAACAGAAGTTATTAGAAATCTGAACTGAAAGATGGCAAGAAGCAAACCTTTCCTGCCACTGGAAGTTCCCGAGCCAATGGGGGATTTTTCAGCCAGAGGAAGATAATGTGAGTACCAGAGATGCCTTTTGATCAGCTCAGTAGAATGAAAAAAAACCAAACCAAACCAGCAGCAGTGATGTAGCCTTAACTGCAAGCTTGCCAGGATCTATTTGGTGGGAATTTAAACACAATGGATTAATGTCCATACTGGGTTCTGTGAGTGAACGTGTTCAGGGACAGAAGGGCTCTTTCCTCCCCCTCCTCTTTTGTAAACCTGCTCACATGCAAATGGTGCCATGGATGAGGAAGCCAAGGAAAGGCAAGGAAAGGACCGTTGTGCTTTTGCTCAGTTCATCATCCCAAGCTCACCCCAACCCTTGATAATTCAGCCTGGCAAACATGTGCAGACTGGCCTCTCACAGGCTTGGCCAGCAAAGTCCTGTAAATGTGTCTTGATTTGTTTAGAGGGGGAACACAAGGGAAGCAAAGGAGCTCCTGGATCAAACCCACAGGCAATTCTTTGAGCTGTTCTTACCGGGAATGTATCAAATTCAGCGCCTTCAGAGCATGTGTGAGCCAGAGATCAGTCAGCGCTTCCAGTTCTGCTCTCAACTGCAGCCAGGTTTCTCTCTTAGGAGCTCCTATTAAACCTGCAAGCAGGGAAAGTGTCCTTGCAGAAGCACAGAAAGGGAACTGCGTGGCTTTTGTAGGCACAATACTAAAGGGCACCTGCCTGTATTCTGAACTCTCACACTGCCCCTCTCTTGGTGGCCCTGGTGCCGCTGCCTCCCTTTGTCACTGCCAATGTCACGCCAAGGCTCTGCCCTGAGGTCCGTGAAGCCCAACAGCAGCACAATCCTCTGCTGCTGCAGCTCAGCTTCCTTCCCCTCTGGTGGAATGGTTCAGAGTCAAGCACACACTGTGGGAACTCCTTGGAACACCTTTCTTGGAGTGAGCATAAAGCTGGCATGGGAAGTGAGCAAGAGGATCGAAGAGCAGTGTGAAGTGGGCAGTGGCCTGGGCAGAGAGACATCTGAGGCCAGGATGGTTTTGTTTCCCCTGAAAACCTGTGCCCCATTTCCAGTGCATGCCAGGTAGACTTGTCCTCCAACCAATAAATAAGTTGTGGTGATACTTTTGAGTTTTGCTTCTTTCTTTTTTGAGTCAGAGGGCAACCTGCACTCATGTACTGAAAAGGAAGCTGAGAGTCTGTTGGAAGAACCGTCTGCAACTAGGGGAGATGAAGGAACCCAGGGAACCCTGATATCTGGTGGTATTGTTTTGGGGGAGTTAAAAACAAGTAGTTATAATACAAGAAAGCCTTCAGACAGAGATCAGACATGTTGTGTAGAAAAAAAGGAGCATATCCAGTTTTGAACTGTTTGCTTGCCTGCTAAACATTCTGGAAAATTGGAGAAGGTTGCTTTCCTGCCAAATAAATCACAAAATTAAGCCCCACACTTGGACTTGAGTCTTTTTCAAACCACTAAACCAGGTATTTCAGTGACTGCTGCAAATCCTGTACAGAACCACATTTCAGGGTGACTGCGGAGGAACTTGCTCAGCTCACTGTGAAGCACCCATATCATGAGGCTCCCTACAGCTCCTCCAGAGATGTCCGTAAGGGTCTCCAGTTTTGGGAAGATGAAAGGCCTGCTGGTTGCCTGGCTACTGGCACTTACCCCCCACATTGTTTTTGTAGGTGTTGTACATCTCTTTCACTCGGCGGTAGCGGAACGCCAATTTCCTCATCCAGTCAACTCCCCCGTGAACCCCTGAGCCCAGACACAGGTTTGCACTGGCAGTGGAACTGTGGAAGCCATCCGCAGAGAAGTTATACGTGCTGGGAGGGGGAGGAGGGAAGGGGAGAGGTCAGTGTAATTACAGCCTGCACAGTGCCAGCAGGGAGGGGAAACGACTGAAAAGAAATGTGGAGACAAGTGGCAGCAGAGACACACAGAGGACACGCTGTACGGAACTGAAGTTCATCTTTAGCACAATTACCAGCACGGATCTAAAAAACGTTCTGTTCCTGCATCAATTTCTCACAATAATCATCCATAAAACCACAAATTGCAAAGCTCTATGTGAGTTCTGCACATTTCATTCTTGTCCCTTTACCGTGGCTCTGCAGGCAACACTTTGGGAAAAGCAGACGGAATTTTACAGAAGTAGTTTCTATGAACGTGATGACCCAACTTACACAGGTAATGGTAATGTTTGGTGCATTTTGGGTACAAGTTTCAACAAGGATCTGGCATGGCAAAGTCCAACTCCTCACTACAGATTGGACAGGGGGAAACCTTTCAGTCTGGTTTTGAAGCATTTTGGTGACAACTGTGACAACTGTCTGGTCAAATCATATCAGAAACTGGTATGGTCTGACTGGAGTTCAAGCTAATTTAGATGTACTTCCCAGACTGGTTCAAAGCTCAGCATAGCCAGGGCCTGACAGAAGGCACAGGCACAATAACGTGAGAAAGTGAATTGTACTTGTGTGTACTTGATAAATGCAGACAGCATGGAGCCAGGAGGGGAGAGAGTGCAGGTTTGAGAAGCACTGACCAGCCTCCTGCTATTTCCAAATGGCTGGGGACTGCCTGTCCTGCAACTTCCAGCTTGGGAGATCTCATACCTTAGATCTTGGCCATTGTCATCTGATGATACATCATCTATGTGGATCTGGTCACAGTCCTGAGAAGCAGATGAAAAAAAATACAGTGGTGAGTAGATGTTGTGGAAAAAAAAAAAAATTGAAATCATATAATGCACAATTATATTAAGTGTAATATTAAGGAGACAAAATCTTACATATTGCTAGTATTGTAGTCTAGCCAGTTAATTGTTAGCAACAAGTATCATATAACACTGGCACAAAATATGAACAGAGAGTGTGTGTGTGAGATCCGCTGTTATCTAAGGGCACAACAGCTCTTGAATAACACACTAAGTGGAACTCCTTCCTATGCAGACAGGAGGGAGAGAGATGCTTGTGTTTTAGCCAGGAAAGCTGTGTTTTTTCTACTCTGTATGCATGATAAGGCAGAGACTTGGCAGCCTTTCCCCCTGTGAGAATACTGCTTTGGACAGGAGGTGTATGCCCAGATAATTACAGGGGGAGAAGATCTGTCCCAAGGAGATTTCCAGAGACGCCTGTCCTGCCGGTGTTTTCCCAGTTTGTTCTGAGAGGGCTGAGCTTCCTTTGATGTGCAGGGAAGCTGGGCTGAAGCACTGAAGGCAACACTCTTTCACTGCCCCAGCCACAGACTGAGCTGAGGAATAATGTGTGTCAGTAATGAGGAAATCTGTGCACAGGAAATTTAACCAGAATATATACTTGGAGCTCAGCCTGCATGAAGTATGTGCTCCAGATCTTATCTTCCAAAATTCTTCATTGTTCGAATGGTGGAGGCCCTGCCTCAAAAATGTGAGAAATGTTATTCCTTTGGTTTCTTTCCCAGTCTCAGCATTAAGACTAGAAAGAGAAAAATCGGGAAGCTTCCCCCACCACCTTAACTCTCCTTTCTCCATGAGGCTTACAGGTGAGAACAGAATAGAAAGCCTGCAAGCTGATGAACACTATCTTTTGTTTTCGTTGATTTTGCAACAGAGTTTAAAAGCTGTGACACTTGGTACTACAGGACTCTGAAGTCAGAACAACTGCAGCTAACCAAGGTGCAGTAATTCTTCACCACTTCGGTGTTCTGTAAACCACAGAATTTGCTTTACCTTCCTTTCACAATTATGAGTTTGATGAATTAAACTAGCCCCTTTCAAAAAATTAAAAAAAATTCTCCGAACAAATAACCAAACTTGTTGTCAACGGCAGAACATGACAGATAGCTCTTGTCCATATTAATGAGATTTTCTGCAGCATTTAGGTAATTCTCAAAAAGACACACAATTGCGTCTTGTTCTCGTCTCATCAGCCCTCTTATCAACCTGTCACTGGAATGTAGATTGCTGTACATAACTGGAGCCAAGCAGCAGAACAGCAGATCTCTGCTGGCATCTCTCTCTCTCCTCCAACCCCAGCATTTTGTAAGCCCCCCTCCCAGTAGCTGTTGTGAACCACGCTGGGGTAATACAGATACAGCCCACTCCACTTCAGCTGTATGATGCGGGGCATGAAGTCAGGGGAAAGGCATTTGTGGAGGGATCTGTTTTTCTCATTTGTGAATGGATTGTTCTGTACCCTGAAGTGTGACAACAGTAGCTATCACATTTCTAACTTAATAAAATACCCTGACACTGGGTGAGACGCTACCTCATAGCGCCGGCTGCGCCTCTCGTGTTACGGGGGAACTCGGGGAGCTGGCTGCAGCCACAGCGTGCACCACGTTTTACCACTCGGTTACAAGACTAATTTTTCATTCTTACAGAATTTCCTTGAAGTCTCAGTGAGTGGGGAATCAAAGCAGGATATCTCGGCTGCTGAAAAGGAGGAGGCTGTTCGAATGGCAGGAAGGCTGTGATGGGGACACGGCCCAGGTTTCACATCTGCTGATGTTTAAGCTGCTACTCTGGGATCTCAGGGTGGATGATGTGTGGCACACACAGCCTATACTTCAGTCCAATGTGTACGACCTCAGCCAGCCCTTGCAGCTCTGGGCACTGATCTGGTTTTACTCTTGGGTATCTCTGGGTGCTACACAACCTGCCTCCAGGTGGGACTAGCCACACTTAAAGGCGCCTGAGCTGTTTTAAATGGCACTTCTGGCTTGGAGAAAGCCTCTGCTGCCTCCTTGTGAAATACAGGGCTCCTGAGGAGCTCCATCTGTTACCCGTCACATTCCCTCTGAGTACTCTCAAGGTATGTCTCAAGCAGGTATGAAAACAACTTACAAATGCACACATAATCTACTTGTGGATCAGGACTGTGCTAGAGATTTTTAAACATCTCATGGATTCACTGATCAATGGAGCTTGCATCCCTCATTAGGTGGGGGTTAACAGCTCCTCCAGGGATGTCTCTGAAAGGCAGCCACTTGTAAAGACACTAATCCCCTTGTTTGTTAATTCCTCATCCCCTTGTCAGTCCTCCTGTCCTTAATAACTGTTTTCCAGAGAGCCAGACAATAATATCTCCAGAGGGGCTGGGGGTGGAAGGTGCTACTCCTTAGCCAGCATTGTACTGTGAACAAAAGGCATCTGGGAAAAAAATCACAACCGGAAAGCCCAGAGTTTGTATTTTAACTTCACTGTGATTTGTAACCTTGAGTAAGTTCTTTTCTCCCCGATTTCCCTAAAAAAGGGAGCAGAGAGGGAGAATGCCTCCTGTCAGGTGAATATTTGCTGATAGGCTCTGCAGCATGATCAGAGCCCTCTGTGCACACCACCTTGCATGGCTCACACTTGTGGACTGCAGGGATTTCACCTACTTGTAAGAGTTAACTTGCTGACAGAGAATCCCTATCTGTAAAAAGACTACAATTTTTTATTAGGAGTCTAAGACTTCTCCAGACACCCACCTGCCCTGGGGACCAGTGATCAGCCTCCTTGCATACAACTACCCTGAGGTTTGGGGTGAATCAGCTGGAACTCGGCCTGTCCACTGGACTGCAGCACTAAGGGAGGATGGGTTGAAGCAGGATGGATGTGAACAGATCCATCTGAATGGATCTTTTGGTTCACCTCTGCACACATCCATGATTTCTACTCCCGAGCATAGCCAAAATGCATTCAGCTAATGCATCCAGGAAACAATTACCTGAATCCCTTCTGGGTAGATCGTAGGAAAAGATAAAGCCCTGGCTAACCAGAGTTTCAGAATATTTTTTTTTTTGGACAGAAAAAAAAGGAGCGTTCCAGTTCAGAAATGTTTTGCAGTGTTTAGCATCATCTGGTAAGAGAACTCTTGCTTTGGTTTCAAATGGGCAACTCTCCCACTGCTGTCTCAGCTACAGCCTCTCAAACTCTGCCCCAGCACAAAAGATGGTCAGAAATGGTTTCTGCTCTGTGCAGTTTTAGCTCATTTTGTCTTGTACAGGCCAGCATAGCACCACATGATGGTGCTAATGTATATGGTAATGCTTGTGGGCCTACAACTAATCTGTTTCTGTGCTGTGTTTTACAAATTCTTTTGTCCATTTTTAAGGATGTCATTCACTGCATTTTTTTAAGCCGAATACTCAGTGATGTACGATCCTTAAATCCCACTCTGAATACACAAAGGTGACTTTTATTTACCATTCTAAATGAAGGAATAGGGTGGGTAACTCTGGATGCCTCTGCTGCTTCAAATTCTTCCAAACTGACATGGCTTTTTTGGAAAGTAAAATTCTGTAAGGCACATTTACTTTCCTTGAATTCTCCATCATCCCTCAATTTTTCACTGAAAAACCTCAGCTAAAACCAAACCACCGATGCCCAGAGCTGTTACTGACTGACAAATGTGCACAATCTGATGAAGGCCAGACAATTTGCTGCTTCATTTAAAGTTTTAGAGCAGTAAGTGAAAAAAGGAGAAAACTTATTTTAAAACTGGTAATTCTTGCAAAAGTCTAGAAAGGCAGAGGGGTTTTAGAGGGTCACTTTGTGCAGGACATGGAGTTTTGCTGCATCACATATTGAGATGCGATGGGTGAAAGGTGAAGGTTCTGTAGTAAATATTATCACTACTGAAATAGTGCCCTGGGCTCCCAAAGATGAGCTCTCTTCTTTTTTTCCCCCTAAGAGAAAGATTTTTTACTTTGTACTTTCTGTGCCCTCACCACAAACTCCCTCTCTGAAAGAAGTTGAAAGAAGAAAAATCTGTCAGTTCAGGTGCTTGTCTTTGAAAGGAAATAAAAATTCTCAGCAAGTGAAACCTCAAGACTGCAAGGAGCCAGGTGGCAGGAAAGGTTGTACCTCCCCTGACACAGGGGACCACAGTGCAATTAAGCACTGAAGGAACCAGAAATTCCCGCTGAACTCCTCAGGCACAGAAAAAGTTCTCTGCTTTCATCTGGCACAGAAACAAATTCTTCCTTTTTCAAGTGAAGGGGAAAAAAAAAAAAAAAGCCCACAGAAGTCTGCCCAGCAATGCCAGGTTTTTTTTTTTTTTTCCTCCAAATGCCTCCAAGCAGTGTTTTGATTCCAAGGTGCCCACAGCACAAACCCCACCTTGCTCACTCTGTACATGATCCATTCAGACTGTGTGTTCTGACTGCAAATGCCAACAGATTTTCATCATTGCTGTACAGCTGTTTCTCAGCTGCTGACAGCATTCTGCCAGCATCACTTTGCCTGCATTTTACCACATACTCAAAAGGATTTTTGCTTTGTGTAAGAGATAGCCAGGTCTAACCATGTCACCAGCAGGAAAAATTTCTTTCTCTTGGTCTGTTACACTGAAACTCTCATAGTTTCATCCTGCAGTATTCCTGAGCTTGAGCAGACCTCCTGCTCTGTCTGTGTGTACAACAGAGCTTCCTCAAGAACAGAGACCATTTTCAAAACCTCTGCTTTGGCTCATAGCTAATTGATGCCTGCCCCCCATAGGATCTATGCTAATTTAGCTTAATAAAATTATTGAATAGCAAATATCTGGAGAAGCAGCAGCAATGTCCTCATTATTACATTTAGTAAACCTGCAAGAGGCCATCATTGTTAACTGCATATTTAGAAAGAAACTCCTGAACAGAATGGAGCTGTCAAAAGGATGCTTCCAATAAGCCACCTATGGTCCATTTCTTCGGGGTCAAAAATAAAAAGTTTCTGGGCCAAAACCCCCTGAGTTTGTAGACCACATGCAAATGATTAGAGAGAAAGATGTCAAATACAATAAGCAGCTACATACCTCCAGGTCATTAAAGAACAGATGTGTATCTGCAAGGTTGAAGATCATTTCTTCCATCATGAGACCTATCCTCACAGACGTTGTGGTGTCCTGTTGGGGGAAAATCAGGTTTTTTCCATTCACTTTGATTTTCTTTTTTGGGGATAGACATGGGGGGTGGGAGACCTTAGACCAAACACAGGATCTACACATTCCTATTTCTTAAGATACATTTATTAAAGTACTTCCCAAGTGTATTTTAACATTGACATGACTTTCCCATCCTTTCTTTTGCTCTCCTAGATAAAGCAATTCTGTTCTTTGAAGGATGTCTGTGACTCACTCTGACCACTAACAGCCCACACACTTCAGATGATATAAAGATCCTTTAAACACCTGAAACTATGTAAGAATTGCTTCAGTAGGTTAGACAAAAATTGATTTCCAATACTACCATTAGTGAGTGGTTTGGGGGTAGTTACCAGCAACAGGGCACACAGAGGGTGATTCTTTCCTGACCTGTCCTTCAAATCAGCAATTCCATTCCCACTGAAGCTGTCTACTTATTTACCAACATCAGCAGAGTTAAAACAGCCCCATCCTACCATGCAAACCCAATTATAACATGACAAAACCTTTGACTATTGCTGCTCAGGACAGCAGGCTTGCTGAGCCTCAACTGCAGTCCCAATGGCAGTTACACCCAAATAACTACATTGCTTAAAAATACAAACAAAATAAAATTTTTTAAAAAAGAAAAAAAAAAAAGGCAAGATAAGACACAACACATGGAAGTTCAAACTGCCTCCTGAAAGGGAAGGACATGATGCAGAAGCTCTGGCTGCCTGCAGCATTTTCAAACCATGCTTTTTTAACGACTGAATGTGAAGATGCACGTGCTGGCAGCTCTAAAATATCTTCTACACCTTCTGAAGCACATGTGAACTTTCTCACACCCAGATACTGCTCCTGCCAACATCAGTGACAAAATCTTTAGTGAATTCCCCTGGAGAAGGATGATGCTACCTGCAGCTCTACTTAGGTGTCTTTGGTTAATTCATCCTAGAAAATTAATGTTTTTCCCAGCTGACACACCACAGTGGCCTGTGAAAAGGCTGTCACTTCATTGCCTCACCAAGTCAGCAAGTCAACCATCCCTTCTGACCCCAAACAAGTGAAACAAACTTCTTCCTAAATCCACAGCAAGAGCACAGAAACACACTGATGCAGACAAAGTTATGAGCAGTACATTATCTTATTCATTAAATACTTCAAAAACACAAGCTAAAATTATCTGTATTTAATTTGATAAACAGTCATAGCTCAAAAACATTGTGCCTGTTCAAACTGAACAACAACAGACAACTTGGAAAAAGCCCACATTCCCACAACAGAATTTTTTTTGTTGTTAGTTCATCTTCAATAGGTCAGGGATCTCTCATCTTGATGTGTAAATCTGCCTTGCTTTAGCATGGGGTGTGACTTCAGTAGAGGAACACCACCCACTTAAGCATAGTCTCTACTCTAATTTCCTGCAGATTTCTGTGGAGTCCTGTTATTGTGTGACAGGACAGTAATGAATTGACTGAGGAGCTCTAACAGGGAGCACAATGTTGGGAGGGTGAGTACATCTCAATCAACCTTTGTGGCAGACGCTGTTGACATGGATGGTGTACTACACACTAAGCTAATTATTACACATTCTTAGTGAAGTTCTCTTCAATTAGAGCAGAATGGCTGTGGTTTTAGCCATGTGTGTGACTCACAAGCACTGTGCCCATTACAGAGAAGCTCTGTCACTCATGTTTAAACACACTTGTTGCTGTCCCACAAACAAGGGCCCTGTCTCTGGGCAAAAAGTAAAAACTTCAACAGACTTGCCTTGAACATCTCTCATTTTAAGCCCCAAACCTGCTCCCCTGATGAGGCACAGGGACACAGGCCTAATCAGGGCATTTGACTGTGGCCCCATAGGAACAGCACTGAATCAAATTTTACTACCCAGGTGTAGTTACATGGGGGAACTGTTTTGAAGAAAATACGCTGCTAGGAAGAAATTATTTTGTAAAAGAGTTTTTAATGAAGCAATTTATTTTTATACATTTCAAGGATCATTAGCTTTTAAAACTCTTTCAGGAAATCTCATTGGTTGCTATCTGTCATTTATCCTCTAAGTTTCATTTTAGCCTTATTGGTATTAATCACTAATGGGGAGTAGGAAACATTTCCACAGTGGATGAAGTTACCTTCTCTTTAACTAAACAATATGTAAACCAAACTGCAGATGAGTGGGGGGGGGGGGGGGAAAAATCATTCTCTTGAGATACAGAACATGATGGAATGAAAACAAAACAGAAAAATGCACTTTACCACCCAGAGGGGAAGTTGTTTGGGGAAATGATTTGGCATCACTGCTTCCACAGTATGGACATTTCCTCCACAGCAAGGCACACTTCCAAGTCTTAAAGAGGCTGATGAAGTTATAAGGCCAACCAGCACTCCCAGTATGACAGAGGTGTCTAGAGGCACGAGGCCAGGACTCCTCCAGCAGTTATTTATTTGCATTACTGTAGCATCTAGAAGCACTAGTGCCAGACTTGAACCCCTCTGTGCCAGAGGCTGTACCCACCCTGAGGAAAGACACAGTTGCTACAGCTGTCAATTCAAGTAGGAATAAACAGGAAAATCAGGCTGACAGAAAAGCACCAAAATGAGATCAGTATATCCAAATTCTCTGCACAGTGTGTAAGTAATTGGAAAGAGGATTATGGCATTTGTTTGAAGATGTTGATGGAGTGCTCTTCCTAGGCACAGAAATCCTGTGCCACTAAAGGACATCTCTGTGCTGCCAGTGGTGCCCTGGTGGACTGTTAGTGCCTGTGCTGGAGCAGTGTGAGCTCAGCAGAGCAATGTAAAGTTACCAGGGATCCCTGCTAACGTCCTTCTGCAGGAAAAGTATGCCCAGGAGCCCTGGGAACAAGCTTCCTGACTAACAGCCAGCCAATGCTTCCTGATGCGTGTGAAGCCCAAGGACCACAGACAGCCTGAAATCAAATCTCCTCCAGGAACCACTTTTTACAGTGAAAACAGATTAATCTAAAAACTCAACCCTCACTGCTTGTTTAGTAACTTTAGAAGAGCGAGGTCCTCCCTCTGCTAACCTACGAGTCATGCTTTCACAAACAAGGACAATGAGAGGCAGGGGTAGAAAACAGGCAATAAACTCCTTTTGTAAATAAAACTTCCAGCAGCATGGTGTATCCCCACATGCCTCACCTCTGCCATGCTCTATTGGTGGAGTTTCCTTCAGGGTCAAAATTAAACAGCCCCACAAATTACTTTTAGTGCAAACCTCTGGTGCTGAGACCAAGCATTCCTGATCCTCCTATGCACAGCCTGAACAGCTTCTTCCAATGGCTGTGGGAGACAAGCATCAGGAGGGAAGAGATCCTTCTGAATTATTCATTCCTGAATACAACCTTCTCAACATACCCTTCACTGCCACTTTTAAAGAACAGGAGTCACAGCTTCAGAGTTGCCCATTTCTCCTTAGGGAATACCTTGAGAGAACTGAGAGGTAAAAACCCCCCATTCCCTACTACTCCTTCATAAACAACAAGGGATCAAAACATACAAACATACAGAGAGTTAGGTAAGTCATTTCTCAACAATTTTCATCAGAAATGTGTTCCCTAAAGAGCATCCTTGCTCATCTTGTCTCTGCTGTTTCTGTCACCCCTGTGACTTTCAGCTAAGGCCTGATGGGTAGTGCCTGCTGCTGGCAATGGCCACACCTTGTGAGCAAGGTCACTTCCACTGTAAGTGAAGCACTGACAACTCCCAGCTCCATATCCACTTGCTACTTTTGCTGCCTGATCAGGACAAAGTCCTGCTAGAGGAAAACATGGGCAGCAGAAGCCTGTGGAACATGCTGTAAAGGAAGACAAAAGCATCCATTCAGCAAGAAGCACATTTTCTTTCATATCCCAAGCTCACATATTTGCTGCCAGTGTTGCTTTTAGTTTGGCCACTTGCATGCACTGTTTCTAACCCCTGAACTAGTTCTCTACATTTGAAGTGAACTGTGTTCTAAAAATTACAATTTGAGTTCAATTATGTCCTCTTAGTTAATAACACCTTGCCTTTAAATAAAATTAATTTCTGTTTAAGTTTTCATTTTTAACCTTCATTTCAAGTAATAATATGTCAGAAGATTGCTAAAAAGAGCTTGTTGAACAGCCCTCAGTTTGTCTTAAAGACAATTTCCATGAAAACTGGAGGAGAGCAAAGAACAAATATTTCCCTATGACAGCAGTGGGAGGGTAGCTCTGCTCACACCACATGAAACTCCCACTACTCTGTACTTTAGCAGAGCAAAGGGAACGCAGAATGTGCATGCACACCCAAATTAGCTTTAGGCTACCAAATGTGGGCACAAATTGCTGTCAGGATGTTGCAACACACACAGTGCTGGGTCCTAGACCCTCTTCCAGGAGCTGACGTGCACAGAAGCCTTCACTGCTGTACCTTCAGTGCTACAGGTACTGGCTCTACCTCCACAGAAGCCCTTGTGCATTGAGTCACACTCAAACTGCCCCACCAGCATCCTCCCCAAAGGCTGTGCACTAAAACCACCTTCCCACAGATCTGCTGGAACACGGAGATTGATTTTTCATACACTGCTTACACTTGCCCCAGAATATGCATTAAAAGGACATGTATTTGTTAACACCTGGAACTAATCCAAGCTGCATGTCCACAGCCAGCTCTCCCTTCCTGCACACTGTAATTTTGAAAGGAAGAGGGAAGCAGACTTATCTCTGGCAATCTCTCAAGTCCTAGTCACTCATGCCTCCAATCCTGGATCCAAAGCCCTCTCCAAGCGTCTGCCTTGCAGGTACCCTGTTCAGACTTGCAGGCCATTAGCAAAGGGGCAGAGCTGGCTCCTTTGAGACAGATAACAAATCTGCTTGTTGTCTGACTCTGCTTCTCTTTAGCAACGTGACAATTAACTCGACATTCAAATTGTTAGGGCAAAGTCCCTCTGAGCGTGGATCTTGGATTCAGACACCATCGCCTCCCTTAAAAACCCTACCAGCATAAAGCCCTAGTATTTAAAACTAATCAGTCCTTTTAAATCCCTGCCAAATACCTATTTATGCCGTGAGCAAATAATTACTTTTCTACAAGGAAGAAAGTATTAATTAAGAGTATTCTTCAGACTCCTATTCTATAGGGTTTATCTGCCACAGGTGTCAGCCAGAGGTGAGAGACGGATTAGTATACAATCAAGGGCCTTCCAAGTTAAATCTCCTCCTTGTGGTTATCTGTTAATAACAAAGTTGTCACCAAAAGAAAGAATTTAATAGTTTTAATTGGGTTTAATTACTTGGAAACGCCTGGAAAATGGACCAGCTTGGTTGTAGCATAAAAAAAAAAAAAATCAAAAAAATCAAAGACACAAATACCAGGGCCACATGTTTGAACAAAAAAAGTCTGTGAGAATAATGTAACATTTTATACCTTGATCAAAATTTGAGACATGAACAAAACTTTCCCATAATAATGGGAAATTACCCACGTATACAAGTTCTAGTTCAAGTAAATCCATGTCTTTTTCAGGAAGAAACCACATTTCACTCCTTTACTAACTACACCTAAGTAGCTTAGCTTGCAATTTTATCTCTTTAACAACGCAGGCTACAACCAGACTGAGCCTTTCAGAGCTTTCCCAGGGAGAGTGGGTATTTGTGAGAAAAGTTGTTTAAAGTAACGAAAGTAGTTAGGAGCTAAAAGCCATTTTCAGAAGTGACTTACTTAAGGGACTACACTTCGGGCTTTTTGGAAAAGGATCATCCCTTTTCAAACAGAACCTCTCAGTTTCTCAGGGTCCAAACTTTTTCCCACCAAAATAAAGACACTGTTTACCTAAACAATGATACATCCAGGTTTATTAGACAATCTACTGAATTTAAATGAACAGTGTCAACAGACAGCACAGTGTGACCTTGTGAGAAGTCCATGATAGATGGAGAGCAAATGTAACTGAATCCCTTTTCTTCAGGTAACTTTTCATATTCACCCTTACTGTGATTTAAGGGGTACTTCAAAGTATTCTTACTGGGTACTGAAGGACTCCTTTTACTGTCATGTGTCTCTTCACATAGGGCTGGAAACTATTCTAATAAGCAAATGGGCACACAGGCCACTAAATCCTCACATTTAAGGGCACACCGAGGTTGAAAAGGCCCTCCTCCCTCTCCAAAGGAACTATGCTTAGGGACAGGCAGCAAAGACCACACTAATTGATCCAGTGTCTGAACCCATCAAGTCTGAAGTGGATTCCAGTCCTGTGGGAATACTGTACTGAAATACAGGTTAAAAGCTGGGTCATGATGCTTGAGGATAAATGGGAATTATTTTCATTTAGTAATACAAAAGGTTCATGACCAAAAACCTACAAATAATTTCTTTTTACTATTCATGGCATGCATTTCAGAAAAGGGAGTGGAATTTAAACCAAATTAATCTTCATTTCCTTCCCCTCAACACAGGAAAGTCACTGTATTTCTATATGAAAGCCCTTGATAGCCCTGTGAAAAATACCCAACTTCTGGAAAGCTTGGTGGAAACACATCATGGAGTGTAATCCTCAGCACAATGACATATTTTGCACATGCAGCTGCCTAAAACAAGCCATGTCCCTTTGGTTTTTCAAACTTTTCCCCTTGAAGTTGCAGCCCTGATTCAGCCATACTGTAAAGCAGGTTCCCTTTCCTCAAGCTTGTTTAACAACCCAGCATCGTTTCTGATATGTATTTTATGTCAAAAATAATCCTTTAATAGTTCCAAAATGCCGCATGTGCACTTTGCTCAGAACCCCCCCTGCTCTCCTAAGCTCCAGTACAAGAGGTTACATCTACAGGAGCTCAGAGCATCTCCTGTGCCCACCTCCAACCTGCTGGGGCATCTGGTTTTGCTGTTCCTGCTGCTGCTTCTCATCAAGCAGTACAGATGATAAACACAGATGTTTGCTCCCGAAATACACATTTGAAACAATCAAATGGCTGGAATTATTTACTCCCTTCTCTCCCATAATGAACTAAATAATTGATATAGCAGCATGTCTAAAGTAACAGACTTCTTTATTACCTGCAGTGATTGAATGCTTTTTTAATTTAACTTAAAAAGGCATTAAACACAAGGTTTAGCCTCCAGTGGGTAAAAAAATCTCCAACTTCCTCAGAAAATCCTTTCCAAATTGTATTCATCTTGACTTAATCCATGATCTACTGAGTGAATTAGGCTCTATTTGTTTTCAAAATCTATTTTATGGAGTTCCAAGGACTGTGTTTTCCTTAGGAAGGGCTTACTCTGCCTTTCTGACCAGGATGCCTGCTAGCAGCCCTCAGCACAGGCCTCTGCAGGTTTTTAATGTCCCAAGGTGCCCCACACATATGACTAACAAAATGTAAATAAACACAGCTGAGCCAGTAAGAAATTGGAAGGTTTTCTCATTAAAGAAATAAAATAAACAGATGTCCTTAAGCACTTTGGCTCATGTTTGTCAAAGGAATGGAAAACTCTCAGATGTTTGAACAGCAGTCCTGATATAAGGCCACATCTCAAGCGAGAGGAGAAGAAAAAAAGCGATGCCCTGGCACTTAGAATTAACTAATAGTTCTCAAGGGAGGCCGCTTTTGATTTGAACCTTAGCAACTTCTACAAATAGTTTTTAACAGCCGAGCAATAAAATGGGGTTTTATTCCTTCTCAGTTTGTAAAGTAGTAAAGGACAGACCCGGCCATTAGGAGCATGAATCACCAGCAGATTTGATTAAATCCCCATGGTGTTTCAATCAGGTCCTGGCTTTAGGGTCCTGTGAGAGAACAAAGCAGGGAAAAGCACAAGCTACTTGAAGCATTCAGTGAAAGCAGGGAAGGGGAAAAAAAAAAGAAATTAGAAAATCAAACCTAGGATTTTACAAGGATCTCGAGTAGAGCCAAGGAGGAACTTTTCAATGACTTTTTTTTTTTAAATTGGAAATTATAATTCATTTAAAGGAAAACTTTTTATGAGAACACGTAACAGCCAGCAAAACTTTTGAGGAATAAAGCTTCTTAGATCCACAACATCATTTCTGGTGAGAACAAGACAGTGCAGTTCACAGCCAGCATACAGCAGCTATAACATTTGTTTCAATACTAGAAAATCATATTTGTGTCCTGTCCTCAACAGGGTCAAGCAGAAACTTTTGCTACTCTGTCCTGAGGTCCCGCTATCATTGGTGGACCCTCTCCTAGGTCACTGCAAGTCTCTCATCAGAGGGGCAAAGCCCATGTCTGCACACGCTGGAAACCTGAGTGCCTCACCCACACCTGTCTGCTTACAACTCGAGTAAACCTCATGCTGCCACTTCTGAAACACAAAAGCATTAAAAAACCATGGCTGTCACAGAAAACTCTACTTCAAAGAAGTAACTATGGGTCACACTGCAAGGCCTCACTGAATGCAGAGTGGCTGCTCCAGGGAAAGCAACCACACATTCCCAGCTCCCAGGGACACAGAGTAACACAGGGGATCTAAACACCTTTCACTTAAAGTTAACCAACATCTAGAGCATGACTTTGCGTGACTCTGATTTAAAACTGGGACATAATGTGCTTTGTAATTTTTTGCAGTATATTTTTTCTTAATTTGAGCTAATTCCAAATGCTGAACAATCTCAATAATTGTATGATTCTTA
This sequence comes from Corvus hawaiiensis, assembly GCF_020740725.1. Classification (NCBI taxonomy): domain Eukaryota; kingdom Metazoa; phylum Chordata; class Aves; order Passeriformes; family Corvidae; genus Corvus; species Corvus hawaiiensis. The sequence continues at coordinate 8,021,148 of NC_063229.1, read as the reverse complement.
CAAGGAATTTTATAGATCTGAACTCCCAGATATCAGCAGACACTGTCAAAGTTCTGATAAAGATCCAATGCAATTCAAGGATTCAGACAGTCCTATGTGTTCAAATCTCTAAGTCCAGACTAAAATAAAATCCGTCATTTGATTCCAGGATTTTGGAGTATCTTGCATGTAAAGATGAATTTTACCTCCAGGTTCTACTTTACTCACAAGTCATTTGGACACTACAATCCCAAGAAGTGATGCAACACAGAACAAGAATACACATCCTTGGAACAATACAAAATACTGAGAAAAGGTATTGGCTTCACAGAGCTCCTTCAAGGTAGAGAAAACAACACACCCAGTGCTCCCTTTCTTGATACCAGTCCTTTGAAAACATGCACTGAAGCATTAACCATTAATAACATGACTTTTTTGTGAGTTCTTTCTCCTCTTTTTTTTTTCCCCCCTCACTTTTTGGACAGCTCCCTGTTGCTGCCATCACCAAGGAAGGGGCAACACATACAACCACTTGCAATTAAGTAGCTTAAGAACACAGGAGTTTAGACCCAAACCTCTGAAGCTGTAGTTGGTGTTCCTCCTCCCATCCTTCAAGAAAAATCACCCCAGAAAGAGGTGTTATTCTTCAGCTTGAACAACTTTACAGACTAATTCTTTGAGCACCTGCAGCTCCACCAGTGCAACAGACAGGATGATACTGGGACATAAATGTTGGCCAAGAGAATGGCCAAGATCACATAAACTGACACCTTTTCTGAAGGAAGACACAGTGAACCAAGATCTCCATGTATGAGATTTAATTATAAGTATATGCATGTCTAATTACAGGCATGTGAATCTTTCATGGAGAATTTTGGGTTTGATACTCAATTTACTTTGAGGTTAACACTTCCTATGCTACTGAAGTAAGATTCTGAAACTCTTAACCTCTGGCTGCTTCACTTGTACTTGATAGTTTTGAATTGTGCTCCTATTTTAACAGTTCCCAGGACAGCCTCTCTGAGTGTGCTGTATTTCCCTCTTGGTTTAAGGTCTGTTCCACAGCCCACCAAAGCCTCTAGTTGTCTTTGGATCAAGCCACTAGCCTATAATACTTTTATAACACAACCATTTCCCTTATAGCAGAGTCCTGAGGAATTTAATACTGATGAAACAAATGAAGGACTGCAAAGAAAAAAGCCCTTCTAGAGAAGTTTCTCAAGGAACCTGTTGTAATTTCATAGAAAAAGTGATTCATTCTTTCAAAAAAATATTCCTGTTTATATCATTCTCTAAATTAGTATAAAGGAGACAGCCAACAAAAGCCCCCACACAGCAGGTTCCAACTCTACACCCCCTAAATATGTGCAGGAGGCATCAGGTGAAGGCATCTGCTTCAGAGGTTCTGTACTAGGACAAAGTCAGCCCTTTAAGGGAATTCTCCACATAAATACAGCAGCCCCTACCCAAGGCTAAGTTTGACCACAGAGCAGATCTGCACAGCCTAAGTTTGTTTCCTGATCCTGCCTAATTCTTTGTGGGGTTTGTAGGCAGTAGGTTTGAGCTCACACACGTACGCCTCGTGCATTATGTTCTCTGGGAAAAGTAACCACTTCAATTCCCTTGTACAACAGGGGTCTGAATAAATCCCTGCCTGGAAACACGTGCTTGGTTTTCAGAGGGTGCTGTTAGAAGTGTTAGCTGCATTCCAAGTGCTGCAGTAGACTTCCACACCACAAACACCATTTTATATCCTTTATAACTGTGCACATCTAACAGTGAACAATAAATCTATCTTACTAATTACACATTCAGCTTGTTATAACCATCGTAAAAAAGTACAGCTGGTAAAGCCATGAAATGATGTCAAATCATATTTCTGCCTTCTGGAGAGAAGCTGGGTTATTTTCCAGTCTCCTGATGAAGCTGAGTGCTCAAAGCCATGTGTGGAAACAGCTGCCCACTAGGTCATCCACCTTTAATTAGGTAATGAGATTGTCTTTTTTTCTACCCACTTAAAAGTGTTTGACATTCTGTAATTCAAAGTGACTTAGGTGTTTATCATAAAAAGCTGCCTCTGGAAGAAATTGAAGCACATGGTACTAAATCCAAAAGCCAGTGTTTTCTCCTTAGCAGCCAAGTTCAGGCTGTTCAGCCACAGACAGCTACCTAAAAAAATGAAATTGCCTGTATTTCAAAGAGGGTATCTAAAGTATGGTTAGCTAGATATGCTTCTGAAACCCCATTAGGAATGTGAGCTTCAGCAGCTCTGTGGGAAGCACAGCCAGTTCTTCATGGCAACCTGGACTGATGAACACAAAACCTCTCTTAAAAAATTGTCTGAGATTCATAAGAAAACTCTGGTCTAACAAAAGAAGTGTTAGCTCATTCAGGCTGGAGTTAATGCTGTCTGGCTGCTGGATGCTCTTTCTTGCAGAAGACAGACACTGGAAGAACATCCCAGCAAGCAGCAGCTGAAGCTTTGGGAAAACAAGGGGCTACTTGCAACATGAAAGGGAGGAAAATGAAATTTTCACATGTTCGGAGGAAATACTGCAGGACACATTTATACAAATATGTCTGAATAAAAGGGGCAGCATCTGTTTGAAAAGCTGTCTCATTAGCTGCCCCCACAGTTCCCGACGCAATTTGGCTGGACAAGCAGTAATGCTAAAAAAATTAAATTTTACCTTCCCATATCTGGATGCAAAGGTTCCCGTGAGTAAGGAGTGAAAAATAATTATCGTCTCATCCAAATCCCACACAAACACACGCTGTGATGACAGATGGGGTGGAAAAAAGAAATATAGTTACATATTAAGCAACTGCAAGAACAGGTTCAGTCAGGAAATATGTCCTCTTGGACTAGAGATTTTTAAGATCTCAAGCCATTTGGAGCACTGACTGTGGATGTTTTGTGAAAACAGGCAAAATGAAACATCAGGAATTTTGGAACTATGTGTGTGCTGGCCATCCCAAGAGCCTGCTCTCCTAACAACCACAGAAATCCCTCATTGCCTGTCAAGTCAGGGGAACAAGACATCAGACTTACAAAAAGCCCAAAGGGAAAAAAAAAGGGTACATATGAAGAATAGCTTGAGATGTTGATAACACAGAAATTGAGCAATTGTTTTGACTACTCGTGTCTGCAGGTTCCAGTTGTATTACTAATACTGTTCTGTCTCTGGGATTTGCTAACACAGGCAACTGTTCATCTTTGCTGGATTTATCAAAGGAATATAAATTAAAGTTATTACCTCAATCTCACTGTCAGCAGTAGGGGAAGGATCGTTGCTTCTTTTTGACCGGGCTCGTACCTTGCCATCTGACCCTCTGTGATGTCTCTCTGTCTCTATATCTTTTGCTGGTGTTGTTGAATATTCCCCTATTAGGAAAAAGAAATCCCATTGTAAACTTAAATTTTGCATTGTGTCATTGTAATTAGAGCACGAAATCTTTTCTTGAAAAGCAACAGAAACACTGTGAAAACACCGTGAGAAAATCTTACTCTTTTCACATTAATAGCTATCAGTATTAGAGAAATAAGTTTTAAATCCTAAGATTTCTTAAAACAATTTCAAAAAATCACCAAAATCGCATATATAACATTTTAAAAAGGACATGTCACTTCAAAAAACCTTATCAAAATTTTCATTGAAAAGAAAAAACTTTCGGAATTTTACTCCCTCCCATTCTTTTCAAAGACAGAAATTAGAAAGGCAATAGAAACAGAATCCAAGACCAATTACACTTCTGAAAATTTAAAAAATTCTTTCTGTTTTTGTTTTTTAAATTTGATGAATGTTCATGATTAAAAATACACTTTCGACTTTTATTTAAAAATACAGAACTAACCTGTTGAGCCTTACCCCATTTCTGAGAGGATAGTATTTTAGAAATAACTGAGATGAGACAGTTAAAAGTAAACTTCCCATGTATAAAGTATCTGTTTTGATTGGCTTGAGTTTCATAGACCTGTCTGCGTTTCACTTACCTTAGATTACAAATCCTTTTCAAACACATTTTTCTTTACACCTTGCTAAGTTGTGGCCTCTGCAACTCCCTAGAATAACCATACTCTTCTTCAGAGAAGCTGGGATTGTGCTTAACAAGCCTTTTTGAAATCATCCTTTCTCAAAAAGGCTGAGATAAGATCTAAGGAACAGAAAATCCTCCAACTGCTTTTAGAGCAGTCTGCGATCACTTCTTTTTAAAAAACAATACTAGTTTATTTTTCTTTTCGAGCAACCACAGATGTTCAGATTTGTTTGGTTAGTCAGCAGACCTTCAGTGGGTGTGTACTGTGATCATCCACAAATTGTGTGGTGTTTTATATAAATGTTATTGCACACCAATGAAAACTAGTAGGGAAGTGATATCTGAAGATTGCTCTTGAACAGGACACTGGGGGATAATCCACCAGTAATTCCATAAACTACTTAGCTTTAAAACTTTAAAAATTAAGCATTCAAAGAGAGGCCACAAATTTTGAAGCTTTTTTTTTTCCTGTGGAATTCATCTTGAACTTTCAATTTAGACACACAGTTCGTGTAGATTTTTTAGAGAGGGACTTTCTCTTGATGTACTTGTTTATGAATGCACACATTAAATGTTGTTGTAAGAGGTGAATACAATCCTTGACAGACATATGGGCTAAAAAGTCATCAGACACTGAGGAAACAGAGAATTTTTCAGAGCATGGCTGTTTGTTTCACTGATACCCATGTCAGCCCTCAGTACTGATCTGGGGTTGGCATGACATTGTCCTATCCATCTGTACTACCTTAGAGGAGATCAAACCCCATATACTCAGGAAAACAACATAGGATGGTTTTAGAGACCTTGGATATTCCAATCTCTTCCCAAACCCCTGTGTAAGAACCGTTAAGTGCTAGAAAATCTGAGCTATCCATGTAAATAGATATTTTTAAAAAAACCCCAACAAGAAGGTTGTAGTGTTTATGTCTCCAGATGGCTGAGGCTGCCAGCCTGGGAACACATGAGCTGCACCTACCAGAGAGTGATTCTGTGCTCTGGCTGGTGATGTTGTGGGAAGACTCCTGCAGGGAGTAGGTGGAGGTGGGGATGGCCGAGGGGCTGATGCTGTTTGCAGACACGTACGGGGGGTTGTAGGAGGAGCTGTAATACTGCGAGTACTGGCTCTGGGGGAAGCTGGGATACGATGAATATTCCTTGGAGGAAAGAAAAGAAACATCTAACTCACATGTACCTGGTTTTATCTTACAAACAAGTAAGCCACCACAAAAGCAGGGTTACTTGTGCATGCAGCAAGTCATGGCTCAGGAATACTTCACTAAAGAACTGCATTTCATTCACTTATGACATTACATTTCTGCTTCTCCCAAATATACTCCTATTTTATTATGACTGACTGACCAACAAGAGGTCAGAAATCTGGCAAATTCTGATTTTTTTATAGGATTTTAGTTATCAGTGCTGACACATTTTGTATTACAGAGTTTAACAATTTTATGTAAGTAGAGCAGCTTTCTGAAAAAGGCCATGATGGAACACACAATCTTTGTAAACAACAAAATACCTAAGAAATTGCAAGAACAGAATGAATAGCTGTGTGAGGGAAGGAGCAAAACTGGCTGCATTTTTCCATGATCAGCAACATTTTCTGATCAGCTGTTAGGCTAAACAAATGAAAAGAAAGTAGCAATTTTTTTGCAGCAATGCTCACAACAAAGTCTGCCCAACTATCTCACAATAAATAAATCCCTGAGTGATCTTCCCTACCTTCAGAAAAATGAACTAAAAATACGAGGTGCAAGTGACCTTGGGGAGCTGAGGTATCACAAAACTCTTTGTCTTGATTTTAAGGCTCCCAAAGGAACCCTATACCATTATCCTTGTGTGTTTTGTGGGTTTACTGTGAAAAGCAGGACACTGGAAAACATTATAAAACATATCTCTGAAAGCATAAAAGATTTTATTTGTTTTTTTGTTTTAAGTGCAAATCCTGTCCTTGTCCACTGATTTGCTTTTCCAGATAGAGAACTGTGTTCATGCTCTGGGCATTGTCTTTCAGCAGAAGGCTTCTATTTCCTCAGAAATTATAATTAGTCTCTGGTATTAAATAAAATTAAATAATAAATAGTCTTTCGAAAGACTAAAAGCACTTTCCTCCTTAACAGCTTACATCTTTGTCTGTGACAGCTATTTCATTAACTTTCAGTCACCAGGGAGCTCTCAAGAACAAAGACTCAAATTGTCATAAGAACAATCAGACTGTAAAAGAAATGAGATAATTTCACTGTTTTCTCCTTCAGAATATTACAAAATAATGAAAAATGCCCAACTTTTCCCCCTTTTTAGGTATCCTCCATATGTCAAATGCACTTCTACCAGCGAATGCTGATGTTTGAAGCCCAAACTGAAGCAACAAAGAAATTGCCCACTGTTGTCATTAAAAATACAAGTCAACAATCACCCTACAAAGAAGGAACTGAAATTATTGGCCAACCAGAGTGCATTTTCTGGGATAGTGTACTCATTTGTTTGGTCCACACACGAAGAGCCATTTGCTACTGAGAAACATCTGCCTCGTGTGTATGCGCCTGCTGTTTATTTATACACACACTTCTATCAAGGTATCTGAGGCATGGAGCCCATGGACAGGTGTGTTCCTAAAGAGGGAAGTGCACAGACAGCTCAGATGCCTCCATATCCACCAGGGCCTGCCAAAGCCTCTTTCAGATGGTTCACATTTATTTCACAGTGCCAAGGCAGCAGACGACAGGATTCTAGAGGCCATCCCCCCTGGAGAGGATGCACAACATATCTGGGAGTTGTGAGATGGCAGAAGAATGATGAAACTCTTGGCACTGCTACAGCAGCAAGTCCAAGACTGCCAGGGCACCCTCCTCCTGGAAGGACTGCACTCTGTGTGTGTGTACTAAGACACATCTTAAAATTAATCAAGATGTCTTAAGTCCAGCAAACAGACCCACAGAGCAGAGCAGAATGGTGCTCACCAAAACACAAAGCAATACCTTCCTCAAATATATGTGAACACTAAAATAATCTCTCTGATCTATAAATCTTCCAGTTGTTCAAAATAAGTGACAAGGTTGCCAATAACAGATGCTGAACCATACCTGATGCACAGCACTGAATCCTGCAGAATTTGTCAGGCCATTGGCTCCCTGGTAAATCCCTGTTGTGCCTAAGGGAAAGAATATCACACTCATAAGGTAACACCAGCAATCAAAATAACAGGGTATATTAATATGAATAATTTCCAACAGGAAGTAAAGTACCAGCTCACCAGAAAAAAGTATGGTACAAATCTGAGGCTGTAAAGACTGTGGGCTGTTACTGGGGCTTACTGACTGAAAGGCATTCATTACATAAACTAAAACATTGCTTACTGGGCTGGGAAACACAGCTGGAACAAAAGGATTCAGCCCAGATTTAAAACTCAGTTACTTCTTTTTACAATAAGTAATGGAATAGTATTTTTTATCTTCTCTTCCTGTAGGAAAACCCCTCAGATTACATACACATCCTCCCACATGTGCTGTTTCATGCATGGGTATCCTGGCATCTGTCCTCATTGATCAGGTACCCAGGAATTTTCAGAAGAAAAACTTGTTCCCTGGTGTTGATGTTCCCAGTGTGGGAATAATATTGTTGAGATTTCTGGGACAGCAAGGAGCAAAAATATTTCTTCATCCTGGGATATCAGAAGGAGAAAGGATGGACGTGGTTCTGTCCCAAGCAAAGCAGCTGATGTTCAGCCAGGCTTCCTCAGCTGGAGGAAGCACTACCACAAAGATTTTGTTTGGAGAAGTAAATGTTCAGATAAGATCTGCAGGAATGGTCTGTCTTTGCTTCCCATCAGGGCAGCGGCAGCAGAGCTGTAAGATCTCATCCCCTCCCAAGTTCTAGCCTTGATTTAATCCCACTCTATGCTGGTCTTGATGTCAGTATTTTTCATTTCACATGGTATGTGAAAGGTATGATTTTGGTGCTGCCTGGCTGCACTGGGCTCATCTTGGCTTCATTCTGTCACCTCAGTGTGCCATCAGACTGAGCCCTCCTCTGGCCTTCAGCCTTTTCTTCTCATATGGCTTCTCACCATGTGAATTACTTTGAGCGGTGCTGTTTTAACCATATGACACTCTGCACGCCTTCATGTGGCAACCATTCTCCAAAGTTGCACTTGCTTGTTTTTATTTTAGGACACCAGATTAGCTGGGGAATGGACAGCTGAACAAACTCCACTCTGCCAAGTGCAGCTACAAAGCACATGCACTGAGAAATAAATCTCAAGCCAAAAAGAAACAAGAGAGAGGACTCTGCCCTCCAGAACTAATTTGCTGCCACATGTGGTCTTTAAAAAGAAAATAGCAGAGAGGAGGAAAACAGAGTGCAGGTGACTGCCAGGTACCTGGAGGCCTGGGTGTCCCCAAGGCCCAGAATGTGCTGGCTGGGAGCTGAGCCAGTGCAGGTGGGCTCAGCTGATGCCTCCTCCTGGCATTCATGCCTTGGAGGCAGCTCTGGGTGCAGAGTGTCCAGTCCCTCCTGCTTCCAGCAACCCATATGGGGAGACTGCCCAGAGCAGCATCCCAAAGACAGCAACACATTCAGCCCTTGGCATTTCCCCACTTCCCACCCATGACAGGCTTCTGCAGGTTTTCCAAAAGTCACAGGTATGCAGCAGTATGAATATATTCCTGTGGTAACAGCACTTCTCACCACTGTGAAGGAGAGTAATAGAGCCCCAGTGCTTACAGGCAAAAACAACTTTCACAGAAGACAAAACAGCTCTTGTACACCAGAGCTCAAAACAATACAGGGGGGAATTTTTGATTTTCCTAAACTGTCATTTAGAAACAATCCATCATCCTTTATTAAAGCTGTCAAGAGGGGGATGAGTTACCTCAAGGGACTCACGCTTTATGCGTAAATTGTGATGAGAACATGTTTATTGCTGTGCTACCTGCACATGATACTGCAGCTTCTTGGTTTCCAAACAGTCAGAGTGAGAGAGAAAAGGAGAGACGTGCACAGCTGGATTAAACTTACTCAGAACTTTGTACCAGCTGTGAAGAGCGAGTGTGCCATGCACACAGAGGGCAGGTAAGGGAGCAGGGAGAAGAGGGCAGGAACTTAGGGATGAGAGGATGGGGAATGACTCGTGCTCCACAGCTTCCCACTGCACTGTGACTGGACCCAGTGTGGTGGATTGTACACTGTGGTTTTGTGGAATATATTTTTGCCACTTTAGCTGAGCTGCCCAAGTTCAGGTGTCCCTACAGTCCACTGCAGGCTGGCTCCCTCTGCCCAGCAGATTTTCCAAAGGAAGGACAGATTTTTTGCCTACATACTTAAGTATTTGTGAGAGTGCTTTAGATATTCCTTATAAACTGAAGTTCAGCCTAGCAACTCAGGTTTTTCTCTTCTTCTGGCTCCTGTCATTGTATCCTGACCAAGGAGGACTATCATCTCAGCATTGTTTTTCTAAACTGAGATCAAACACAACCCTTTTTCTTGCCCTCCAGCAGTGCATTCAGAGATTTGAACCCCCCTCCCCGAGGTACACCTTGAGAGCTGCTAAGCTCAGCATGTCTTGGCAGCTCAGTGTTACAGCAGAATAATTACAGATAAGGACACTGGGGACAACCAAACACTTGGAATTTCTTCCCAACTGAACAAGGATGAAAAACTGGGAGGAAAAAAAAAAAATCAATTATCTGCATGGAAAAGAAAGTTCTTAAAGATTCAGGTTCAGCAGTATTTGTCTTGGGAACTATTACAGCTCAGACCCTGTTCCACTTCACAGACTGGAGAGACCATGTTTTCAATGATGCACTCTCAGTTCAAATGGCAGGAAAACAAACAAGTGCCACAGGTAATGAAGACAAAGACAAACCCTCTCTCTCCATAAACAGAGAACGAGGCCTGCTAGTCACCATTTCCGTGAGCAGCCTTGTAGAATTCAGCAGTTCAGAACACATACCAGAACCAGCCCCAAATGTTTGCTTTTCCTCCCTAAGTTGTTGATAAGAAATAAACACTTCCATAACAAAATCAGTTCTGTCACGTGCAATTTCAGTTTCGCATCAGTAAATTTTACACTCAAGAAACTGGAAAATTATCAACAGATATTGCAATTTAGCCCTATTTCCCATGTAACCATTTCCCCCCCAAACACATTCCTAGGTAATAGTGCTTCTTGTAATACTCACAGATAGACTGAAGTTTGAAAGTGGTGCTACGTGGAATGGGGCACTCCAAGGAAGCCTCCTGGTAAGCAATGTACATGAATGCCTGCATGAATGCCTGGCCCCCTCCCATTTCTGCCTATTTCTATGGAACTTTTGCTTTCACATATATTGGCTTTTTTCCATGGACCTCTGAAGACAACACACAATCTCAAACTGAGGCTGGTTTTACATCTGCAATACTACAAAGGTGAGAGCAAGAGATTTGTTTCCATCTATCTTGGTAGCTCAATGCCAAGTAATTGCATTCAAACTCCCTGCAAATCAGAAACAAGCCAAGGATCTCCCCCTTTGGATCTTCTCCATATGGAATATGGCTCACATCTGTGTTCAATCAAGCCAGTTGCTAAATGTCACAATGCCCTCATTCACAGGTAGCTTAAAGAACATTTAGCTCATAATAAAACAATCTGAACTCTGAAGTAGAACAGCTCTTCAGATATATGGTACTGTAAGTGTTCCTGTAAAGTATTTATATCACAAACACATTCACATGGAAAGGCACTGCATGAAAGGCGTCCACATGCCAGGCATAGCCAGTGCCATGATTTTTCCTTGATAAGTAGATGTGGCCCTTCTCTATGTGAGTGTCCAAGGGCAACATGTATAGAAAAACTCTTTGTGAGCTGATTGATGTTATATTCCTGTTCTCATACAGATGGATTTCATTTGCTATTTTCCCTTCATTCACTACTTAATTCGAGCATTCCAAAAAAGTCTATGCCATGGTCAATGACAATTTCAATGGTGCATGATCTGGCCTGTGTTCCTGCAAAAACTTTCATACCAGCTTCTCACCCTCTCAGTCTCTACATCTGTTTTTCAGTCACTGCAATATCAGGCTGCAATTCTTCCCCTCCTAGCCAGGTATGAGCAAGTAAAGAAGGGAATATTCATGGTTATTTTCAGTATATTCAGAACTAAGTTCTGGCATTGCTTAAAAAAAAAAGGTTTTTTTCAGCTTATGAATGCACAGTATGATACATACTGGTGTCTTAGGGACTGGTGATTAAGACAGGATGGGCCTGTGGTGTAGTTCGGATCAAAACCGCAGCAAGCTTTGAATATCAGGTTTGTGTCCTTGTCTTTCACAGGTCAGAGGGGCCCTGACAACAGGGAGGTGTTCTCCAAGCCTCCTGTACTGCTCAAAAGAGAATAAGCTGCTATATTTAGAAGAACAGATGGTTTGTACTTTCAACATTCAACAAAATACCCAACAGTCAGAGAGAGCCAGGTTCAACACAGGTGGACAGTTTCAGTGTTTATCACAGCTCTCTGGGCAGCCAGCAGTAACTGTGAGTTCAGGAACACTTAAAAGATGCAACACTGAGGGTGGCTACCATGGGCATTTCTGAATATGTTTGTGTCACGATTTAACTCCCAAAAAATAGAATGCTGAAGCTTAGACTCAAGCATTTCCTCTAGCTTGTAGATGAATCACACAATGGTTCCACAGAGAGTTCTCTCAAAGGATTATTTGACCATTTAGGACTAATAAAATAAATGCCTGCAGGGGCCAGCTGAATTGCATGATGTTTTACAAGCCTGCACATAATGGCTTGTGCATCCTGACATCATCAAGCTGTTTTCCTACAGGAAGCAATGCTGACTGTGAGTGATGCAGGCAAAGGCCCCAGTCCACCTCCCTGCACAGTGTGCACTGCTCTGTGCTACGATCAACATCTGCCTGGAGACTTCCATGGTCATTCAGAGAGGTTCTTTGCAGTGCTTCAGCTCTCTGACAAGCTAATGTTTCCTGCAGTAAATACTGCCTTCTCCAAGCTGCTACATTTTTAGTGAGAGGTTAAGCACTCATCAAAATTACCTCCCACCAGCTATACTCTAGTGCCTTGTAAGGTTCCAAATCCTACAACATCTGCCTGCATTTACTGGGCAAGAAGACTCATAAAACCTTGCATGGTTGTCAGCTGTGGAGCCATTTCAAGACTATCTGACCTGTTAAAGGAGAAGAAAAACTCAACCCATATGTATTTTGCAGCAGATTGCTCAACTGTTTGCCATTAGGCGTAATGAACCCTTCCCCAAAAAGTCTTGTATTTCTGTCTGGAAGGACTCAGACAGTGCAGGGAAGAGCGCACTGCATTAACCTAGACGAAAAGCATTATTCTACAGTGTTGCACCACTTGACATCACCAGTGTCTGTTAAAGGACATTGCTCCCAAAAGCATATGAACACCTCCTGCAGATGATACTCTCAGATACACAACCCATTCAAAGTAAGTCCATTTGTCTCCCACCACAATCCCATGCAGTCCTGTCAGCCTGACCAGGTGTTTGAGGGCACTCTGAATGGTGATATAAAACACATTTCACGGTTCAGTTTCTCTGAGTTGAAGCTCTTCCCCCGCCCCTGGGAGTACTCAACCCACAGAGCCTCAAAGAGCTTTAATAAGTGATGACCGGAGCAGTTTTAAGAGCCTGGCTTTTACCATCCTTTTGAGCTTGGTCACCTGTATAGCTCAATCCAGATCAACAGTGGTGTTGAAAGTGCTGGGATGGTTTATAGTTACTCTCAGGATTTGAACCATGGGAATGCAGTTAGATTTTACTGTACTTTGAGAAAGTGTTTTTAACCGCTTCTATCTAACAATGCTACAGCTATAGAAGGCAATCACACTGGACTCTCTTCAAAAACAAATCACAAAGAAATGTTCTGGGCCAGAAAGTGGACATCCTTACAGCAAGGATGTAGAGCATTTCGATGCAATACCTTGCGGAAAAAAACAACCAGCAAAACTGACTGTATTTGGGTGACTCCATGGACACCAAAGTATAAAGACTCCTACAGCTGCAGTTTCATCTGGGACACAGTCCTTCACTGATGGATAACAAGACATGATAAAGGAAAGCTGGATTTGCCACCTCCTATGCTAATTAGTGGCCATGAACCTCCAGTTCCCAGGTCAGCATTCAAATCTAAGTAGCCTTGTCACAATTACTGTCATGCCACTGGGGATAAAAACATGCCCTGCCAGCATAGCTGTGTATTTAGCAATTCTCTTCCTCTTGAGCAAAGTAAATCTCCAGATACCAGTGGAAAAGAGGGAGCTGGTCAGTACATCTCCACTCTTTGACCCATTACCTAGGAACCCTGTAAGTCTCAACTGAGTACTCTAGATCCAGGCATTTGTCCTGAGGCTTTTCCAGCCTCCATGCACTGCTTCAGCACTGCAGGGGCTGCAGGAGAAGAGACACAACAGTGGCCAACAGAGGATGCTCAGAGTAAGAAACTCGACAACAGAAGAGTGATCTTTGTCCTGGTAAAGCCTTGTCAGCTTCAATTAATCTGCCAGTTACAGACTTTCTAAGTCAAATTTTTTATCCTTCTCTTTTTATCTGTAATAACTCAATGGGCTCTTCTTCAGACAGTGCAGGTATTCTTGTAGTTCTAGAGGTCACAGTACTGCAGTGCAGAAGTGTCAGAGTTTAAACTCTGCCAATATAAACAGAAGGGGCATCCAAATTACATATAAAAAGGCCCATGCAAGAGTGTTATCCAGTGCCAGCAGAGCAGTTCAGAACCTCCTGAGCTGCACAGCCTGTGCTGACTGAAGCAGGGTCAGGCTGAACTTGTCCACAAACATCATCCCAGTCTCTCATCTATTTTTCCACACAGCATTACCTCACACAGTGCTTGGAAATGAGATACAACAAAAGCAGTACCAATACTGCACAGCATCATGAATCTGATGTTTTCTAACTCTCAAATGCCTATGTAGGTATGATGTTTCTTGATACAGATTTTTATATGTAATTTTACACTAGCTCTTCTATTGCCTTCTAGACATTTTCAAAATCATTAGGTATACTGAATCAATTATTCAGTGAAGCTTCCATAACATTTTAGCATATTCTTTGCCAAGTGCACTATAAGCTGAATAATCAAGGCCAAGTTCAAGATTTCCCAAGCTGTTACCATCCTATGTTTTTGCATTTTTTTATATCCTACAGAAGCAATGAAAATAGAATCCACAAAGAGAAGTCTCTGTGACATCTGAACATCTTTGTGACTGTTTTCTATGCCGATTTTGCTCATTAACCGATGTTTTGAGATTTCTATCTGACCTTCACAAATGCTCCCAAGACAGTCAAGCAGCAGGTTAGGGAAATGTCACTTCTTTCTTTGTAGATTCCCCCTTTCTCAGCACACAAACTTTTCTTTGTATTTTCCTTATCCAGTCCCTTTACTGTTGCCCCTACCTTACCGCTCCTCTCTGATTCATGACTGTCACAGCTGCTCCCATCTCCCTAGTGCCACCCTCTGCAAGCCTGATGACAGAGTCACACAAAACTCTCAAGCAGACACAAGATACCTCCAAAGTAAACACTCTGCCCCAGAGAAGATTCCTGTTATGACTGTACCAGTTAATATTTAAATTCCATGACACGGGAAGAGTTAGAGCAGAGCTTTCCCCTTGGGTAGCAGTAGCACAGATCCTTGCAGCCTACAGTGCATCACTGTCAACACCTTCACCTCTCCCACGGACTTCCCTCTCCTAGAAGTCAGCTCGTTTTAAAGCAAAGTAAATGGAGCACAGTCAGCCCCTGGTGTTTAAAAACCTTTGAAAGAGAGACTGTGCTGTTATTCTGAGGAACGTTGTATTTACACTGTAAAAAGTGAGGTCTGACCCCTCCTGAAGAGAGGCCTCTCCCTGCTGAACCCACCACGGAGTGGAGCACAACTTTACCGCCACGCTTTTAGACTGCAATTAATGCAAACCAGCTGTGAAGCAGAAGCTTTTGAAAGAAGCTGCTCGTTTTCTACTGAGGTTTTAATTTTATCAATCTAAGGCATCTGAGTGACAGTCTGCTGAGAACATACTCTCACCTTCCTTTATTTTCTGGGACTTCATATGGATTCACTATCTGTATGCCAAAGTGTAATCCACATTTCTCAGGTGTACTTTGAAATTTCATCACTATTTTCATCACCAAGTACTTCAAGCTTAAAACTAAACATGGACTTCCTTTGCAAAATTCATGCAGGTAGAGGTAACTGTTCATGCCAAATTGGTATTTACGACCTCATATTAAATTTTTAACACACAAATTGGCACACAACTGCAAGAACATTCTGACATCTCTTGGAAAAAATATTTGTCTAGATTATCCACTTATCAACAAGGGTCAAAATGTTTTCAGCATAAGAAAACATTTTAATTGATTAATTATTCAGATTTTAATTGTTCTCAGGCCAGAAGAACAATTCATAACCAATTCACTCCACAAACATAAGCAATATATATATATATATAATTAATCCACTTTATATCAGTGTTGCACAAAAGAAATGCTAATTTCTATTCATTCACTACTTAACAGCTCATCAGAAGGGCTCTACAAAGAAAACAAACGTTCAGTAGTAGCAAAGAATTTCACTGCATAGGTCTTAGGTCTCAAATTTATGTCTGTCCCAAGCTCAATACTGCGTAGCAATTCCTTGGCAAAGGGAAGTTATCCCGGTTACATAACTGATTTTTCCTTTGTAATGGAAAAAGTATTTTGTGGGTAGATAGATTTGGATATTAAAAAAACCCAAAAAAGCAGTCAAATCTTTTCCTGCCCAACAACAGCATCCACAGTGGTCTTTGGCCACAGTTTTAACTGTTGTGCAACTTCATAGTTTCATACCAGCTGTCATTTTAGCAATTATAACTGAAGCGCAAGGCATTGTCTAGGAATTAATGACAAGCTGAGAAGAGATGGCCTAATGTGCAATCAAGGGGTAGCACATGCTCTTGCAACCACAGGAAATGCTCTGTAAGCTGGCTGTTACTGCACTCTCTGCAGAGCTGATGGGTTTCTGGGTTAGCTAATGTGCTGGCACAATTTTCTCTTTGTATTTTACATAGCTCACTAAATGCTAAGTTTCTTATATTCCAAAGATTTCTCCCCTGCCCTCAGCAACAAGCAGTTTCCTCAAGCACCAGTTAAGACAGTAAGTTTTCGGGGGCAGAACTGGAAGATAATCTTTGTGTCTCATGTTCTGTTTCTATCATTGAATAATAATTTTACCAGAAGTCTGAGCAAATCACTGAACTGCTAAATTGTCAGAAAATGTAAACTTAAAAAAATGTGTGCTAAAAAGCAAAATATATTTCTAATACCAAGCCCAAGGTGTTTGGTGATTTGGTGCTGTAATTGAACACTTACATGAGGATTGATTAAGAAATGAAATGGACCTTGAAGAAACATTTTTCTCAGCATGACAAATTTACCACTTTAAAGGCAAAAATCTAATGCAAGCTGTTGCCTCCTCTCCAGATTCATGACTCTGAAAGTGAGTGCCATCCCCAGACTGGCCACATGCATATTTCAGATATCTTCATTATGAAACAAATAATTTTGTAAATGCAATACTGACATGGAACAACACCGTACACAGCACTTGTTAAAAAGAAAAAGAAGAGAGGAAAAAAGTCACTCCTTCAGAGCAAATATGTGAATACCAGATTTCAGTCTGAATGTTACTTGAAGCCTGATGATATCCATTGCTACATGCCCATTAAAATCTTTATGTCAAGCCACAGTACCTTTGCAATATGATTTCGTGTCATTTTTATGAGCTATGGAACTTGCTAATCTCATCTTCTATATTTATATATGTGTGTGACAACTTACATTAGCTTTTTGGCTTACAAACTCTTCCACAATCAATTTAGTTTCATGCTAGGGAAGCATGAAAATACATTTCCCCTTCTGGCTGGCTGTAAAATAGCTTTTTTTCTTTACCACTTACTGACCAAAAGAATATTATATCTTCATTCTTGCTCTTCAGTGGATCCTGTACTCACTCAAGAACCAGCATACAATTGACAGCTGGAGTTCAAGATGAGAAGCTGAATGCTACCCCTTTACACCTGCATCACCTGTGTTTGTACTGCAAACAAACAGACCTTAACAGAGAGCAGAATTTGGCTTCAGAAGTACTGATTTACTGATCACAGCCTCACAGGTATCCCAGCCAGCCAGTGCTGCTGCCAAACAAACATCAGAGGGAACAAACGAGCACCAACTATGCTGGCACTTACTGAAGGACAGCATTTGTCCTAGAGCCCTGTATGACAAAAATTTGTCACCCAAGAGGTCATCTATTCCTTGGTGAGTGGTGTAACACCTACAACGGGCACTTATTTGCTGCTGGAACTCTTATCTGAGGGGACAGTGAGGACGAATCATGAGGAACAGTGAGGAACAATCTGACCACTCACCCTCACCCACAGATGAGTTCACTATTTTTCTCTAGGAGCTGGTCCTCAGTGGAAGCAAGCAATACAAACTTACTTCACTTTTGTACCTGAGCTATTACCACCTTACAATACTTGCAGAGAACACCTTAAAAAAAGTATGTTTTTCCTTACACTTTACACTACACAACTGAGGAGCAGTTGGAGATAGCTTTTCTTTCTGAGCCCCTGACCATCACCCTCTTCATGATCTCTCTTCCTGTATCATGCAAAAAACATTTTGTCTTTGAACTGGGAGTTAGGAGCTTGACTCTTCAAGTCCCCCTTGAAGGGGGACATTTTTATAAAAATATATCAATAAAAGTTGGCCCTTTTCAGCTGGTTTAGCCCATCACCAGCAAAGTCTCAGTGGTCCTGGAGCTGGGTGGCACAGAGAGCTGCCTGCTCGCATTCGGGAGCGATCACCTCCCCACCCCCAAGTGCTGTGGCGTGGGAAAGCCCTGAGCCCACATTCCTCGGTAGCACTCAGCACAGGAAGGCTCCTGGCTCCTCACTCAAACCTTTCACTAGCACTCAGCAAGGTAAATAAACCATACAGTCAGGGAGCTTCAGACTGTTCCTCTCACAAGCGAGAAGAAGGGTGGAAATATTTGTTTACTCCTGCTCCCTGTGCCTTGGAGTAAGCACCTGCCACTTGCAGAAACTGTTTTCTCCTGTTTTCTTTTGCATTAAAGGCTTAGTGGAGCTGCCTGAAACGATCATCCTGGAATAAATATCTGAAAAGAAGTGATTTCACTTAAAACCACAGCCTCACCCTAGGGCACATTCATACTCATACACACAGCTTTCCTCAGCCTGTTTTGGTACAACTCACAGCTGTGTCACTGTTGTTTCCAAGCGTAACATTTTCAAGGGCTGATGCACAAAATTTGCTTGTCTAAACCTCCTGACTGAACAATGGGGGCACCTTAAAAACCTCAGCCCTAAGAAAGTCAAGAGTCTGCCTTCTCAAACAGCTCAGCCAGCCAACAGAGCGCACATATGGAAGTAGGACAGCTGAAACCTGTAGGAGTCAAGGTGACAATAAACCCCAAACCCATAGGTTATCTTGCTTTTTGGGTTTTTTTGTGCCACATCCAGCACAGGTGTCTTCAGCAAGTAGTATGAGGTATTCAAGCCCCAAAAACCACCTCTGTGTTAGAGATAACGTGCTCTGACAAAACTAGCAGGTGATGCCTCAGCCAAGGGTCCACTCTTAGCCTTCAGCTTTTTCAGATAATTTCTGGAATAAAACAGATTTTACCGTGTTTTCCCTGTTTTCATAACTGTTTAGGATTTTAGTTGGTCTCAGAATAAAAATGGATGTGCATGTCCACCTTTCACTTTCGAGATTGAGAAGAATTAAGAGAATTAAGACACAGTTTTGCAATGATGCCAGCAAAATATAATGTCACAAAAGGGCCTTCTGCATAAAACCCTCAACAATATCAAAAAGCAAAGTGACAGACTTGATCTCTCTCCCCTTCCACAGCTTCTACAAGAGTTTGGGAAAGCCATGCAATTCCTCTTTGTTTTTCCAACCCTTGGAAAACCTCACAAAGCCAAGGCACAGCTTTATCTTTGTGTGCATTCGTCTCTCCTCAAGCAGAATCACTCTCTTTTTTTAGTATCAAAGTACCAGCTTTTAAAAAAAAAAATAGTAGGGAGAATATACAGCAGTTTAAGCACAGAGCAGTTTGTTCAGGTCAGCACAAGGCATAAAGAAGCATAATACTGACAGGACTGTTTACATGAAGTGTAAAACCACCTTTGTTTTGCTTCCATCAGAATGCAGGAACCCACACTAACACAACAATCCCAGGTATGCAGTCACAGAACTAATTAAAAAAGAGAAAACACAGTTTCTGCAGAAACACAAAGCTTATATTGATCATAGGTGAAATTCTGCTAGGACATAATGCTGTTAAAGCCAGTCCCTCAGCCAGAAATCAATGTCTTGATGAGCAAAACAGATCAACCAGAGACTTACCTCCTTCCCTACGCTGACTCCCTCCACCTACAAGCTTTCCACAGCAACTGCAGGAGGAGAACTGGCCCAGCGTGGGGCTGTGGGATTCTGAGTGCCCACAGCACATCCTGCCAGGCACTGGGCTGCACTCACCGTGCATCTGGTACGTGTACGGGGCCTGTCCCGCCGTCGGGGTGCTGAAGCTGGAGCCATAGCTGAGAAATCCACCCTGTCCTGGGGAGTGGCTCAGGCTGTCCTCTGTTTTAATGCCTTTGGAGTACACAGTGGGAACCAAGAGCAGAACATGAGTGCTTGTCATATGAAGATGTAAAAAAGCAAGTGTAGGAATTAACAAATTTTCAGCTGGATTTTAACCTAATAAACTCTTTTTTTTTTTCATTTTCTTTTACACACACACACACACACACAAATATATATATGTATGTTTAACTATTTGCATTTCCCAAACAGGTCTCTTAACAGCCAAACAAACTCATCACAAATCATATTTGAGTCACCTACATCCTGTATCCACACCCAAAAGCACTTTTGCTAAGATAGGTAAACACAAATAATGTTATTTTCAAAAACAATTTCTGAACATATAGTTTTGTTATAGAATTGAAGAAACTCACTGACTCATAATTTTTCTGAAGAGTTATCAGATGCAGAAAATGATTAACAATGGAACAGGACCTTCAGCAAAATAACCTCAAGATTTCTGTTCTCAAAAGAGTTATTTTTTACTTGCATTATATTTTCAGCTTTCGTATTAAAACATTTATTGGCAAGTCCTACAGGAGGGTTATCATCTACTCAGTTAGACAGAACATACAGTTCAGGAACAATAGGTAAGCCCTGAAGCCACAAAAATCTTTTCATTTCTAAAACCAGGCAATTAAACTGACAATTTATAGGGGGAACAACAATAGCTGAATTAAACATTGCAAGATGAAACCCTTGCTGGTAATGAAAGGGGTTGATATTTTATTCTGAGATGCTGCTGAGATTGTACAGCTGTATTATTAAAATAAACAGCTCAAAGGTGCAACATATTATGAACCCTTTGGGCGTGATCCTTCCCTCCTTTGCATCCTATTTGCACAACAAAAAATGGCCATTGGACACATCCTGGACGCTGGGATTAAACAAAGACCCTGCTGATGTTTGGGCCTTGGATTTACACACTTTCCAGGCTGCTGTCAGCTTTTAGCACGTGGAGGCAAACTCGCCAAAAGACAAGTTGAATTCAGGTGCCTTTCCCCAAACATGCTGCTCTCTAGCTTAATGAGTCTTCGAAGCAACAAGTCTGTGCTTGCTCAGGTTTGGAATAAGTCCTCCCAGATAATGTTTTCTCTAATAGAAATCACTTATTTTAGCTTTAGGTGAGAAGAACTGCGATGCAGTTTGAGTACAAGTTTGTAACAAGACGACTGTGAAAGGCAGGAAGTTTATTTGGACTCTTAGGGGACACGTGCTGGTGCAAGTGTGTGGCTTCATCACTGCTGGGGAAGAGAAGTGTGTGCAGAGAAGCCCCTCTTCCCAACATCCTGTGCTTTTCAATTCCATCAGCACTCCAGCGTTCAACCTACCCCAGTTACAATCAATCTTCAGCGAATGGGCCTCTTTGGAAGCCTAAAAATTGTTGTCAGACAGCAAAATAACTTAGCACCAAATTAATTTCCACATAATGTTCTGTTTTGTCTAGAAACTGGCCGAGTTTTATTTTTTGTGCCTAAAAACAATACTGCCTCATTGTTCTTGGTTGTCAGCCAGGTGGAGTTTTTCATATGCTGTGTTGAGTATCTTAAAGAGGGTGTATGGGCTGGGGGAGGGAAACCACTGCTCAAGGATGCTAAGAGGTCACCTACAGGATTTATAAGCAGCATATGGGCCTGACACATGTATGCCCTAAAGCCTCCAGGCAGTAGCAAATGGCTCTACTTTCACCTGCTCTAACAGGACAACTGTTCAGAGTTTTCCTTGGAAGTCAGCCAGCTGATGCAAACACACAAATAGCTCCAGGAAAGGGTCTCAAAACATTCCTCTCATCATCCTGGTAGAGTTTTGGCTCTGCTAAGGCCACTTCCCCAGCCTTCCAGCCTGCTGCACTAAATTCCCCTTCAGTAAAAGCTTTGTCAATGGCTGTATAAAAACTTCGTTGGGAAGAGATACTGTATCTGCCAAGTAAATGAAGGTGTTTAAGAGCACAAGAGAAAAGAGGAGTGGAAACAAAACCATGAAGCCATCTTAACAGCGCAAGACTCAGCCCTCATGGGAGTAGCCAGAAGTAAGAAGCCCAAAGCTTTCTGTTAAAGAGCTGTACCTAAACAAGAGCAACATCTCTGTGGTCTTTAGGAGTGGAAAGAACTTTAAGCTTCCTCAAGAGTTCAGTATTCCCATGCAGAGCTTGAGGACACTTAAGGCATGGTTTACCAGGCATTTCTCTGTCAGGAGTGCTGGTTTAATTAGCTCCCTGTGCGAATCCCCCAGCTGCTCCTGCCCAGCACTGTCTCCCCACAGCTGTTGGCCAGGCTGTGCAGAAAAGCAGGGAACAAAGCTGACTGGGGTTAGAAATGTTGACTGCACATGTATGTCCATTTAAACACAAAGTGTCTTCCAAAACCAATGTACTCTGTAACATTTCATCCATGCCTTACTCTGCTCTGCATTTTGGTTCTTCTGTAGTAATAGACACAAAATTTTTCTCAAAGTAGCTTGTGTCATTGAGACTCCAGGAAGAACCAAGGAAGGCAAAGTATGGTTTTCATAAATATCATATTTAGTGTACTTTGTCTTGACAGGGAATCATGGGAACACTCACCAGCTACTACTAAGCAGCACATCCTACTGAACCTAAATTTATCATATCCTACTGCTGACTGTCTCCAAACTTACCTAGCTGTAAAAACATAACCCATGATATGAAGAGCTGATAGGTAGTTCAAAGTAAACCTAACATTTTTAAAGTCAGACTTTCCTCTAAACCTGAGAACGTTGCTAAGACACAAATGACACTTCACTCTAAAGCTTAAAGACTTCAAAGACATTTTGCTAGCTATATTTGGCTACATTTTGAGGACGATGTCCTCACAGGTACCATGACTCTGGAGTACTCACTGTAGGAGGGTATTCCATAGGGCTGCCCTGGGGGAGGATAGGCAGTGTATGCAGCAGCCTGCTGGATTCCCGGGCTGTACTGAGTCTGTCCATACGTTGCCATTGTGGGGAACGATGGAACTGTCACTATATGGGGATAATGTCTATTCAGAACAAGAAAACAGGAGGGTTTAAGGCAATAGTTAGTGTACATGATCTTCTAGAGCACAAGTAGAACAGTTCTAGACACCTTGCTAAAGTGACATCCAACACAGGATGCTGAATATTTGGGGAACGTGGAATTGACTGGACTGAAGCAAAAGTTTGTTTCAGCACATGGCTCCTGATATGAGCTATCAGATTAAGGCACCTAAATGCATGGGGACTTTAAGACAGTGCAAGATAATATGCAAGTTAAAAATATAAAATAAAATTAACACTGATTTTTCATGTTTCATTTTGAATTTGACAAACAACTGAGTGCGATGGGAAACCTCTGACATTTCAACACATCCCCTCTGTGGTTACTCATAAACACAACAATATTCAATCTGATAAGGTTTGGATTCCCAGAGGTACAAAAAGCACAGCTCACAGTACTGCAAACCTTATTTCACTCCATATCCAAGAAGATTAAGAACCAGCTACTTCACTGTGCCAGAGATGTGCAGGGGAACAGGTGGATGGGCTTAGGGCAGATGTTTTTTAAGGTGACAGAAGTCTGCACAAAATGGCTGTTCAGCAAAACACGGCTTTTAAATTACAGCACTTGGCACGAGCACTCACTTTGTGGTGTACAGATGGAGAGGACACTGCGGTGCTGCTTTGCTGCTGCCTGGAAAACAAAATTAAAGGGTCTTAGATTTTCATCATCTTCTGTTCTATGGCCAAGCTGATACAATTGTTTTTACCACTGCTGGTTTGAAAAAAATATACAGGAATCAAAAGACTTTTTTATTTAATATTCCCAAACTGAAGTAGGTAAGAAAGATACTCTCTGCCTAACAATAAATATAGATTTAGTTTTTAACTGAGGGTGATACCAGTTGATTGAACTACCAGTCTCTTCTTCTCATGGGACTGATACTAATCATGAAGCTGGGCTTTGAAGCAGTGACTCATATGCTGAAGGCCATAAAAGCCAATACTATGATTGCTGAAGTGATTTAAGCCCACTGCACATTTTGCTCTTTTGCTTTTTTTGGTACTCTCCTAGACCATGACTCACTTTCTTTAATGTCCATTAAAATATATAAAATAATAGCAAATATTAGAAATACAACATCATAAATCTCCTTTATTTGAATTTTTTGAGTTACCTATAGCATACCTTATTGAACTACCAGCAGTCAAAAAATAATTCAGCAGAAAACCTATCATACAAGTTATATATGCAAGATGCCTTCTAATGGACCAAACAGTTGTGTCCTATAACAGCACCAAAGAAAACTGTGCTACCAGCTTTATTCAGATATAAATTAAGATTTACCTAATTAAAAACTAAAAAAAAAAGCTAAATTAAAACCTGCAAGATGCCTGCAAGTAGTACTGAAAACATCATACCAAAATACCATCATGTGTATTTTGCAGGTTGCCTCCACAGTGCCATCCAAACTTTGCTTATTGGTTCCTGGCTGGAGCTGTCATTAACTCAGCACTATAAATGCCAAAACTCTCTCACAATCATCAATAACGACATGAGGCACAACTGATTCAGCCTCTGTGTCTCCTGGCTGCATCAATGAACACACCAGAACTCCACATGTCTTCTCCACCCACCTTCAGTGACCAGAACAGCAAAACTTCCTTTGTTCAGACATTGGCCAATTGGCAAATTAAACATTTAAACCATTTTTCATTTAATGAAATATTCAAGTACATATGAAGTCTAAATACATGCAAATAGTCCTGTGGGTCTGGGTAACTTGTGCAATAAACATGGACGGAATGACCAAAAAGATTCAACTTGCTGACATCTGAAATGTTTGTTCTTCCTGATTCAGACCTCTTTTGAAATTGTTCTTTTGTACACAACCCTTTTTCACAACATTTTACACAGCTTTATCATTTTACACTATAACATGGAGATTACACCAAACTATTTTTAAAAACACTGCCATTTCACCTGTTAACTTTTTAGACTAAATATCAATAAAAATTGCATCATCGTTGAGTTCTTACTAAAAATATTAATTATTAGGTATCATTCTTTTTTTAGAATGTTAATTTATGTAATTAATGGTGAAACCTATACAGGCTTAATCACTAACAGGATCACCCTAATCACTGACAGAAACAAAACCAGAAAGACTCTTTCTTCAAACCCCTTCAACCCCCCAACACCTTAGAAAAGTAAAACACACCTGCAACTCTACCTTGGTTTCTGTACATATAAAATGTGGTACAGTGACCTATTTCCCAAGCAACAGGCAGAGAGGTTTGGTTTAAAATACTGACAAAGGACAGCGATATACAAATGTACATATTATTGACAAAGGATAATGTTATACAAACTTATCTACTCACACTGAAAAAAGACTGGGTTTAAATCCAAAACTGGGCTCACCTGAGTCACCTTCAAACTCACTATGAAAAATTTGCTTTGACTTACCTGAAAGAAAACAGTTTAGAAAATTAGATTTTTAGACTGTGAAAACAAGAACTACACCATTTCTGTCTCTTTTGCAATGAATAAATAGACATTTTAAATTAATTCCTTTAATTTGTAATTTTAATTACATCAAAAGTCCAGCAGAACAGTTTGAGCACAAGCCTCATTTCTTTTTCTCTTTGCAAAACATGACAGCTTCAAATTTTTTATTTTGGTACAGAGCAAATAAGTTTGCCAAGAACTTCAAGAAGGAATTTACTGCGTCTGAATATGCAATATGTTACTGTCATTGACAAGGCAGAGTTGATTCTACAGGCAAATTGTGCACTTGAAAATTATATTGATAAAACTGCACATGGAAACAACAGGCCAGACAGCTACATGGACATCTAAATGAGTAAGTACTATGACTAGACTTGCTAAATTTAATACTGTATGTGTAATACAGAGCACAAATTTGTGTGCATTTATTACATTAAGAGCTCTGTCAGTCAAAGAATTGTCAAACACAGAAGTATTTTCCTGTTCTTTGAATTAACAAGAAGTATTTTCAAGGGAAAGAGCACAATCTTGGTAGCACAGGGGATCATTCTGTAGCAAAACCACCGTAATATTTCTATAAGAAACAAATCAACATGAGCTGTCACTGGCAAACTGGTGCAGCTCCTGTGTCGGTTCTTATTTATATCACTTAATAAAAAACCAGTTCCTGCACCAAGATGTTTACAAAATGATGTACTTAAAAATCATTTCTAGCTCTAATCTTTTGTGCAAACAGGAACGTTTAAAAGGATGTTTCCTTTAGGCTGTTACTCCTACTGCTCTTGTAAATAGGCACTCATGATGTACGTGATTTAACCACGCAATTCCTAATCCCTCAGCAAACATGCAAACAAAACATCTCCTGGGCTTCTAAGAGCCTATAAATGAAGGGTTAAATGTACTACTAAAACATAATAGTCAGTGCCTTTTCCTAACTCCCCTCTACCAGGAAGGCTGACAGATCCTTACCGCAGCAAACAATAGCTGGGATTGTACTAGCAAGAACTAGTTCAGCTGCATCACTTGCCAATAATTTTTTTAGCAGATTTAACATTCTTCTGTTTCCTTCACTTGAACAGTATGATGGGGCGGGGGGGGAGAAGGAGGAGAGCAGATAAATTTCCATCAGAGCCTCAACCACTGAAAGAATTTGTCCCTGGTACCTGCCAAATATGAAACTCCAGAGCAGAGGCCAGCAGGGCTAACCATTTGGGGATGGCAGCAGTGATTTCAGAGCGATGCAAACTGGGGCACAGAGCTGCTTTGGCCAGAGGTTTTCTGGCTGCTCAACACATTTCTGGGCCTGGGAGCCTCCAGAGCCCCCACCTTAACAGCAGCAGCAGCACAACCACCAAAGCCCAGGGCTCAGGTTCACACCACCCCTGGGGCTCCAGTGGGTCCAAGCAAAAACTACCAGGTCTACACAAAATATGGTTTACACCTGCAATTTTTCCAGTGGAACAAAAATCTACACATGCACGTGTGTACATGCAGGCACCAACTATACACAGATATATATTTACATATGAACTATTTCTATTCCATTTGCATTCAAGCCATTGTGGAACTAAAGGATTCAACCACAACTGGAGAGTCTACAAAAAAAAAAAAAACCTCAAAAATCTCAGTTGCTCACTACACTGTAGAACTAATTGCCAGAAGCAGAGGCGGTGCAGTGGCCAGCTCCCTTTAGTTCCATGTATACATATATGCTATGTTAAAGCAGCAAACAGTAAGCAGAAGAGCAGCCTACCTTCTATGTCATCTGGAGCCGTGGCATAAATGTGAGAAAGGTTAAGCTTCAGTCTGTCAGGGCACTCTCTATTTACAGTCAGACTGGGTGATATCACTAGATCTAGCATTTCCTTATACCTGAAGGAAAACAAAGGAAAAATACAATTTATTCATTAATTATGCATGCTTACTAATGATTCAATTTTTTTTCCCTAAGAGTATAAATATTAAAGCTGATTACCTAAACCCAGGCTTCATATAAATTCCACATAATAACATTCACTAAAGTTTTCATCAAAGGGAAATGCTGAATTAAAATGCAGTACTTGCTTCCTTGGAGATTACACCCATCTGATTAATGATTTCCTTTTCTTCCTGGATTTTGCCAGACAAAAACTAAATTCTTGATCTCTCATATGCCATCAAAGCAAGAATACACACACCAATGTCCAGCGAGGCTGCAGAACAGACTATTACAGGCTGAAAATGAAGCTGAGGGCAGTTAAGATCATTATCTAGTCTCACAAGGCAATGATGTTAGTACTGGTGACAGGGTCAGTTTACCAGGGGACACCCACACCAGGCACCCAGCTACAATGTCCTGGCCATTAGGTGGCAGTGATACAAGGACAGTCCCTTCCACACAAGCAACTAAACTTGCAGGTTTTGGTTCAAGCCCAGAACAGATAATGAACAGAGAACTCTAAGGTTCTATGCCCTTCTTTGCTTTCCATGGCCACACAGAGCACAACCTTACTTCAGTTCCCTGGAAGTCACTGGATGGAATTAGGGCTATTAGGGCAAAGCATAACTGTGCTCTTGGACAGAGCAAGAGCAGCTGGGGCAGAAGGAATAGGGTGGTGAGTAGATCCAAGGCACCTGGCTGCAGCCTGCTCAGGCTCCCCTTCCCTCGTCACTGAAGTGCCGCCTGCCGAGGCAGCTGGCACATCCCTGCTCCCAGGCTGGCACCTTCCTGAGCTGGACTATACAGGCAGTAGGTGGTATGGCAGCAACTGGCTGGTAACAACCCACAGCACACCTAAAACATCGTGAAGTTAGAGAAAGCAGCACATAAACCTGAAATTTTCAGGCTTCTGCAATACCAATCTATGTGCTCCTGGGAGAGGCCAAGAGGTTTGCTTTGATTTTCTGTTTAAATACAACTGTATGGCTTTACCAGCTTTGAGAAACAGAAAACCACATACCTTTTTATCTGAACCTCCCCAATTCCTTTAACAAAGCCTGCAAGTCCCTGTGGGGGAGGGCAAGTATTGTTAAGAACAGGCACAAACCAGATCAAGTATTTCACCTGTAACTAAACAGCAAAGACCAAAGCTAAGTTCATTTTCACTTTCTCACCTAACAGCTGCCCAGACAGAAAAAGCATGAACCCTCTGTGAATTCAAAGGACTACCAAAAACAGGTATGAAGAGGCATAACCATGTACAGTGTCCACAACCCCAGTCCTCCTTTCTCCAAGTGGTATCAGGGATCTGTCTGCCTCCTTTGGAAATCCACATGGGTGTGTGCATTCTCATCACCAACACAGCCTCAAGTCCAGAGGCTGGTAAAGGCTTCCCAAATATGTGCCATGAAGGAGACCTTATGAATGACCAGTGTGGTAGAAATGCAGTACTCTGGATCCAACGCTTGTGTCATTCCTGGTCCCCAAGTGCTACCTGCTACAGATTTGCTAAGGAAACAAGACCAACATAAAAATCAGTGTTGCTCTGCAGCAGTATCTTTGTTGCTAGTGGGTCTCGAAGGGTTACACCTTCAGAGGTGTCCCCATAAGAGGAGCACAACTGCCTCCCCCCCTTCCTGCCTTGCAGACAAACTGAAAATGCGGATGCACAGGGGCCACCAATTGTGTCCACAGCCAGTGGCCGTGCCACCAACCGCGTGGAAACGCAACAAGGAGTCAGATGGCGTGCAAGGATACAAAAAACAGTCCCCAGGTGTAAAAAATCCTACCCAAGGGACACAGTCCAGTGACAGAGCTGAAACAACAATCCATAACTCCTCACTTAACTCAGAACACAGCTCATGAGAGGCTTCACTCAGCCCTCACAGCACTGGAGGAAGTTATGCTCCATCTGGCACCGAAGCACAGACTGTAGGGCAGTAAGGGATGGTCACAGCCCTTCTTCTGCACACTGAGCTTATGCCAGAGCTTCTCCTCCTGAAATGCCTCATCTCACTCTTTTGCTGGCACAGCCAGGCTGCCACAGAGAAAACGCTCAGGAAGAACTTTGTGTTGCTTCTCAGTGGGCTGGAACAACGTGTCACCTACAAGCTATGGCTCCTATGGCTCTCTGAAAAGCAGCAGGGTGGGAAGGTGCTTTTTTCCCCAAGGAATTAGTTTATTTAAATCCACTGGCACCCAATCAAATTTTGTCTGCATAGCTGAAAAGTAGGGTTCCATTTTATCCACCCTAAACACCATCTCATTTCTTTTCTCCTTACTTCCTTGGTGTTACACCTGAACTGAGGGAAAGCACTGCTGTCCCAGATCCTGTCAAGCTGGGGTTGTTCCACCTTGTTTCTCAGATAACACATGCCCTTCAGCATAATCCAAACCCCCATCACTCATGACACTGCCCAGGCTGTTGCCAAGTGAACAGGAGCAGATGTTCGAAGGGAAATGATCTTTTATAGTGATTAATGCACTTTAATTACATCATTGTTCAGGGATTTCATTAGTTACTCTCTGCCTGATGATTTTTCTACTGGTTTTGTTCTGTTCACTTTTGTATTCACAAAGCCACACCATATTTTCCTGTATTTATTCTATAACATTTTCCTGTGCTTTTTTTCAGCTCTCATTTTTCTTTAGAGTATGTACTAGTTGCATGTACAAACAGGTAACTTTTCACAGAACTGCCTGTCTGGTTGTGCATGTCATGTATGTGTGCTGTTAGTGCCCATTTTGCACGCACCATTTACTGATTTAGTCATGTGCATTTCTTGCCGATGGACTTCCTGACAAGAGTTTCTGAAATTCCAGTTTTAATGATGGCAAGCTACAGAAAATAGTCAAATAATGGAACAGGGCTGGTATTTAACACAGTAAATGACATGCTGGAGTGCAACTGATGAAAATATCAGGTCTTTGTTTTCTTTTTAGAGCAAAAACATTTTCTGGCTTAAGCAGTGTACAGTAAATCAGTAATAAAGTTTGCTGAATATGAGCTTTTATTAAAACCAGTGATGGCAGCATCTAGCATGCAGGGCTGACAGACATCTGGAAGAGCTTTTGGCTTCTATAATTAAGAAGAACCTTGTGTGAATTTGTTGCTCAGCTTTTCCATTAGAATCCCCTACTCAAACCCCAGTATTTTGCCCTGAAAGCCCACAAAATCTCTGCCAAAAACAAAAACTTTTTTCTAATGTTTAGGAAGGAAAAAATAGAAATAGAGGTATTTTTTTCAGTCATGATGAAGCTAGGAATGCCAGATCAAACAATTTAAGGTTTCAAATTTTTGACTGAGGTGCTGGGGCAACTGGGAAATCACATATTCTTTCACAGTGATGTTTTGAAGGCAGTGATTCCAGACCCCAAGTCAAGACTGTCAAATGTGTGCTGAAGATCAAACTCCTGCGTGATCTCATCTCTCTCCAGCAAAGTACACAA
Source organism: Corvus hawaiiensis (assembly GCF_020740725.1). Taxonomy (NCBI): domain Eukaryota; kingdom Metazoa; phylum Chordata; class Aves; order Passeriformes; family Corvidae; genus Corvus; species Corvus hawaiiensis. The sequence goes on along the minus strand of NC_063229.1, from coordinate 7,990,577 downwards.
AGATGGGTGTAAGTGCAATGCCAAGGAGGGACCTGGTGTGCAGACTGAGTCTGCAAGGTGATGAGAATTCCACGGGTCGTATTTTGAAAGGATGGAACAGGAAACCACCGTGGCATTGTGGGCAGATGGAACCACACCACAGCTCTGCCCAGCACAGCTGACAAGCCAGAAGGCACCAGCAACAGCGGAAGGAGTCTCCTTCCAAAGCTTGCAGCTCTGCTGCACAGGGATAACTTCAATCCTCTCTCAGTCTGCCCTCACTCGTTATTAGCATCCTCCCCACAACGCACTAAACGCATCTCAGGACCACGGGCACTTCCATCCTCACTGTGGAGGCAGTGGACTTGTGCCTGGCAGTCTGCACTTTTCACTCATCTCTACTCCACTTCTAGGGTGAGACGACAGAATTCTGGCTTCAATATGTACGTGAATGGTAGAAAAAACGTTCAAAGAGAACTTTCAGGGCATTTTCACTAAATAAGACACCTGGGCAGTATGAGGTACCAGGGTAAATGCAACAGCCAAGTGATTAAGAGATTTCAGAGGGAACATGTGCAATGAAGAGCAGAGCATTTTCCCCAAAATGACAGCAGTCTGCAGGAGGGCATTTGAGCAACAGAAAGGACAGTTGGGAGTAAAATACACTTTGGGGGGGGGAAAGCTGGCATGGGTGTGGGAAAAAAGGAGAATGAGCTCTGCATCTGTCATCAGTGAAGGAACTGAAGAGTTAGGAGCCCTGCAGGTGAAAAAGAACTCCTCTCCTTGAGTAAAACCTGCCAGATCATACAGTGGAAAAGACAAGTACTTCAAGGGAGTGAGAAACTGCAAAAAGTTTGTCCATGAGGGGAGAGGTAAATATAGAAATTATGCTCCCTGCAAAAATCCCATGCAATTATCTTCTCAAGAATTTTTACTTGTGTCTGGATGGAGGCCAAATACAAGCTTAAACCACCAGATCTTCCTAAACATATGCATATGCCAACACAGAGCCCTAGGCAGGAGTGGTACAAGCCAAGTCCTCTGTTTTCAGCTTTGCTGGGAAGGGGAGGAGTAGAGACAGAGATTGCAGCTGAATTGTAAGAGTAACATTTTTGTCTTGCTTCCATGACTTTATCTGGTTTTAATTAGTTGATCAACTGCTTTCATCTTTCTATCCTCCTAAAAAACGGTGCAGATCGCTAAGAAGTACTTCATGGCACCAGTGGTACTCATCATTAAAAAGCCAACAGCCTGATTCCCCAGTTTATTTCAGAAGTGAATCACATACAAAAAAATCTGAAGATGGTTTTCTCACCCTCTGATTCAGAGAAAACAAACAAAACCCATCCCAGTCCTAAAAAATTTGGGTTTAATTCATTCCTAGGAAATACAAGATTAATTTTTTTCCCCATATGGATAAAATTTTCAAAAGCACCTGCTATGTCTCATTAATTTTCATTGGGAATTAAGACTTCTACTGTTTTAACTCCATGGGAAGCATAGTAGCTTAGGCAGCATTGCCAAGACTTTTGGTTGCAAAATTCTGCTCCCAATTTTACTTTGCTCCTGTACAAAAAAGAGGAATCATTCATAAGCAAAGAAAACAGTATTATCTTGCAGCCACCTTCCACATGGTATAATCATAGGGAATCTCCCACACTGAAGATTTTGGCTACTTCTATCCACACATTTCAAAAGCAGAGGAAAGTAATTTCATTTCCCCAGTACATTCCTCCCCACACTGTTTGGACGCTCTTCTCTAGATCTATAATAGATTCTTTGTTCCATTTCAAAAACTCAAAAATGCTTCAGCAGGTGAAAACCACGATCCTCTTTTCTCTTTTATAATGAGTCTTAGTTCATCCACAAGTACATCTGATAGATGTATGCAGGAAAAGCCTGAACAGGCATGAAGTGAAACCTGGGCTGGCACCAATGCTCGTGGCCAAGACTGACAGTACAGCCTCGATGACAAGATATCCTTTCAAGGTGACCTGCAGGGCAGATGCCTCGGGCTGTTTATATTCCTGAGAGCTGCTTTTTACTGATGTAATTGCACAATAAAAGCAGCAGTACTTGTCTGGATTTATCATTGCCCAGCCTGTTTCAGACACAAAAGAAAGAGAACTCCTTAGTACAGCTGTAGCACAGCCCCTGGGGTGAGGATACAGAGCTGCATTAGCTTCCAGCACATATTATCTCAGGCTAAGGATGAAAACAAGAGAAACAAGACAAAAGTTACTGTGATAGATAAGGAAAATAATGGTGTGGGTTAACATTAAGATTTTCAAATTCCTTTGTTTTTAAAAAAAATGTGTTAATTCTAAACAAGCTTAAGAAAAATAACTGAGAAAAAATAACAAAATAGACCAATTATTTCACACTTCTGAAACCACTATTGTTTAAAAATAACCAGAGTATTCCATCGGCTTTAAAATCTTTCCCCACATGGTTTCTGTGTTTTGTCTTTTTTTTTTTTTAATGAGACAGTCTTTTTTATCAAAATTTTACTTTCACTGGAAGTTTTCTGTCTTGCTCTAACCCATAGACCAGAGAGTAAAAAAGCAGACGAAAATTCCTGTCTCGTGAATTTTTTGGGCCAAATTCACTTTTCTTTTTTTTTTTTTTTTTTTTTTTTGAAAGGAAAGTCAGCCTTAAGATTTTTGAATGCTTGGAACTGGCACAAGTAATTGCATGCCTTGTTTCCCTGGAAGTCCTGAATTTCCAGAAGCATTGACTTGGTTTCACCAGGCTTCATCACCTGCTATTGCAGTCTGCTTTTCAATGATTTTTCTTTAAATACACTGTTTCTTTTTTGTCTCAGACCTATTAGTTAAAAAAAAAAAAAAGAAGTACGGTGTCTTCATAGAAATAAATGTAAATAAATTCCTCCTCCCAGCTAGACTTCACTACTGGCTTCTCCAGGCGCTCTTTTTCTGATCCTCCCCTGCAGACACAGAAGAGATGGAGATGGAAAAGGGGGATGAGCTGGGCTGTGATCCCCCTGCATCTCCTGTGATTAACACGGGAAGAGATGGAAGGAAGACAGAGCAGGGGAAGCAGCAACATTTTCTGGCTGAGCAGTCCACAGTAAAGGGGATTCAGTGCACATAAAACCACACGAGACAAGGCACCTTCACCATTCATTCTGAAAGCACACTCTAAGAGGCAGCCTGAAAATCTGAGTGAGCTCATGATGGGGTTCACACCACAGAGTTTCAACCTGGCAGCCTGACCAGAAATACATCATGACACTGGCCGGAGTCATTGGGTCTTTTAAAATTCATTTCAACAACAGTATTTCACTTATTCTAAGTCAAAATGAGAAAGCAGAATTTTTCACAATGCCTTTTTTTTTTTGGTCTATTGGCCCTATTTGCTAAGTGGAGCAACACTTACTTGCCAAAGCATAAAATTACTCAGGTCTCTTCCTGTGAACGAGCAAGTACCAAACAGATCAGGCCACACTGATAAAGAAACACTATGAGCTTACAGCCTACAGTGATTTGAAATATAAAATTGTATGTGTATGCATACATACAAATGTACATAAATAATCTCTTTCGGCTTCCACATTCCTCTTTGACATTCACAAGCTTTTTAATTCCATCACACCTCTTCCTACTCAGATCCCCCAGGCATGCAAGGGCTGCATGTGACTGCAGAAAACCACTCCAGCAGCTCCAGCTGCAGAATTGGGGCCCATAATGCAAAATAACTGATTCCAGAGTTGGGGCTTTCCAAACCAAGGGCTGCAGAGTCCAGCTCATGACACTTGGCACTATTTAGGCACCTCTTTCCACTTTGAAGAACTATACTTTTTACTCCTTCTCCTCAGAATCACAAGGGCTAAAACCACACATAAATATAAATATAAATATGCAATTGGAGTTTATTCCCCTCACTCAGTTTTCTGCTTTCTCCTCACATGTCGTGGTGAGTAAAGAGCAGGATCTATGTTTGGACATGAAACTCTGGTCTTACCAGCAAAAAACTCATTCTTGGGTGTGTGTGTTCGCAGGGCCTTATTTTGTAAAACATTTGCATCAACACACTGTAACATAAAGCAATTACATAAGCAAAATTAAGCATCCAGACAGTACTTCAGCTCTACCACACCTGGATGAAGCAGAGACAATAAAGCACAAACATCACAGAAAAAAAACCCCATCTGTTTCAAACAGTAGTGGAAAATCACAAATAGAAAACAGAGCTTTCCTTGCCTACCTGCGGAGCCTTGGGCACACCTGCCCAGATGCCAGTGGCATGAGAGAAACTACTTTTAGGCAGTAATTTTTGTAAAACTAACTATTCAATGTGGCAAGTAATGACTTCCCTGAAACTCTATTTAATGCAGCAGGACAAGACAAATCACAAGTTGCATAGGGCTTGGGAGGGAAAGCACCTCCCACAGCTGGAGCTGCAGGGCAACAGGAATCCTATTGCTGCACCGTTTAATGCAGTCAAAATTGGCCATCAGCTGGAACGAGGGCTAAGGGGAAACATTTTCCAAGAAGTTTAGAATATTTATGCCACCCACATCCGAACAAAAACCTCCTCATTCAAAAGGTAGTGATGCATCATTCATGAAGCTGCCCCAACCCTCAGAGTGAGAGCAACCTGGTCGAGTGGAAGGTGTCCCTGCCCATCGCAGGGAGGTTGGAACAAGATGATCTTTAAGGTCCCTTCCAACCCAAGCCATTCTATGACTCTGTGATGTTCCCACAGAAAGATCAATGTATTAGAAAATACTTGCTCATGCCACTTGAGAAGTAATACTCATTAAAATCCACAGGTAATCATGTGCAGGAGAAAGTGCTGCTCACTCACACAGGAACAGTTCTCACAGACAACACAATGAGATTAATTCTGTCATAGAGAAATAGCAGATCAAACCCTGGTCTGAGACTCAGAAAACCTGGGCTTTTCTCCCTACTCTGCCCCTGGTAACTCAGCTGATTCCTAGGCAAGTCCTTCGTGCCACCGCTGTGCTTCCTGACCTTTGTGTGTCTTCCCTAGAGAAGCTGCAGGACAAGTGCTCCTCTTCTATGCATGTGAAGCATTCACCAGTGCAATGGTGACCTACTCTCTGTGAGACCTCCAGGCACTGCAGTACTAAATAAACAGCAATAACAACAACAACCACAGAAAAAATATATATATAAAATAAAAATTTCCCATGGGCTGCAGTTTATCTTGAAGTAACACAGGGCAGCTCCTACTGAGTTATTCCAATCACTATGACATTGGGTAAGTTTCTCAGGACTGTGTTAAGGCCTCTGTAAAACTGGGAACTACAGTATAAATTGCCAATTAAGCTCTTTTTAGGGGCTGAAAAGTGCTCTGAAATCTTTAGGTGAAATCTGTTACACTGCTGTAGTATTGATATCCATGCCAATGAATAATGACCAACGTGAACATGAGACAGCCAAGAAGGAGGCGAGGCACGAGAGCTGTCCTTCAGGGCATGTTCTCTCACTAACAAAATCTCTCCATTCCCAGACTATGAGAATATCTTCACCATTTTGATTTACTTCTCAAACCTGTCAGAGTCCTGCAATGGCTCCAGCAACCCACTAAGAAAGGTAGGGCTGCCCCTTTACAACAGGCCTGTGTCAGCACCTCTGTTCTCAGCCTGTAAAGGAGGAGCACTTGGGGAATAATAATTCAGAAAGAGCTATGGGAAAAGAACTATGAAATGTAAGTTAGCAAAAGGACTTTGGATGTGAGGGAAAAGTCTAGCATAACAGCACAGGTGAGGCTGGAGTGAGAATGACGTACTCTCTCCTTGGTTAAATCCCTCAAGTCAGACTTTCTCCGAGCAGAAAAAGACTGTTGTGCGTGTAGAAGGTTGGAAGAATCTCTGATTGCCTCGTTTTCCTTATCAATAAAAGAGCAGTGATGGTGATAAGATTATGGCACTTCTGAATAGAACTGCTCTGTTAGTGCTGCCATTTATGGAAACACCAGATACACAAAGTTTAGACCATTCTGTGATCAACAGTGAATCTGTGGCTGGGTCATTTTCAAACACAGTGAGTTAAACTAACTAATCCCCGTAATATAACAAGAGCTGCCCCCTCCTTTTGATGCTGCTTAACACACTCTTCTCCATAAATGCTGTAGGCAAAGCTTGTCCAGCACTACTGCAACTGCTATGAGGGCACTGCAAATGCAGGAGCTCATTCAGTACCATTTAACCCTGAAGCTGCTTCCCAAACGCATGGCCTGGATGAGGAAATCCAGCCGTACTCTGATATACTTCCCCTGTTTAGATATGAAGTAAGTCAGATTACCAGTCTGGTTTTAGTGAATATTGTGGTTACATAAATCAAATTCACAAACTTCTAATATTCCCTTGAACACAATCCTTTCTCTTTGACAAGAGCAGAAGATAGTCCTGGAAGAGTGGCTATCATCCAGCTGAACTTCAAGAAGTTATCCTTCCCTGCTCTTCTTCATGGATATAACTAAAGCCACCTCTTCCCTCCATTTTTGACTCTTAAAAAAATAAAAATCAAATGTCATTATGAATAATACTTCTGTAGTGAAAGGCAGTTAACTTCACCAGTAGGAATACTGAAATGTCAATTTTTTTGTTCCTGTATCTAAAACTGGAAGGCTCAAAAGGGATACTCTGAATCAAGAGATTCAGGCTGACAATGGCAGTTTATAGATGAAATTTCTCATTTTAAAGAGCTACAGCACAACAGCAGTGAGGACAGTAGCACAGTGTAATTGCTACTTATCTTGGGGATGTTAGGAGAAAAAAGGACAATAATCAAAAGCAATGCTTGACCAAAGTGCACTTTAATTTGTTACACATACCAATTAATAGTGTGGAAACAGCCAAGGGGAAAAGGAATCTACTCAGAGCAAATGCTCACAATGTTTTCCTTGATACTAACTCCATTAATAATTTGTTTCTGTGGGTATTTGAAAGTCAGGCTGAAATAACAATATGGGAATAACAAATGGGACAGCGTGATTCACGTTGTATGTTCAGGTGCGCCAAGGTCTGATTTCCCAAGCATTTTGGTGTGGCAATAGGCTGAAGCTTTTTTCTGTAAGTCCAGATGAAAGTTAACCGGGGCCCAAGTTCCCAAAGCTGTTGGCTGTTAGGTTTATTTTCAAGACAGAGGGAAAGAATTTTTGCAGGGAATAACGAGGATGATATCAAACAAAGAGGAGTCACAGAGATCCTGCCATCCAGTCACTGATACTCTGCAGGACAGCATGGTAGTGAAAACCCCAAATAAAACAAATGCACCAATCCAATGCCATGCACACAAATGTCCCTGTTTTCCTTTGCAAAGTCTGATCTGATGAAGAAAAACACTTCCTGAAAGTGCCATTTTATGATATTAAACAGACCTCAAATGACTTAACAAAGTACAGAGGGACACTGACATTTGAACTGCAGGAGTTTTGTTTTCCATCTTGTTTTTCCCCACTGTGAATATTGCATTTGAATAACTGAAATTTTTAAAATCTCTTTTCCTCCTTTCAACCATGACGTAATGCAACTGTTGCACAAGAATAACAATGTAGAGCTACTGCTGCTGGAGCCAAGTTTGGCACCAAGAGAGATTAGGGTTGGCACCAAACACCATGATCTTTAAAATAAATTTGGCAGCCGTAGCTCTTGCCACTGCTGCCATAAACAGCAGTCAGGGCAGTAAACGGAAAAGTGCTGAAAGAGACCGTGAGTTTGTTACTGGAACAAAGATGCCCATTAGCCAACCACTTAATCTAACACCTTCTCATATATGAAAAGTAAAGAGTTTTACAATGGCATGTCAAAATTAGCAGCAGTAGCAGGGACCAAAGTGTAACATAACAGTGCCTTTCATCTGTCCATCACACCAAACTGAGCCACAAAAGCCACCAGCCAGCTACCTGTCAGCCAGGAGAGTTAACATGCACAACTGCAAGTTCCACTAGATTATTCAAAGAAAAATACTTAATCTATACAAGAGCACATCTGTCTCAACAAATTTCTCTTTCCAGTACTTTTCAGTTATGCTTTCCCGGGAGGACATTTGCTCCTACTCAGTGATGCTGGAACAGTTCTCTGGAAAGAGAGGCATACGTGTGTTTTTCTTCTTTAAATGCAGATGGAACAGAAGAGAAATGCAAGGTTTCCTCACTGTATCCCTCCTGGCTTGAACTGAAAGAGCGTGGGCTGATTTTCTCTGCTCTATAAAAAGGGTCTGATGATTTGTGATATGGACATCTGCCTGCAACTGGACAGACGCCACCAGCTTATTTCACACAGACAACTAGACAGCCGTGTAATAGCAGCATCTTTCAATTGCTACTTAATTTGTTTAAAAACAACCCCTCATTACTTAGCAGAAAAACTCCGTATTCCATCCCAAATTTCACTAAATGTAAGAATTCTTTAAGCACCAACTCTCAAATAAGGGACCACTTCACCTGTCAGATAAAAGCCAGAAGCACGTGTGGTGCTGTAGCAGCTTTTTGCCACTTGGTTAGCACTAAAACACATAAGAACATTCAAGGAAGATTTCAAGCAATTCATCTGATCCTCAGTAGTAACTTTGATCAATAGTACCAAGCACTCCTAATGGGATAGCCAACATGGTGTTTGTGTACGGAGGCACACAGAAGTTACAGACTCTTTTTGCAGCTTACTGTGGAATAGATGAAAAGCAAGAATTGGTTTAAAGGTGAACACATTTTTCTCCACTCCCAAAAATCAAACAAAATGAAGAAAATAGGATCTGATTACTATGACCTAACTTTTTTTCCTGATGGCGTAAAATTCTTCAAAAATCCTGTCAGATCCAAAAACAAAGGGCAAGTTTCAACGACCACAAACCATGGCATCTTTTATTAGAAGATTTTTACAGCTTCAGTGACAAAACTAGCATGTTAAAGTCCACTTTGTTTCTCAAAAGAGCACTTTCCTCCTATCATATTATACACCACTAACCCTTGGGATCACCAGTCCAACTCTCAAGAAGCTACTCTGGGACACAGCTCATCACCTCTGAGGCCACCTGTCAACAGTGACCACTCCAGCCCAGTTTGGGACTGCTGGGAACAAGAGAGTGCTGGGATCCAAACCAGCAAGAGGCAACTGTGTCTTTCACAGGACTGCAGGGCAGCTCGAGATAATTCCTTGCAGGTACAGAAAATAGTAGCTACCTAGAGTTCTTTCAGATAATCTAAGAAAAAAGAGTTTTATCACCTATACAGATTAAGAAATCCAGCTGCAAGTAAAAGCCAGCTTTCACTGCTTGAATATTTGAGATGTGAAAGCTCACGTGTACCATTGAGAAGGCAACTGCCTTAGACTTAAAACTCAGATTTGATGTGCAATTTCCCTAGCTTAAAGGCAAATTCCTCTCGCACTCATGGGACTTCAAAGGCCCTCACCCTTTCACAGCCCAGAAGAGCTGCCTGACAGCCTGGTTCAACAGTGGATGTCTTTCCTGACACTGGATTAACTTCAGCTCATCACCTTCAGTGTAGCTTCTCTCTGACACTTTTATGGAATAACTTCCACCACAGACAAAAGAAACAAAGTCATTTCCTCCCTCCAGCTACTACAGGATGGCACAGATATGTCCAATTCACTCACAAGCAGCATGCAAAGATGCTCTTGATGACTCCAGCTGTTTGCAGCAATGAGCTAACAGAAAATAACAAAATAAAATCAACGGTGCAAAATATATGAATGGAGTGCTTGGCTTCCAAAAGAAATACAGCAGCTCACTTCTTTTTCCCCTTCACAGAAAATCTGATAATTCTAGTGAAAAACAAGGGAAAAGGAGACTGTGCCTAACTTCAGATTGTGTTTTGATTTTTATTTTTAATTGGTGCATATACAGGAGTAATACAAAAACTGGAGCAAAGGTATCTGAGCTCAAGCAAGTTACAGTTCTACATTAATTTCCCTCAAACACTAATTAGAGAGCCATCTGAAAATACTAACACAAATAGAACTGCTATTAGAAAAACAATTTACCCTTTCTCTCGAGTGAAATTGTCAGAAATGGCAAATTTGATGCCATGGTCCAGTGGCCAGGGCTCTTTTAAGAGAGACTTGGATCCAGTCCTTTGTCAGCCACAGGTTTCCTTTTACCAGAGTAGTTTACAAAGCCAAGCCCTATTTAACTGGCTTGCCTCTATTCCCTTCTCTGTAAAACAGGGATTTCTGCATTTTTCCACTTCTGAGCATGCTAAGCTCAAAATTATGATGACAACGTGCTGCACTCAGGTAAGTCAGCACAGGGGTATGAGGGAGAAAAATATATAAACAACAAAGACAGAAAAGCAGCTGAACACCTATGAAAAATGCCATGAAACCAGTGTATTTCTGACTTTTGCTTTCCACTTCAGAACCTTTCTCTGCTCTTGTGCCCGTGCAGGGAGCAGGCACTTCCTGCAGTTGTCAGAATCAAACAGAAGCTTAAGTCTCACATTCCTATTCCTTCCTAGACCACATAATATCCCTCCTCATTCCAGCACCCAACTTCTGCATGGTTAAATTCTCCCTTTAATTCACATTTTGGCTGTGTAACTCTTCTGTCCCAGCCATTTCACTCCAGTTGGTCTGTTCCTATCTGGAGCAATAGGTGCCAGGTTTGTGCATCTTCTGTTCGCACATGTCCTGCTGTGGTTCACATGAAGCATGACCAATGTGCTAACCCCTGGACAGCTGCTGGTTTTACAGGCTGTCACCACAAAGACTGCCTGTGTGCCTGCTTGGAGGGTTTTGATTCTTTAGGAGCCCAGCAACTGAATTCATTCAGTTCAGCTGCAAATTTAAGCACAGAATTGAAATGCCACAATTAAGACAACCAGCCTTGCTTAGTTCAGCTTCTAATAACAAACTAGCACTGGGGGATCATCTAATGTCTTAAAATCCTGCACCCTCCACTTCTAACACAGTTCCTGAAGGTTAAAAGGGTGCATTTTCAGCAATAGGTATTGCAGAGTAAATGGGTGTAAAGATTCCAAACTGCAAGGTCTCACAGGAGAGGACAACATGTGCTAGAACCTCCACCTCCTAAACTCATCTAGGAACTTCTTCCTTAGTGTTAGTGTGCCAGTGGGGTGAAAGCTAAGAAAGACAAAAATCAGTGAGAAAATAACACAAAATATGAAGAATATGTGACACAAAGCTCCTGGGACGTGGGCCTGAGAAAAGCCTTTTGAAATGCTACGGAGTACTACTGAAAAACACAATTTCTGTAATCTTTCTGTGCACTGGATAAAAAAAAACCCAAACAAAACCCACAAAAACTTTCAGTACAATTTCTAAACAAACAAAACAAGTTTCTGCTAGAATTAAACTCCATCTATTTCCCTCTAATTCTTGTGGACTGCCCACAAGAACTCAAGTTTCTGGCTTGTTGGAGAGAAGTTAACAACACCAAATTGAAAAAGGCAATGTTTTTTTCGTCCTGTTACATACCACTTTGCCAGTAAACATGAGGGACAGATAATTTGAAAAGCACGTACACACACCATAAGCAAAAGTCCAAGTTTTAAGAGCAACAGCCTGACAGCGAAAGCTGTAAGAGTTAAGATTTTTCTCAAAGCTAAGCATACATTTTTCCACGCAAGCAGCTGAATCACAGATATTTTAAAGAGTAGTTTATTAAGCACAATATAGCTTATCTCCTACTCAGCTCCATAAAATGTGTCCAGTGCTGTACAAAGCATTAAAAAGCATTTAAATCTGGAACTTGCTGGCATCCACTGGCACAGCAGAAGAATTGAGAGAACTAATCTAACAGCTGTCTGGAAACACAGCAGATTTATACCGAGGGTTTAGTCATTAACTGTAGTTATCTGACTTATACCAGAACACTGAATGAGCAGTGGTGGTCTCTAGACTAATGCAATGCAACCCCCAAAATACAGTCCTGGCTCCAGGATGCTGAAATTAATTGCTTTGCTTCTTAGTGGAAGCATTCCAGTCTGGTTAATAAAAAAGTGGAGTCAAAGAAAAACGCCAAATAAAGGCTATATACAAGTCAGTTTATCAAATATCTGTATACAGAATGGGTTTATTGGTCTTTTGCATTGCTATAGAAATGAATTTGCAGGCTACACACAGCAACTTAAAATTGGCATGATTTAATAGCCTTACACTTTTTTTGGTTCCTGGTATACATTTGTATTTATTTTTTAAAGGGAAAATGAGATAGCATCAGAGAAGCAGAGGGATAAACAGCATCCTTAGCTGTATGGAAACTTACATCTAAGTGTGCATTTGAGACTGCAGTGTATGGCAAATATTGCTAATTGGGTTGGAATTCAAATGTCAGGTTTGGTGAATTCAAGGGAAAAACAGCTGCGTGAATACTGCAAGAATCTATTAATAACTGAGCATATAAATGAAATTCTAGAAAGGCTGGCAAAATTACCCTCAGATACACCAAAACTTTGGGTTCATGCCCAGAAAAGCCCTATGGTTTTTGACATGAGTACTCAGGTGGGTGGTATTCCAGGGGAACTTCACTCCAAAAGGAGGTTTTCCTGTGGCACCTCCTAACACCTCCAGTCTTCCTCATGACCATGTGCACTCCAGGGCTGGAGGACAGCAGAGATGTTACAGACTTGGAAGCCAACTGAGAAAACTCCCATGGATAATTCTTGTGAGGACTGACACTGAAGGTATCAGAGGCAGAAATCGCTCCATATTCTGCCAACAGCAACGCCCGGTGCTAAGAAGCTTTTCATGGTCATTTTGTTTAACAGTTTTTAAAGACTGCTATTTTTAAAGACTGCTATCAAAGACAACACTGAGGTAATGTGAAAGCTGAGCCCGGCTTCTCCTCTCCACCTCCCATCCGCCAGGCCCCTCTCCCTGCAGTTTATTTGGCAGAGAGGCGTTGCACAGAGTCTCATCCAACATTGCTACCCCAGTGTTCCTGAACATGATTAATTTGCTAATGATACAAATCTCCAAACAGCACGTTAGTCCTGCTGATGATTTATAAAATGCCAGAGATCATTCTCTCACCAGCCATAAGCTCTTTCAAGCTCGTGGTTATGTATGAAACCTCTTGCAATTTCTAAGGCCATTCTCAACTCCGCATCACTCCCAGACAGGGCAGGGGCAGAGCTGCAGCAAGGATTTCTGTAATGAACTGCAGGTTATGTATACAGACAAATAAAATAGAGGGTCAGATTATGAATTCTTGCATACTTCCATATGCAAAAAGCCCAGAGTGTGCTTTGGAGCAGAGACAAGCCTCACTAGGCAAACACTCTGCTTGGACTGTTCTCCTCCCAGGATGCAAGTGCTCACCAGCAATTGCAAAACTAGGGAACGTTTCCTTTTCTCAACTGCTCAAAATATTGTCCTTGGCACCCCAATGGCCCAAGATACAAGAACAGGGAATCCAAATATAGTCTCAGAAACTTCAGCAGTTTTTCACATTTCTTTGCCAGACATTGCCTATGCTGTACAACCCACCTGAAACGCACAATACCCCAAAAGTTACTCCAATCCCAGCATCCTCTTGACCAGAAGACACAAGTGATACCCAACTGCCCTCAGTTGTGCTTTTATTACTTTGATCAATGATGTACAGATTATGTTTTTATTCGACAAGCAACATTTGCAGTCAGCATGTGTTTCCTTGTGTTCACTCTCCACATTTATGCAGACTCTAAGTTATTTTTACCTATGTGGAATAATCACAGATAGCTGAAAATATTTAAGATATGAGATCTTCACTACGACCAGCCAAGAATCCTACAGCTGCTCTTTTTGTTCTGACAAGTTAGCCCTTGCTTAACAAAAACACTCCAAAACTGGAATAGTTGGGGTTGATAGGACAGTTTTGGAATTTTTCCTGAGTCTTAAGGGCTGGCACTAGACACTAATTCCTGTAACAGTAGGCTACCACAAGACACCTCTGCTGAGTGCTATTTGTTTGCCCGTTGCTACCTTCCCACAAGAGTGCTGTGTTTCCAAAGGGAGCAGTTGCCTCTCTCCCCAGTGCATTTACTTGTCTCTAGTATGGGTGTGCTGAGACATAGCTGGACCTCTATCCAGCTTCGTTCTCTATAAAACAAGGCATCAATTTGTAAGCATTAATAAACATGCCGTCCATCAGGGTGTGCATGCCCAGGGTTAGCCAGGGGGTTTTTCCACTCGCGGTGCCTCCCAAGTCAGATGTTCGAACCACCTTGCACACCACAAACGTGGGGTCACTCCAGGCCTGCCCTGCATTCTTTCCTGGCACAGAAAGAAGTTGTTCTGGCCAGACTTCTATGCATAAACAAATGATTTTTATTTGGTAAAAAACTTCTCAATCCTATCGCTATTCCTCTCTCCATTCCTCGTGTACATTTGCATCACTGAAATATTTCAAAGAAGCAACTCAGTAATGCCATGTATTTCTCTGCCCTGTTCCAAGTGTGGCATCTTCTCTAAGGCTCTCCAGATTATGACATTCCACTAAGACAACCTCACATCACCTCCAAGTTACTACTACAAGCCAGTGAGAGGTATAAAACCTGAATTTAGAATCTGGGTACAAAGGGAAGTAACAGGCAGGACAAAACAAGATTTGGGAATTCAGTATGAAATCCAGACCTTCCATTCCTATCATAACTAAAAATAATAATCTGGAATTGAACTGCATATATACTGCCTAAATACTGTTGTGGCTTTCTTTTTACTTTATCATAAAACCTGATTAATGTGTGTGCATTTAACATTAGGGCACTGTCAGTTATAAAACAAGACTTGTACATTTGACAGAAAAGGAGTTTCAAACCTACAGTTTGCTTTGTAAATCAGTGTAACTCTGGTTGCATTTAATAAACAAGAGAAAGAGAATTTTACAAATACTTGTTTAAATGTACTTCTGTGCTCAGACAAGCCTCAGAGGTTTGCTTGTTTCAGCCCTACAGTTCTGCCCACAAGCTGGTAAAGCCATTATTGCCACAGAAACCTCACAGGAGCAATAAAACAAACAAACAAATAAACAAACCCAAGAGCCCACAAAAAGCTAAAATCAAAACAACCTATCTTCATCTGCATGCACAGTCTGACTGAAAAATACACAAATAATCAAGCTACAATTAGCTCCCGACACTATCAGCAACCTACAATGCCAGAGATCACCTGCTGTGCATGAGGCTTTTAAAACTAAATATTTCTTTTCACTCTGGCCCCTGTCTTGGTTCTCTGCTTCCAGCCCAAAATGAATTGTAACTCCAGGCACAGAGGTGAGGCTGTGGGACCAACACTGCTGCACTCCTGGAAGCAAAAATGTTTGAGCAAAGGTGAGGAGGTCAGAAAAGGGCAAAGTCCCAACTAATTTTAAGTGGTTCAGCTAAGTAGGGAAGGCTAATGGGAAACCATTTTAATTTGTTACAGTCATCCCCAGTGAATAAAAGGACAACGTTTTTCTTCAGCAGCTTGATTACAAAGCACTAAATCCCTCTGTGTATATAAAAGATCTATGAACAGTATAGATCAAATGTCAAAAAAAGATTTGTACTATGTGTTGGGAACAGTTTTAGATACTCAATCATTCTCATTTTTAAATACTTCCAACAATTATTCTCTCCCTACAAACAGACATATGTAAGTAATTCTGCCATTCTATTCTACAAAGACACAAAGTAGCAACATTTTTGCAGCAAACATTTTTGGACCTTCTCTTTCCATAAACACCTAACAAACACAGTCTTGAGCACAGATACACGTAATCTTTCCCTCTCTCTCACCAACACTGTCTGACTCTTGCTGGTAACAAAAATTTATGCTGCTTCAAGTGCTGGCTGCAACCTCCACTTTACAGACCAAAGGCAGCAGTAAACATGCAAACAAGGCACAACTCAAGGTGACAATATCCTCCAGCAACACAAATATCTTGGAGTAAGAACTATGCCAGAACAGGACTGTTCTCCAGTTGCTGACAGGGCTTTTGTGCAGTGTATCAATTTCTTTTTCTCTGACAAACTGATAGACCCACAGGCCTGTATACAACCTATTTCATGCACCCATCTAAGATGGGATGGAAAAACATTTAAAACAATGAAAGTTGTAGCTGCTCAGCCACAGGTTCTTTTTTAGAAAGGATTTTTTTCTTTTAGTCAGAAGTAGGATTTTTAGGCTTAGAAGCAGAATGTTCAGCCATTAGGAATTATTAAGCTTTTCTAAAGCTCTATAATTCAGAGGCAAACCCCAAATAATCTGTTTATTTCTCAACAAAAGAATGACCTGGTCATGGCAATTTGTATCTTGTGTCCATGTTGTTTTTTCCTTCTGATCATAAGAAATAAATGCTCTGAGGCAAGAAGCACTTTAGTTCCATCTACATTCACAGCAGGTGTTGGACCTCTATCTGTTGCTGTAATCAACAACCACCAAATACTGCCGGAACCACAAAACACCTTTTGTAAAGCAGACTCAGTACTGCATGCTAAATAGTTCTGTCAACTCAAATTTTCAGAAACCTTGCATTGAGTTTGTCTTTTGATAAGTAACTTCAACCAGTCCTGCAACTGTGGAAACCCTCGAGGTAAAAATCCTGACAGCCCCCAGGGACTACTTAGGAGAGATGTTACACCATGTCTTAGCACACACTTGCTCCAGGACAAGGGGCCCTTACAGCAGGCTGGGGCCATGATCACATTACCAACAGCTCAGCTATAGGGTACTAAAGCTCCTTGAGAGCATTATTCACCTTTTCCTAATTAAAGGACAAAATTCTGCTGCTGACACCTCAACTGCACGATGTATACCTGCTCCATCGGGCACTCACACCAACACTTCTCCACTCACACTAACACTGCTCGTGGCATCCTCAACCAGGTTTTGGAGAGATCAGCTCTGTCTTTAACAAACTTTTCTATACACAGGCAAAGTTGTATGCCACATGCCATGTAATTTTTAAAAGGTTGAATTTTTCAACTTTTAATCCATTTATTGTGAGTAAAGAACTTTACAGCAGTTTGGACATGTGGGTATCGACCCCTGGGCAAAGCAGGCTTAAGTGTTTGTGTTCTGTCTGCCCACAAGAGTGCCTGTCACTTCTGCTGGCTAAAATGTTCTCTTCTGTGGTTTTGCAAAGTGTCCCTCCCTGCTGTGGACTACACACCAACAGTTGGGTTTCATCTCATATATGGCTCTTTGGAGCTCATGGGGAACAAGGGGAAGGAGTGAGAACAACAGGGGATGGGACCAAAAGCTAAATAAATCAATGTTTCTTTGATCCTTTGGGATGAGGATACTGTAAAAACACATGGTTATTAGAACAGTGATTTTATTGGTAAAAGACTCGGTTACTGGCACTGTATTTCAGCATGAACTTACATTATGGTACTAAGTACAAAGCATTCATTCTGTTTGTGGCCATAAGAATTAATCTCTTCCATGTGCAGAGAGGGTGTGTGATAATTCAGCTAAGATTCCCGTTG
This sequence comes from Corvus hawaiiensis, assembly GCF_020740725.1. NCBI lineage: Eukaryota > Metazoa > Chordata > Aves > Passeriformes > Corvidae > Corvus > Corvus hawaiiensis. The sequence continues at coordinate 7,973,171 of NC_063229.1, read as the reverse complement.
GTAGTCCGGGCAAGCACTCACCAGCTGCAGGGCTTTCAACAATGCACAGCAACAGCTCCAAGAACAAATGATGTAACTAACACCCCTCTGAGTGCTACCAAGCAGGGCCAGAGCAGCCTGCTCCTTTCAGAGTCTTCATCCAAGTAGGTTGTCAGAAACCTGAAGACCTGAAACTAAAAGGTGAGTTTCTCCCCAAACACTCCAACACTTAACTTTGGACAGGATTCAATAGCTAATGGACATTAAATGAAATTGTATGGTTCTAATAGCTTGCATTTGCCTCAATAATAAGAAAAGGTCTGATCCTGATTATTAAAAATGAAAAACTAATTTGCAATGTTTATGTGGATGGCAGCTTTATATGCACGATATGCTCCAACTGCCTTTACAATCCAGCTGGAACAAAGTTTTCATTTTTCTTTTTCATGAAATTTCATTTATTATGAGCACTGTGTCTCAGTAAGGCAGCTGTTGGCAGCAAGCTGTGAAATTTAAGTTGAGCTGGTTAGTACCAAGAGCCAAGATATAATATGCTTTTGTCAGAGAGAAGTTTTTCTTGTATATATGCAACCTACATTCAGTAATTAAAATAGTTCGTCAGTCAATCCTATCAACCCTACTTGAAGGAAGAAATAATGCTATTTTAAAATACAATTTACAAATTGCAACCAAAAAACTGGGATTGCTACAGCTCATTTCACTGAGGTCTTTAAGTAGGTAACGCACCAATGACTTCAGAAATTAACAATACCTGGTTTTCATCACTGTCCTACTAACATGGTGTTAGATTTTGGGCAAGTCTCTTCTGACAAGATTCCAAATGGGAATTAAATAAGGATCAGTGTGTTACTATTATACACTGAGGATGTCACACACAGCCTGCACCTGGAGGAAATCCATCCTGGGCTTCCTGTGACTGGGGCAAGCACTCCTATCATTCAATACATAACCATGATTTTCTTCCAGCTTCTCTGGCTGTTATAAAAGAAAGCAGCAGTAAGCTTCACATCTTCCACTGAACCTCCTCTGGAATGTGCTTAAGATGCATATTTCAAAAATATCTATCTAAAACTGCCCTTGGGAACCAGGTGAATGAACAGGATAGAACTAGGCACATGGTGTTGGAAGTTCAAGCCACCTAAGGGCTGAAATTTTATAAATTAAGTGAATAAAAGAGAACATAAAAAACCCCACCAAAACTGAAGTATTAAGCTGATCAATCCTCAACAACGACTACTTGCAAATTGACTTCTTTCCCAAATTGTTGCCCAAAAGCTCAGTTATCAAGGGTAATTGCAACACTGTATCATCATCTATCCTGGGATTTGATTAGCTTCTAATGATTGTAAACATTCAGAGACTTTATTACTGACCAAAGATACAACCCTGTCCTGTCCCCGGGCCAGCCACAATCTCCTGCAGTGACACAAGCCTGACCAACAAACCCATTTTTTCCTGTTTTTCTACTCAGCTGGACCAGCAAGTTGATCCAGTTTGCAGCACATCCAATGGCACCAACACAGAGGAGGAGACAGGAACACGCAGCCAGGCTGAGCAGGACACAGCTCTCAGTCAGATGAACCCAGTCTGGAAACCATACCTGTGATCTATCAACACTATTGCTTCTGTAGGGTCCCCCTGCCCAAGGGGTGACTGTAGTTCTACTGCCATGTAAGACAACCCCAAATTACTCCCCTGTTTAGGTGACAGCTATCTGCACTTCCCTGTAAACACAGGATTACAATTAAATACTCCAACACAGCTGAAGTTGGCACCACTTTTACTATTATAATGTTAACTGACAGATTAATTTACTGGGTTTGAGGGCTCTGCCCACACCACCTGATCCATAAACTATACACATGTGCAGACTCTCGAGCAATTCTTACTTGGTATCTACTTTAGGTGTTTCCAGCAGTGTCCTATTTGCAGGGGTATCAAAACAACTTGGGGGGTTTACTTCTTGTCATGCTTCCAGCTCGACAGCCATCTACTGCAGTTAAAAACAGAGCCAAAAAGTTCAACTAGAGAACTAGAAAATTAAATAGCATTCAGGAATTGGTGAGAGATTGCTCACTGATGTTTAGTATCAGTGTACACAGTGGCTGGCTACAGGGTACTTGCAAGTATTTTTAAGCCAAAGAAAGCTTAGCAGGTTCTTTCCTCCAAGCAATTCTTTCTCTGAGGAGTTTTTTAAGGGATAAGCATTGGGGTTTACTCTTCTGAGATGACATGCATTGTTAAAGACAACTGGATTGTATCTCTTTTGTATTAGAAAAAATAAATCTGACCTTTCAGTATCTAGAGAGTCAAACTCCTCAGATCGAAAATGCACTTAGTACATTCAAAAAGATGAGAGCTGGTGGCCATCACTCCACAAGTACTGCCTCCAAATACACACTCATACACTTACAGCAATATAAAAATACAAGGCTGGCAAGAAACTGAAATGAGAATAAAACACATATGAATCATGCACACAACTAATTAAACATGAAAATTATCTTCACAGTCACTTCACCATTGTAAGTTAACAGTCAGCAGAACAAATTTGAGAAGTGTATTTTAGACATATGCAATCTGGGAGTAATATTTCTTTTAAACTCATGTCAGGATAACACAGCTTCCTTTCCAAGAACTGATTATTTTGGGCTCTCCTAAGTGAAGTGAAAAATGCTTAAGACTGAACACAAGCCTTGGCTGACAGCAGTTAAGTGAGCCTGGAAATCTTCAAATTTACCGTGTTGGGAACTGCTGTGTAACTTCTAGGCTGAGGCTTTGGAGCAAAGCATACCTATACTCCGTCAACTCACAAGTTAAAGAAGTCAGATTTTGGCAACTTGACTCGAACTTCCTTTTGCATAAGTAATACACCAACATCTAAGCACTTGACTGTTCAGTGTCAGGGGACCATGTGAAAAACTCCTCAACAAATCACATCCCAGCTATTTCTTCTTTACTAACATTTAATTTGCAGAATACAATCCAAACTGCACTTCCAAAAGTCACAAGGGTGTATCAGCCACTTCAGGCACTACAAAAAAGCCACAACAATATTTGGAGCTTGATTTACAGCGATGCTGAGAAAACCCCTGTATGCACTGACCTTTTAGAGTATATGCCAAGAGTAATTACAAAATTTGGAGTTCCAGAGACTACAACAATGCAGGTTCCATTCTGCTTCTTCTGGTAATGGTATTTGCATCAACACAGAGAGCATCCACTTGAGGAAAGACAGAGAGCATCGTGTTGGCACAACAAAACCCTTTCATTAAGGAGACATCTGGGCCATTAATAGCAGTCTGCTGGGGAAGGCTGCACCTTGCTAGATTGGGTTTCAAACCAAGTTCTCCATGAGGTGTTGAGCAAAAGAGAACTGGCTGGAAGCAGGACAACACAGGCCTGGTGGGTTTTGTTTACTGTGGAGTTAAAGGACCAATGAATTAGTAATGAAGGACTGACAGCTTCTTTGTAGAGTAGCAGACAATATTTTGGGGCAAGACTTTGGCTTGTCAGGTTAAACATAAAAATGCTTACATAGAGCCCTCTCTCCTGAGCTCACTGCTGTTCAAATGACTTTTCTAACTTGCTTCCCAGGACAAGAACATAAATGTAAAACTATATTGAGGAGAAAAAGAAACACAACAAAATGTTAGGTTGCCAGAGCATCTGGCACATTAATATGTGCGGTAACACCAGCAGCACACGTTCATTACCACCTTGTTAGCAGCTACAGGCAAATCTTCAGCAAGAGCCCTCTCAAAGTAAACCTAATTCCACTGAGAACAGCAGGATCCTTTACCCTCCTCAGACAAACTCTGCCCTGCACTCTCCAGGCTCTTCCTAGGCAGAGAGCTGCCATCACCGTCAGGAATGGCAAGTGGCTCGTAAGGAACTGAACACGCCTTCCTTTGGAGCATAAACAAGGTAAAAAACTGATATCATGTAAGCTTAAGGTTAATGGCTGAAAAGTCCTGAAGCCCACCATAATCAAGAAAATGTTACTGGATGCATGATTAAAATCAGAGGATGTCCACCATTTGATGGCAAGATCATCTCACCTGTTTCTACCCTTCAGAAATGAAGTGAATACAGGCAAAACCCCCCAAACATTAAAGATGATTTGGCCTCTGGAGAGGCGGGGAAGAGGAGAGGTCCCCTACAGGAGCCTTTCCAGTCTTCAGAGCAGTTACAAACTTACTCGCAACTTAAAATCAAAAAACACACTTAAGAAAACATATCCAGGAAATGTAAGATCCTGAAGATGCAAAAAATGTGTCCCTAGTTCAGGAATCCATGTAAAAGACAACACATTTCACAGCCAGCATGTTACCATACAAGTACAACTACATTTTCAATCAAAATCAGTCCTTAAACATCAAGCACAGTCAAGCACAAGCTCAGTTTTTCATGCAAGATCACTTGTGCCTACAAGATGCCCGAACAGCCTTTGTGCATCAACTCATAGACTTTTGAAGAGATGGATCTAATTTTAGCACTCAAGTCTCTTACCTCAGGTGAGAGGCAGGACAAGCAAGGCCGACTGACCTTCCCTGTCACCCTTCCCTACCCTTCCCTGTCGCACAGAGCTCTGAACCCGGCAGGAATTCCTGCTGGATATGGGATGTGCCATCGCTCCAGATCACAGCCCCATGTGAATTTAAAAAGTGCTGATTTTGTCAGGCTCTACCAGGTGTCTGCACCTGGCGCTACTGGGGTGCCACAGGGAAGGTTGAAGGTCTGTCCTGGGCTGCTTCCATCCAGCTCCACCACAGACCCACAGCAGGACCTGTCTGAGGCTTGGTGGCACCTCTGTCAAAGGGCAAAATCCAGCATGGCAGGAAGGAAAAATGAGAGAGAAACAGCCACAGCTCCTGGAGAAAACAGGCTGGAGCTGGTTCTCGTGACAGGAAGGAACTGTAGGCTGCAGAGAGCCCACACTGGAGCAAGGGAGAAGCGTGAGGAAGGAGTGGTAAAAAGGAAATGCACACTCTGACTGCAGTCTCTCACTGCCCTTCCCCCTGGGTGGGGCAGAGGAACTGGGAATGTGGGAGAGAAGTTGAGCCTGGCAAAGGGGGAGGGCAGAACTGTTTTAGTTCTTGCCTTTGCTTCTCAACATCCAACGCTATCGTAATAGGCAATAAATTAACATTCCCCAAATCGAGTCTGTTTTGCCTGTGATGGGAGATAGTAAGTGATCTCCCTGTCTTAATCTTGATCCATGAGCTTTTTTATCTTATTTTCTCCCCTGACCTGTTGAGGATGGGGCGTGGGCAAAGAGCCGGGACATCCAGCCACAGTCAACCCACCACACATGCAAGAGTGTTTCTTATTCACCTCAGGGTTCCGAATGAAGAATACACTGTAGCTGGAAGAAATGTAGCAAACCCCATAAATTTCCTTTCCAATAATCTGCCTCTGTTCAAAATCTGCTTCTTTTTCAGTATGTTCTGCAAGAACATAAAATCTTGCCATTTCTCCAACTAACCATAGAACAGCTGAGATCAAATCTTACCAGTGAGAAACAGAACTGTGTTACCATGGCCTGGAGTCTGCAGGACATGCCAGGGCTCCCCCTGTGACATAAACACCTTCACCACAAAGTTGTTGGGCACTTGTTTCCAGCATTTATGTTGTTTGGTGCAGTACTCACTTCTCCTTCCCGAATCTCTAACACCACTGGAGTCCTAACACTGAATCACCACTTCTGTCATAGACATCTACTGCAAACGCTCTTCCTGAGCAAATTTTTGGGTTGTACTAAACATAGGGGAAGAGTAAACCAGAAAGCCCTCAAGAAGCAAGAGTGCTGCTGCTGCAGGGTCAGCAGCTTGTTCCTTAAAGGAGACTGAAATCCTTGCTTCACTCTCCTCTGGATTGTGATGGCTCCTGCTCCCCCCATCACACCAAGCTGTTGGAAATGGAAGTACTGGAAGGACAAGAGCAGAGTTAAACTCTTGTTACTGCAGCAAAAGGCTAAGTGAGGACACCACACCAGTCTCTGAACACTGGAATAACTTTCTGTTGGGAAAAATGACTTGTCAAGACACTGATGTGGCAGAAACACCGTGATCTCCGCTGGAAGGTTCGAGCTGCAGATATTCTCTAGCAGCTTTTTCATTCAAGTCTTGGATTCAATTCATTTAACACTGTACAAAAGCCATCAGTAAGTAGAGTGTGGCTTTCTTTTTTACAATCCAGTTCCTCCTCCAACAATCACCAGGACACAGTACGTGCAGTTCGGAGGAGAACTGAGCGTCAGCCTGGGTACTGCTGCGTGTCAGAGCTCCTCCTCTGGAGTCCTATCGAGTGACTTTCCTCCTCAACATGTTCTAATGAATTCCACTGAAGCCTGCAGGTAAAATCCTTCCCTGAGCATTTTGTCCTGATTGATAGCTTTAGAGCCTTCCTTCACACGACTTCAGCTGCTTTCCAGACCTTTATTTTTCTCCTTTTTTCTAACTGTCTCCAACGGGAAGTTGCACTTGGTTTTTTCACTGTACGTTTCTCTTAAAACTGACATCTCTGTATTGTAATGAAGGAACCCCTGGGTATTAGTGACAAATTAGTCACCAGCTAAAGAATATTTTCTTTTCATTTCTATACCAGGTGGAAGATATTAAAATCTCTAGAGGAATTTCACCTACTCCACTACAATAAATCATCACACAATTTTCTTCTAAAGTGACTTAATTTTACTACTTCTAAAACTTCATCACCATTAAAATAATCCTGTGAACTTGGTCAGGGAGACTTTATCATAAACAGTATGTATTTAATTATACTTTGAAAATTAATGCGATTTCACTTTCATACTTTAAATAGTATTTTTAAAATATGGAATTATTCCTTTCTGAGAAGAAAACCCATGTACCTACCACAGGTAGAAATTAGCAGAAAAATATTTTCCCTTCTTTGTTTAATTATCTACTAAGGAACAGTATTTTAAAAATCTCCAAAAGATCCCACACAGTCTGTAAGAAAAGAAGAAATATTGCACTCACTATTCTTTGTTGAAGAACTTGTAAAATAGCAGCCAAAATAGAGGGGAAAAAACCCTAAAAACACTTAAGTAGCTCTCTGAAGCCACAGGCAAAATATTCAGTGAAAGCAGAGATCTACCATTTTCCTTTTTCTAGAAAGCAGTAATATTTTAGTAGTAATGTATTATTAAAAAGTTGATACTCAAAATGTTAACTTTACAACCATGCAAATTTTGTGTCATTTCAGTGGGGTTTTCTACTTATAAGACAGGTAAATTTCTAGTTTAGAATTAAAGCTAAATACTACACAAGTGGCTTACAGCTTCTGATTAAATGGCTTACATACATTTATGTGCTCTTAATCATCAATTAAGTTAATTTTTCAAATTATAATGGCTCCATTAAGTAACCCAGCTGCAAAAGAGTTCATTTTACAACTGAAAGTAACACCAAGACCAAAGTTTAAGAGTCCTGCCCCACCAGCAAAGGGAGGGTGGAAGTGCATCTATCAATAAATACAGCACACTAAGTCTACATCCAATAGTTTCTTCCTCTATTTGCCACGAAAAGAGAGAGCAGAAGATCAATTAAAAAGCAGAAATGTAAAACCTAAGCGTTAAATACTACTAGATATTTAAGATCCCACAGTGTTTCCTACAAGTGCAGTGCATCACTCCCCTGCTTCTCCCAGGGGAGTTCCAGCTCCAATAATTACTTTCTGTCTGCTCATAAAGTTCAAGTTCAAAACAATATTCATTTTCCACTTCCTGTCCTAAACCAGGGCACAATGCTTCTGTGCATCGTTAAGCAACCATCCTGCTCCACCACAGACATGGTTAAACCACTGTTGTGATTAAATAATCCTGATCTGTGGCAGGGGGGCTGGGGAAGGAGAAGCCCTTGGCTTTAAGAAGAAAAGCAACAAGCTCCAACATCAACGCATCTGACTTTTAGCAGCAGCATCCTTTATTACATTCAATTAGAAATCAAGCATTTGCCTCCACACCCAACCCCTAATTTGCAGGGGGGCATAAGTGGTGTTTCAAAACTAATCTAGCCCAGAAGTTTTGCTGCATCTCAAATATTTTACGGAAGACTCACTTGGCTTCCTCAGTCCCCCTCCCCATCTATTTCTCTTCCCCAAATTATATTCATCTGCTGCAGTGAACAGGAAGGATGGTTGCCAAACAAACAAAATGAAATCATACATAATAGGCAGAATACGCCTTCCTTCAAACCACAACTCGAGAGTTTTCAGGTGAAGAGACACTGAAGAGGGAAAGACAGCAAAGGTCTGTGAAAGTGGTTATACAGAAATCTTACATTGCCTTGTACAGGGTTACACACATTTACAGCACTGCTGAATGATTATGTATTTCTGGTCAGAGACGTCAGCTTGCCTCTTATTCAGAGAGAAATGAATTTTATTAAAAACAGGATTCCTCTAATGTAGGTATTTACACAACAGGCCACCAAGACTAAACGGAGTAAGGAGCTTATAATTTTATTTCAATAAATAAAATGAAAAATCGTGTCTGTCTTGTTTTCCTGCTGCACACCGAACTCCACCAACACACTTAGGAGTACCAGGTCAGAGGAGATGTGATCCCAAGGACTGAGTCGTATCACTGCAAAGTTTTGGTGCAGCAAACAACAACCACTGGTACCAAAAGGGCTGTGGTACTTCCCTCTCAGGGACCTTCCCACCCAATCCAGCTTTTTAACTGCTGCTGGAAACCTTTGCTGATTTGCAAATAGGCCTTTGAGCATGGACAGCACAGAAAGACGTTGATTCCCACTCCCATTTTGCAAGGCTCAGGCACTGAAGAAGTCAGCTGGACTTGCATCGGCCCCAGTTACAACGGGATTTAAAAAAAAAAAGTTTAAATATGCACTTTTGCAACAAGTACAGAAGGTTTAAAACTGCTCCCACTCAATAAGGGTCCAACCCTTATTTGAGTGAAATGATTGGGAACTTGCAGTGAGAGCACGACTGGATCTAATACATTTATGCATAGTTGAACACAAGGAACGAGAAAATTTATGTATTTTGCTACAAGCATTAAGGCTGACTTACTTCTAACTCTATCTCAGTGGAGTAGTATCAACACAGCACTTACCAAATGTAAGCTAGCAAATGCCATGGGTTTATAAATTCAAAAATAAAGTCCAGCCTACAATTAAAAAGAAAATTTGGATACAGTGAAAATAACATTCACATGTTTTACTTTAAAAAGTGGCGTGTTTCAGAAAAAAATGTGCTTTTTAGTTTGTTAAAGGGTAGAAAAACCTCTTTTTCGAATAAAAAGTATTGCTCAATTTTAGACAAGATTTTGTCTTGTTTCAGCCACAGTAGTGGGGAAAAATAATAAATTTACATAGTTTACAAAAACAAAGTACACATTGTCAACATTTACTGAGAGTAAAGTATTTTGTAAATACATTTTGACCTTACTTAGAATCAAAGAATTGTCAAATAGTTGCAATTAAACTCTAAGGATGGTAACTGAGCACCGAAGAGCAGTCGCAAGGGGAATCAAAACCAGTGATACAGATCTATATTCAAAACTGATCAAAGTTATTTCCAAGTAGCTGTAGGACAATTACACAGCAAACAGCCAAATCAAATATGCCATCAAAAGACACGATTTGCAATAGATGTAGAACTTGTCTTTAAGACAGCTGATGAGCCTCTCTGGGTGGTGCACAAAGTTGTAAATAACTGTGGCCCCCAGACTGCTTTGCTTACTCAACCTATTTAAAAATCAAAAACATTTCAGATGCCTGCCCCACTTTCCCCTCACTGTTTCTTGTGGGTGCCTGAGTAATCCTAGAGGCATTTCCAGCTTTTAAGGCATTTGCTAAGTTTAAGAAACATTCCCCACACCCCTCTTTGTTTGGAAGTACCTGGCTGTCCTGCTCTGGGTGAGTTTCTCTGTGAAGTCTGCCCTTTCCAGCATAGACAGAGGCATCAGTTCTCTGTGGGTTGACCAGTTACTATCTGGACTGACTAGTATTAAATAATTTTCTTTATTTAGGATTATTTTTTTATTTAGCTGGGCTGCTCTCCTTCTTAAAAGCAGGGATGGCAAATGAGAATTTCTGCACGACAAGACTGAATGTCTAGAGTTAGGTGTTCAAGCCAACAGCATGAACGTACCCATTTTCTCAAACCCTTCTGCACATCTAAGAAGGGGCAAGTAAATCTGGAACTTCTTTGATTACTGCAACCTATAAAAGTAGGAGCCCACAGCCAGGAGCAGGCAGCAGAGAGAAACCCTGTTTGCAGAGGGACATGGCTCTGGTCGAGCTTGAAGTCTGTAATGCTGATTTATGTAAAAACATTCCCGAAGAAGTCTATTATAGTTAAAATAACTCAAGACTTCCATTTTCCTGAATTATTAAGAGGTGCTGCAGCACAGGCAAGTTGAGGTTCTACCATTAATCAAATTCCTCTCCCAAAAGCAGAGGGGAGATGAATGACACCAGCATTTCATGCAGCACTCACACAAAGACATAGACGTGAAGAAATCTCAGGTTTGTAACCAAATACTTTAAACCTTCACTTCCTTAAGGGGAAACCAGCTGGGAATAAGTTAGAAGTGGGCTATCATCAAGGAAGTTTCTAACATCTGAACAACAAACTTCAGTTCTACCAATCTCTGTGCATCAATAACAAACCCTTCACCTGCTTTTCAAATTGCTAAGGCCCAATTCATATCCAGGCTCTCACAGCCTCGAGCCCATTTTCACTCTTTGTATTCAAACCTGGCAGCAACAACAACAAAAAAACCCCAGCAGTCTTGCAAATAACAAAATCCCACACCCCAACAAAAACAAGCACCCTGCTTCTACCAAATAAATGTCAGTCAACAAAGAGGCACAGATTTCACAATGGCTGAGGTCATCCCCTTTAAGTCATTACGGTTTGTGGGTGAGTTTTCCTGGTGGTTTTAACATTGGTTTCTGTGATTGCAGCTATGCTTATTTATGCATTTAAGGCGTATGATCTAATACAGTTAGGTTTAACTACTTCATTCTTTTGACATTCTTTCCAAATTATAAAAAGGATTCTTGGTGTTTTCACTGCCTTGGTAAAGCAACAAAATTGCTGTCCACATAATTTCTTAAAAATACAGAACAGAGTAAGTACTTGTTGAAAATAATTCAAAGAAAAAAACCCTACCCCAGACATTCCCTCCTCCAAGATAACACTTATTTTTGTTCTCTCTCTCTCCCCCTCTGAGGGAACTTACTATTTTTTTAGAAATAGATGTTTTGCTGGCTTTTTAAAAACAATGTCCAGGCCTTAAGAGTGATTCAGCTACAACTTATAATCAACACAGTAGTTCAGCTTATTTTTTTTAAGCCCTTCTATTTTTACTGTTGTGCTTTTTAAAAACTGCACATTTGCGGTATGCTTCAGTCCCATTGCATCTTGCACAGCCCTTTGAATTCTACAATAATGCTCATTTTATTCAATGCCTTTTGGTTATTATCTACCAAGGATCCTTGCTTGACAAAAATCAAAGAAGGCAATTTTCTACCTTTTTCTAATGGAAATTTAAATTATCTTCTCCCTCCAAGGCACAAAAAGCCCAAAGAGCACCCACCATTCAAATCAGGCTGGAGAAATTCACTGACTTGTAAGAAACATTCAGAAACATTTTCAAGAAGATGAAATGAAAATTAAAATCGTGCATAGAGATGAGTGTACGCATCTCTCTCCCAATACTGCGTGCAGTGCATGGCTATTAGCTTGTATACAGAAGTCATACTAAAATATTTTAAGTAACCTTTTCAAACTTGAGGCCGTGGGTACTTCTATATTTCTGTAGTCCCTGATACAGTTTGGTATGTCCAAGCATGTTCCTAATGAGCAGTAGGAAGAGCGGAGAATACCCCACAAGCTCTGTGGAGAGAGAAGGGCCCCATCCTGCACTGCCCCTGCAGATGAGGTGCCACCTCTCGCAGCTCAGCTCAGCACCACCACCAGGTGCAGCTGTCCTGAGTCCAGCTCTGACCCAGCCACACCACACAACAAAACACTATTCAGTGGCACACAAAACGCTCTCAGTTCCCAAGCCATCAGACCTCCCCATCTCCCCAATTCTGTAAAATACCTCCATTACAGCCAGGCACTCTGGGCACCACAACAATGTCCCTGGCTCCTCTCTTCCTTCCTGCTCCATCCTTTCCAAGCCGCTTTTTCTAATCGAACCCAACTAAAACAATCCTCCACAAATTACAACAAACCTTCCTTGAAATTCCCCATAAACCTCACCGCAACCCTGCAGCAGACTTCTGGCTTTCCACAAAGCCTCTGTACCTAAACACCAGGGAAAATACCTCAGCACGGCACTAATGAAGCGTTTTCCGGACACAGCAGAGGTGACAAACAGAATGAGAGCAAAGCCAAGATGCCATCTCGACTTCAGGCAAACAACCTCTTCTGACCTCTGGCAGCTCCCACACACTATTAAACAAAAAGTATTCTCTCCATGTTAATGAACCATGTACAATCTAACAGATAACGCTGATGTTAAATAAACATGTTTATGTGTGACTCCTAATGCCAGGACTTAGGCAGCTGCAGACAAATAATTTTAAATGGGAAGGATTATGCCCATGTAATCTTTCTCATCTCATTTTACACATCTTTGAAATAATTAAAATACATAATTAAAGCACAAGCAGAAAGACTGAGTGAAAAGAAGTTTGACTATTTTAAATTAAATATTCACTCTGTGACATGCTTGCTGGAACCATCTCTGCAGTGAACATTATTTTGGATCCAATTTTCCTCTCACACCTCTTGCAGCAGTAAATCAAGAGCAACTGAACAGCCTGACAAAGAAGGGAGCTGGATCGGGTTTTGAATGCTGCAAAAAAAAAATATTTCACACGAATGCTGAATCTTTTTTCCTGCTTTCTCCTCTATCCTGCTTAAAATCTTGGGTAGCACCAAATCTACCTGCAAATGGCAGCACCTCCAGGCCCCAACTGACCCAACCAAGAGGAGCAATTACTTGCATCCTAATTGAAGGGCTTATCCTCACCTGATTAAAACAAGGTGTTTGTTAAACATCATTACTTGAGTTAAGATCTGCAAATAAAGATGAAGTATTGTTTTAAGAATTTGACTGCCATGAAACAATTGTTTTCTGATGGGATCTCTTAACGAACAGTCCCAACCATGATGGTCTTTCTGGCTTTCCAGCAGAAAAGGAAAGAGATTTGACAAGTTCTCCCTATTCATATCATATCAAAGTGAGCAAAATGCCAAGAGGTTTGAGTACTTACTCTTGGGTTTTTTGTAGACATATACTAAAATTTAAAAAATTAAATCTTGTATTCTGTACTAAATTAAGCCACCAAAAAAAGAAGGGCGTATTTAAACCTGAATGGCTTTACTTTAGTATATACCATTGTTTATAACACCGAATATATTTTTTGTTCCTAACAATTTTTCTGTCCTGTGCAGTACAATGTGAAATTTAATGAAAGGAAACTGAATGTTAATCCAGGAGCATCCACCATGCACTAATCAAATTTATATTGCCACTGCTGTGAAAAATACACAGGTACAGGGCAACTATACACTGGAAACAGCGGTATGAGATTTCCCTCCTTGGTCTACCAAATGACCCCTCCACTTACAGGATTTATTTCAATTCTTCATATTAAAACTGCAGTGTTCCATGGCTTATGAAAAGGATTTGAATTTGCAACTTCGTTTAACAGTTTGTCCCAAATAAAAGTTACCCCAGTCAGGCAAAATTAACCCAAAAATATTTTCTTAGCATTCTAAGAACTTCTGCTTGTTTTCACAGATTTGTAAAAGCATTTTTCACTGCATAAGTAACCTTAACAATCATTTCCACAGATTAGGTCTAACAACCTGTGAATTTATTGCAGAAGGAATTTACTGCAAGGAATAATTAGTCTTCAGCACTGTTCATGCTTGTTCTCGGCTGAAGACACCTTAAGACCATCTGGTTACTGCAAAATTTGGCACAGAAGAAACAAATCTTACTGAAGAGAATTATAGCTGATTTCAGAATAGCTGTTGTACTATTACACATCATAAATAACAGTTGGGAAGACAGCAGAAAATTACTAATGTCTTTAATTGTTTTCTTTGTCAGCAGTGTGTACATACACACACTGACACACAAATACAGCCACGCAGACTTCAGCGTGATGCCTCGCAGGCTTGAAGTTAAACATGCAACTAATATTTGCAGGATTAATAGGTAAATTTTTAGGAAAAAAAAAAAAGCACATAAACCAGCTACACACAACAACACAGCGACACATGAAACTCTTTAAGTGATATTGTGAGATCAAGTTCTTTGTGTGAATACCTGAGTTTAATTCCTTCTTATAATTCAAGGCATATCCGCACACACCGTGGAGTTGAATATGGGGCTTATTGTTGGAGGGGGAGTTATCAACAACATTTTTATTCCTCCCTAATGAAGCTTTTCTAATGGAACCTAAGACTGCCAAGGTTGTGAGGTATTTGAAACAGGAACCCGTTTCAAAAATTTCAACCAAATAATGGTGATAAGATTAGCGAGTCATGGGAATCGAGTCTCCATGTATTATTTTAAAAGAAAATGAGCTGAGGGGAGTGGGCTAAACAAAGCAAACCAAAACAAATCGATGAGCGTAAACCAAAAGCATACACCACTTGTTATTTAGCCAAATGTTTTGACCTGCTAGTGAGTGAGTAGAAGAGGCACAAGAATTACGTGGACAATTTGACTCCGTAACTTCACAACTCAATTTTACACCATACATTTACTTAAACACTTTCTAAATTAAGGGGTTTAAGTTAGAATAATTAAGTCAAATTATCAGCTGCTGTACCATTTCAAGTGAATTTTCAAAATATGCTTAAAAAGTTTCTGGAATGTCTCCAAAGCTGAGAGTACTGATTAATTTCAAGGCATTTGTACTGCAAGTCTTTCCTACCTGCATGTGTTACATCGGAGGCCACACGATGCCTTCAATTTCAAAGTAGAAATAAAAATTCAGCTTTATTAAGGAATAGAAAGTTTCTTCGCGTAAAAAAGGATGATGAGAAAGAATTTATCCTCTGTGAAGCAACAAGTAACAAAATAATGCAACGCTAAATATATGAAACTATCTCAGAAGCATTAGTGTAGACACAGAACAACTAGTTTAAATGTATGCCATCTTTTGTGGACCAGATTGCCCTAATACACACAGATGTGGACTAGCATAAGGAAATTTAGACATGCTTTTTCAATAAATTGGGGGAGAGGAAGGGGAGGGACCCTTCCACGGATGGCACTGCAGAGATAAGAAATTCTCAGTAAATTAATAAAGCCCCCAAGAGAGACTAAACAATAAACCATTCCTGCCACTGCCTTTAACAGCGCTCAGGGATGCGTGAATTTCATACTGCGCTGAACAAAATTTCTGTTAATATTTGATACAGACCAATAAACTGTTTATTGGTTCACTACATGTATTTTAGTAATCACAACGTTATACAACAGAATATATCATTATTGGAAATGTCTGAACAACAGTAGCTGTACACCATGAATTATTTCCTTTAGAGGCCATTCAGTGGGCTCAAGCACAATTTAACACTCAGAAAAGTTTACTTAAACTGCATAAATCACACACAAGTTTTCCTCATAGAAGCAGCCGCGGGAAAGCGCAGTGGCTCATTTTATTTAAAGGCGCGCTTCAGCTTTTAAAATAATTAATAAGCGGGGCTCGCTTGACGGTAAAATCGAACCGCACGCTGCGCAACAATTAACTCCCTCTGCTAATTCTCCGTAGCAACTCCGCACGCAGGACCCCCCGCCGCCGCCGCGCTGCCCCGGAGCCGCTCCGCGCCCGCGCTCCTCCAGAGCCGACCCCCGACGGGCTCCGGGGCTCCGCGCCCCCCGCCCCGCACCCGCGGAGCGCTCTCGCACCTCGGCGCGGCCGCGGGCGGGCAGAGCCCCACCGGGCAGCCCGCACCCGCCGGCCCCTCCGCGGGCGCGGAGAACCCCCTGCCCCACTCACCGGCGGTGCAGCGCGGAGCCGCGGCGCTGCGGAGTGTGCGCGCCCGCCGCGGGCGCAGTGAGCATGTGCGAGGCAGGCGCGCATGCCCGCGGAAGGGAGCGGAGCGGAGCGGGGCGGCGGCTCCGCGCCCCGCGCTGCGCCCCGGGCGCGCCCACCCGCGCCCTCCCCGCCGCGCCTCCCGCCGGAGCCGCCCGCGGGCTGCGCGGGGCGCGGAGCGCAGCGCCACGGCCGCACCGCGGGACGGCGCGGGGGTTTTTCCCTCCGTTCTTCTGACCTGTTGCTCGCCCAACACAGCCGGCCCTCCGCCCCCCGCGGCAGCCCGACCCCGGGGCCGCCGGCCCCTCGCAGCGCCGCGGGGCTGCCCCCGGGCCGCCGCCGTCGGGGCGCACCTACCGCACGCGTGGGGCCGCGGCGCGTCCCGGCGCCCGCAGCGCTGCGCTGCCCGCGGTGCCGGGGCGGAGGAGGAGCCTCCCGCGGCTCCCGGGGCCGCCCGGCAGCCCCCGCTATTGCCACGGAGCTGCCCGCGCCCCCCGGGCCGCAGGGAGCGCGGACCCCCCGCTCCCGCGCAGCAGCCGGGCAGCGCTCTCACCGGCGCAGGTACGCGCTGGCCGCGCTTGCTCCCGCCCGTAGCTACGGGTTTATGTTGCTGCTATGAGCGTTCATCGAGCTGCAAGTCCTTGAAAGAAATTCGTCGTGTAGAACTTGGACCCTTGAATACCATGTGAATACCGCCTTGTCTGTAGCGTCTGTTTTTCGTGAAAACAGTCATTTTCACTACAGTCCTTGTATTACAGATCTCTAGTGACAATTTTAAAATATAAATTTAAAAGGAAGGGCTTTTGTTGACATCTGGTTTGTCTTACACACACAGTGCCACAGAGCCATGGGTCCTGCAGAAACAGCATCACTCACACAAGCCACCCTTCTGCACTCGCAGAGTATCCCACAGCTCCTGGCTCCCCAGAGGGCGAAAGCCTGACCACAGTTCCCATCACCTCAAGGGAGACAATGGTTTTGTGGCCGTACAGAGGTGCTGTCCCATCTCCCATGTCAGCACAAAACCAGAGGCAGTCTGGCATGAGCCCCTCGTGCTCCTGCCTGATGTGCCGGACGCCTCAATCAGGCACCTCCTCTGTTTGCACATCCAAGAGAGGGGCAAGAGGCACCTTCAGACAGTTTATGCTGGGAAGATGGGGCTGGAACATCCCACCGTGTGCACCCTCCCTGAATCCCCTCGTGCTGTATACCCCACAAACAGCTTCCCCTGGCCCATGCTGGCCTCGTCCCCGCTCAGGTACCACACAGCTTCCCCTTTCTGCCGGCGTACCTGCTCACTCAGGATGCAGCCTGGCCACAGCAGCATTGGAGTGTTTCATTTCCACACCCTGCTCTTCCTCCTTATTCCCCTTTCTCACCAGTCTGGGACAGACTGCAGCTCTCCAGTTCTGTTTCTCCAGCACTGGGGAGGCATCGGAGGAGACCTGCAATTCCTTGTCCCGACGGCTTTTATTACACCTAGCCCTTTCCTCAGGAAGGAGATATCCCATGAACCGCAGTGGAAAAGCCAAAGGAGCACAAAGGGTGTTGAGTTCAGGGTTTGAGCAAGCTGCAGCCCACTCATGGATTTAACTCAAAATTTTGACAATGGAACAAAAACATCATTGCAATGAGACAGCTGGTTTTACTATCAAAATCTCTCAGATCAGTTTGACTGCAAAGTGTGTTCCTACAATCCAAAGGAGACAAAGCTCCCAACATCAGTTTGGAGCTGGCAGACTTCCTAGCATGAGCTACCTCCCGCCAGCCTAGAAAAACCAAAGGTCTTTCAGTTGTTATTCCCCATCAGTTCTCGGCACTAATCCCCTGATTTCCCCATGGATTATCTGCAGTTCTGAGTTTATGCTACTCTCACATTAAATTCTGAGCAATCCCTGGTTGGGGGGACTTCCCTGCTGCCTTTCTCACCTGTAACTGTGGTTCTGGTGAGGAGTCTCTGAAGTACAAGAAAGTCCTTGGATCCATCTTGAAAATAAACCTTTTCCTTCCTGCCCCTGCCGTGCCCAAAAGCCTGATTGCCACATTAGCAACTTTTGAAGCTGGTTTTAACAAGTAAATTCATATCTAAAAATGCCTTGCTTGCAAAATTCTCCCGACCCCTGATTTCACAACATATTTGAATATATGCTTAGTTTTATGCATGTGAATAGGCCTACAACAATCAATACAACTATTTACCTAAGTGCTTAAAGTCAGGCAGGTATTTAAGAATTAGTATTGTTTGTGGTAATGCCACGGCAAGCCAGGCAGGGACCAGGACCTCATTGTTTGTTCAGCACCCCATACACAAAAAGACACTCCTTGTCCCTTTCAGCATAAGTAATTTTTGTAAGTTGTGAGTAAGTTGTGAATCAGTGCCAGAAACACCTTTCTTGAGCTGGTGAGTAAACATTATTTGTCTACTCTAATATCTTTCTTATTTACCAAAAACGTTGTATGCAGTATTTAGAAAAGTAATAAAGGCACAGTGGGAAAAGGGGCAAAGAGGACAATAAAGGATATTTTTTCAATTAGGAATTTAAAGTATTTTCCTCACTGTTAGTGTCCAGGAAAGTACCTGTAGATCTTAAAAGCCATGTAGAAAGGCAAGGGAGTAATACAGCTTCTGCCCCATCGATGAGACTGTGGGTTGGGGTGCCTGGGTCAGACAGCTGCATGGAGTAAAGGCTGCAAGATGAGAGGAAAGGAGCCAGTCCTAGCAGTTGGCTTGACAAAAATCTCTGTTTCATCAAGCTGGGGCATCCTCAGCTGTATAATGCCAGGGATTTCTCAGAGCACTGGAATTTTTTTTTTGGCCAAAAACCAAGGCAGGTTTGGAAGGGGATTTGCTTGCCTTGTTACTCTGAGCTTATTCCCAAATATCATAAACTAAAAGACTACATGGAAACGGTGCAGAAAGCTCCACATATTCACCAAGTGGAAATGCTCCTAATCATTGGGCTGGGTGCCAGTGTCCTGCACAGATTTAAGAGATAATGGTTCTCCTTGGGCACCTGAGCAGTCAGCCCATACCCTGTCCTTAGGGCTCACAGGGAGCTGTCTTCTGCCAGACCCTGGGATCCAGAGGGTGGGAGAGCCACACCTCGGCCTCTCTGAGGAGTAGGTGAAGAGCTAGATCCCAAATTTTACTTACAATGGAAAGTGTATTTCCCTTGAGGAAATATTACCAGTTTCTGCTGTTGACCTCATTGTCAAAATGAAGAAATCTACATCAGTACAAACAACTGGTTCTGTTTTTAAAAACGAGAAATGAGCCAGTATTGAACTTCAGCATCCTCCCTGACAATTAAGATGTGATGTCACCCTCTGTCACAAACCAAGGTGAGAAGTCCTCAAAAAGGATACAGAGGATTTATTGGGCTACTGAATATGATTAACCCTGAGCATAGAAACACCCCAAGTCAGAATTCACTTTACAAAGTGTAAGAATTTAAAAGTAATGCATTTTGGGCTCTTCCTAATTGTTCTCTGGCCCTTGGGCTCATGTTTTCAATTTCTCTTTGCAACCACAATGCTGAGTAACTTAGTTGTCTTCTAAAATTAAAACTGAGATTCTCACATTTTCATGTTTTCACATGATGCCAGAGCTCAGGCTTTGTGGGGAAAAAAAACAAAAACAAACCCCAAACACCCCAACCCTCACATTTTAGAAGACTTTCAACAAAATTGCGAAAGTTGGCAACCATAGTATTTCCTAACACATTATTTTGTGGATTGCAATGAAATTTCATTCTCAGGGCTAATAGTTGCTTTTCCTCTGGTAAACACCCCAAATTGCTGCTGCTGTTATTGTTAGAACATTGTTAATTTATGCAGTATTTTAAAAACAGAGGAGAGGTATTTATCCTCAAGTAATTAGAGGATAAATAACACAATCTAGAGACTATTTTAAATTTATTTGCTGTACAGTTAAACAGAATTATGTAAAAATGACCTATTTCATGTATTAGTGCTCAGGCCCGCAAGATACCAAGGGTCTGATTCTGGAAAAACTTTAAATATATTTAATTTGAATACCACCAGACTGCCCCCAGTGCAGTAGAGCATTTCATATGGGACTGTGCCATCCGAGGGGCTTAACTGTGCTATAGTTGGTTGCACTTTTGGAGCCAAAACGCTCTGCTCCTTGTAGGATGGATTCTTCTGTGGATAACAAGGGCTGTGTCAGGATCTGAATGCTAACATCTCCCATTCAGAACCAGAGCCATCAATTCTGAGATTATTATTCTTATTTCTGAGAACTCCTTGTTTGCAAAGTCTCAGGCCACAACATTAAACACATTTTATCTCAGTCTTTGGTACTGATGATAAGCCAATATGTGTTGTTCAGCCTGTTTCATCAACATTCAGAACATTTGTAACTGATAAACAAAGTGCATGTTAGCTATTAAAGCTCAAAATTAGGCAGGCAGTAAAAAGTAATCTGAGAGCAGGACTGTAGCTACTGATACTATTGAAGCTGGTCTTAAAACATATGGTTTCCAATCATTGACACAATGCACAAAAATAAAACCCTGCAACTGAGGAGTGCCTGATCTATTCACCACTAAATGATCAAATATGCCTGTTTGTTTTTTAGCTTTATGCCCCCTTCCTCTTTCTGGTTTTCAAAAGTAGAAGCTTGCTATTTAATGTTAGCCGAAGATTTGGCCCTTTGTACCAGCTGCACACGGGCTTCATTAATCAATTTCCACTACTGGATTGAAATGAAAAAACACCAGGTTTTTTACTTTTTTTTTTTAATGCTCTCCCACTATTTTGCTTGGAATTTCTCCTGTAGAAACAGCAGATCCCTCTACTCCATCCTTCCTGTTTCCTCATGCTTTAGCAGAAAAATGTTTTGTACTATGCAGATAATGCAATTTCACGAATAAAATATCCATTGTCAGAAAATGTGTGATTTGTTTCAGGCTGGGATCCTGCCACTCTTACTGCAGCCATCTCTAACAGTAGGAGTGAACCAAATTTCATCTTTGAGCACAGCTGCGTAACAATTAGTTTGCATAGAAAGGTATTAAAATGAAAAATAAGTATTATGACCATTTTGGTCTTATTCTTCATGAGCTTCTTTTTCAAGACCTCTTTTAATGACATAATGTGAGACTAAAATTCTTGTGTTGTGCTGCCTGCATGGAGCATTATATGCAAGTACATGGTTCCTGCTGACTCACTTTGCCACGTGCAGTTATGGACCCAGATCTGAGTATGGGAAATGCCGTGGCTCTGCTGGTGGAAGGAATGATGGTCTGCAGGAGAGATTTGAAAACCTGACACTGAGCTGAAGCAATATTTTAAAGTTAAGGTTTGATGTTATTTCAATTACCAGCAATAAAAAAAAAATCACTAGGAAGAATTCGGACATTGATCCATTTGGAGAGGAGGTGCAGGATTGGGGGGATTTTTTTTACACTAGAGCAGAACTGAGAAATGACCAATTTTCAGTTCTGAAAATCAATATGTACATCGAAAGTCAGATTAATAAAACTTATATTAATTTTTAATAAAAGCCCATTCCCTTTGAAACTAGTATGTATTGGTGATCCAAAAGGAAGACACATGGTCCACTCATGTGGCTGTGAATTAAAACGGAAGGGATTTGTGCAGTGATTTTCTCATGGGTCCTTGGCTTTTTTATTTCTTTCTTTACATTTCAGGTGAAACATTTTGTACATATCAGCTTCCACCTCAGAGAAGACTTATGAATTCCATAGGCTGGCAAACCTACTCATGAATTACAGCTTTTGGCTCTGTTTCATTCTGACTGGAGGAGTGTGCATGAGGCAAAAACATAATTTGGGGCTGTCACTGAAGTTGCCTCTGACCCATATAAAGTTGTATCTCTCTCTAGGCACCTGATGTTTCAGTAAGCCAAAAAAAGCTGAATTTTGGGTGGGCTCCAAATTAGGCAGTGGTTGGCTTTTGATGCAACAGCATCAAAGTGCCTTGGCTATGGTTGCAGCAGCAACTTACCAGCTTTGCTGGTACAGAGAGCCTGAGTATTCTCCCAGAAATCTTTCATTTAATTTATCCTGTAGAATTGCAAGTATTTTGAAAGTTCATTCGCACAGGAATCAAAAGCCATTCTTCCTTCAGCTTTACGTAGGATTTTGACTGCAAGGAAGAGTTTGATTTTAGGAATCTGAATGCAAGCACTCCAAAAGTTTTTTAGTATGCCTGTCCTAGTGGGAATGAGTCTCATTATTATGGACATTAAAATTGATAATCAAAGACAAATGCTTCAGTCTGTTATTTTAAACTTGGAGAATGTTTACCTAAATTCTATCTACTTTCATTCAGGAATTCTCATCTGGCTTTCTGAACTGTTCTCTATCTTTAAAGAACGTTTCTTTAAGTCACATTATACTTGATGGAAAAGTAGGGACAAATTCAGTTGTACTTTGAGTGTAATTTAGCTGCACCATAGAAACAGGCTTTCAAACCTTTCATCGAACTGATTTACGAGCGGAACTAAGGTTTGCTTAGTACAACATTTTCACAGTAAGAGTTACATTCCCACAAAAGGGAATGCTGTCAGGTAGAATGACCATGAGTCAATTCTGCCAAACCAATTGCTTTGTTCAGATAAGCCAATCTGGCTGCCACAAAACTTTAATTAGAAATTTAACACAATATTTTAAAAATTGCTCCAAACCATGGCTGTTAAGTATTTTGAAACAATCTGAGAATACAATAGACGCCTAAGAGCATTTTGCCAGTTTCCCATCATTAGTAGTCATTGGACTTTTAAATCTGTTTTACAAACTAATGAAAGGGCAGATGCTGGAAGAAGAGGAAAGTACCAAAGGAGATATGCTTCCAGAGTGCAACTTATACTGCATTTAGTACTGCATGGTGTCACAAACTGTAAAGATCCACCCCAAATTAAAAGAGTAAGTGCTCTTTCCTAACTCCTATGCAAATACAGTGAAATTCAAGAACATCAGATCTAGTCGGTCAGTGCTAGGAAGTCACTAATAGTGTATTCTCAATTTTTTGGTCAAGCATACAATAATCCCCCTCCTGTTTATTATGACAGAGATCATTTGCATTTTGCTAATCCATATTACAGGCAGGAATAAGCCCCATCCTCAATCTGTGTGGCCAAGAGCTCCATGCACCCTTCCAATAACTCCTTGGTCACTCTTTAGGAGTGTAAAGCAAGGAAATCAATATGATTTATAGTTTTGGGGGCAATTCTCTGCAGAACAATTTACCTAGGATAATTCTTTTAAAAACTGACTCTGGTAAAATGCTTCCTTTTCTTTTTGTGCTCAAGAAGGTAATTGGACTAAAATGTTCCCTTATGCTCCAAAAATGTGACTTAGCATGATCTAATTTTTTCTTTGTTTTTGTTTCAGCCTACATGCCCCTTCTGCTCCTGTGTACTAGTGCAGAGGAGCAGCACTTCATATCCTTCCTTGGCAGAGAAGAGACAGGCAACCCTCTGCCTACACAGCCCAGATCAGTGCTGACCTAGGAGATTCACTCCTCTCCTAGGCTGTGAGCAGAGTAACTTTCAAAAAAGAAGTTATTCCAAATTGTGGGAGGTATTATGATAAGATCTCCATCTGGCTTGCAGCAATTTGAGTACTTCTACTGCCTTGTTTATACCATTTTAAATATCTAATGAATACAATATGCTGTCCCCAAAATAATATTGCATATAAGGCCTGTAAATTTAGACTTGGAAGTTTCATAAAAGAACTTGGCACATTACCTCTCTGTAAACGTTAACTGAGTGTTCCTTATGATGCTTTCCCAAGCTTCTATTGCACCCAACAAGAAGACAGGGAAGTACAGGTAGCCAGGATGAAGCTACCTGTTCCACTTCCTCCTGTTCCACTGTATTTTGTAGATGTTTTCCCACTTCTAACAGCTTTTCACTTAAATGTTATGTTTTTCAGGGAGCAGCAAATGCCAATAGATTCCTAAGGGAAGGTGTCCCAGGAACCAAGTGTGGCTGCAGCACAGGCAGTGATGGGTGCCAGCAATGTGTCCCATTGAGAACCCCAGACATGAGGAGGAGTGAAGCAGGGTCCATCCAGGGAGCACAGGACCAAAGTTCACCCAGGAGTCAAGGCTGGAGACACAAACACCTCCAGCCCAGACAGGGACTAGGATCCCTGGGACTGAGCTTAAGCAGAGCTCCTGGGCCATGGCCAGGGGCTGTGGGTGGGAGCACAGGTGAGGCTGCTCAGGGCAATTAAGGACTCAATACATCCAGGGAGCTGCCAATATCTGGAAGTAGCTGTGGTCCAAATCAATCTATTTGTTCGCCTGAGTTTGGTGCAGGGCATGAGCAAACAGGCCGGGATAAACAGGGCGCCAAGTGACAGCTCGGGCTGGAGTCCAACCCTTCAGAGGGACGTTCTTGTGCAACTGCAGCCTCGGGGCGGGCAGAGCTGGGGGTCAGGTGTGTGGCAGCTGGAGATGGGCTTGGTGCACAGCAGAGTGCCCACGGTGACCGGTGTGACTGCACTGCAGGCACCGGTGTCTCTGGCCACCAGCGACTTTCTGGGCCTCGCTGCGTTCTGTTATTTACGTGACTCTACCAACTCTTGACACCGATCAAACTGGCGCTGAGGCTTGTGCTTACAGCAAGGGCTGTGCCCAGAGGGGCAGGAATAGGGAAGGCCCAGATGGAGGAAGTTGTTCCATGAAGTTTTTGAGCCTCTTTCTGTTGCATGCAGTCTGTGAGAAGACCCAACTTGTTTTTCTCCAAAACAAGTTGATGCCTCTTTAGAGCACTGAATGAGATGGGTCATTTTCCTTCTGCATTGTGAGGTATCCACATTGCTCTCCTAGAACATGTTTATATAAAATAATAGGCATTTTTATATATTTATAGTCACTTTTTTTTTTTTTGCCTTTATGAACTGACGGGAAAGAATATCTTGATTTGGGAGAAAATGATTTTGCCATCAGACTTAGCGAGCCTCTCTTCATTCATTTCAACATTGCCCGTTTTAACATTAACTTCCAGAGGCGCCATATGCCAGTACAATACAGATCAGAAATATTGAGTGCATTACAAGTAGCAGGTTACACTTCAAAACACTTGGTTCACAGTGTTTGAGACCATTAATCATTTTTATTATTCTAAAGGACTGAAAGGGCTTAGAAACTTTGCCTAGGAAGCAGTATAGATTCTGAACAGCTGCACTACGACTCCTGCTCACATTAGGTTTTGGACAGACCATTGATTTTCAGTAAATGTTCTTGGCGGCCAGGAAGTGCTGAAACTGGCAAACTTTCTCTCACAAACTTTTTTTTTTTTTCTTCTGAAATGAAAAACATGCTGGTTATTCTGATTTAGATCATCAGTATGGCCCTGATTTACCACTACATCACACCCTCATAAAAC
Source organism: Corvus hawaiiensis (assembly GCF_020740725.1). Lineage (NCBI taxonomy): Eukaryota > Metazoa > Chordata > Aves > Passeriformes > Corvidae > Corvus > Corvus hawaiiensis. The sequence goes on along the minus strand of NC_063229.1, from coordinate 7,947,716 downwards.
TGGAGTATCAAGGGACTTTAGTTACAGGCCAGACAAAATCAAATCCGCTGCAGGGAGCATATATACAGTTTTCACAAGATTTTTTTTTTTGAGTCTGTGTTAATAGGCGCTGTATATGTAAACTCTTGGGTAAGTCTTTTCTTTGTTGTTATGACAACTGTTAGCAAGGAAGATACCAAACAGAATTCGGCTGTGAATTCAGATTTCCAGAGCAGACTGAAAAACATTGCACTTACAGAAACAGTAGCACACCCACAATTGAACAACAAGGTATTAGCATTACCCATGCAATTGTGGCTGGACTAAAATGACAATTGATTTGGTCTCTTTATATTTTTGCATACTTCATTCTGCAAATGAATATACCAGACACTGTACAGAGAGATGACAGGATACTTTATCCTTCCTGTTTCCTTCCTGGAAGTTACACTTTGTAAACTGGAAAGTACAACATGCGTTGCTCCCAAACCTGTGGAACTGTTTAGGAAGAAAGGTATTTAGGACTAGCTTAATTTTTAAGAGAAACTAGGACTGTAGTTTGAACTTGAATGTTGGACTTTAATGGATAAGAAAATCTCAATTCAATAATAAAAAAAGGCTGTGTCTGAAAATGGCATTCTAATTAAATCTTATCAAGATTTCAAGAAACAAAGCAGGTTGATAAACACTATTTACATCCCCTAGGCAAAGCAATGTCACTCTTTTTTTTTTTAACCTTTTAATTTCTCTGTTCATGCTTCTTACAAGCTGTATTGGTTTGGTTGGGGTTTTTTTTGTAGAGAGGGAGAAAGTTAGGAAATTGGAAACCCTCCTGCCCTGCCAGCAGAGGTGGAAAACAAAAATGTTCAGTTGCCAAAATCTGAAATTATGTTCTGAACGGATGCAGTATAAAGCAGCAATATTTTGATATTTTCAGTTGGACCATTTAGAATGGAAATAGAATTATATCATATTTGAAAACAGTTCTGGAAACAGGAAAGCTGCAGTCTTGGATTTTTCTTGAAAAAGGTTCTTGTGAAGAGCACTTAGAAAAAAGATGTATTGTAGGTGGGTTAGTGAGGAGTACTGCAGGGAGAGAAATAGAAACGTTTTCTGTTTTGACATTTGCAGTCCTATAGAACTCTTCATGTGGCAAAGCCTGGGGGGAAAAAAATTCAAACAAAGCATCTGATGTGATTGGTCAAATATTCAATATAAAAAAGGCTCCCCTTTCCTTGCTCAGTAAAAATAAATTTACTGTTTGTGGCTTTTTTTTTCTGAAGTCAGGCCATTACACACAAATCTTTCTTCTTTCTTGGTTTTTTTGTTTGTTTGCTTCTGTTTTGGGGGGCTTTTTTGTTTTGGTTTGGTTTTTTGTTTTTGTTTTTTTGTTTGCTTTTTAGACAGAGTAAGTTTGTAGTTCTCGTTGCTTTCATAAGCTCAAACCAACTCACGCTGATTGAAACAAACGAGATCTCTCAAACCCTGTAACTTTTCAAATCTCATGATTCTTGAGCGAGTGTCACAGTGTGAGGGTGGAGGCAGCACTGCTGTGATTTAGTGCACACAGGGGTGGCACAGCTGCTGAGGGGTATCAGACAACGAGCCCACTTGGGCTTTATTAATAGAAACCCGCACGCTTTTCATCTCCCTTTGGTATTTTTATTTCAGTAGCCTTTGAGATCCCAGTCTTCCTGCACTTTCACATGAGAAAATAGTGCCTCTCCTGACGAGCTGAGATTTTAAGAGCAGACAGGCGGAAGAGGGGAGAAGGCAGAGAAGGGCTACCTCATTCCATCAGCTCAGCTCCAGGTTCCCCACAGGAGAACGGGGATACAGAGCCTTGCCCATTTCAAACTGTGGTTTTTGTGTTTTGGTTAGGGTTTTTTTAAGACAGTCATGCTCTGGGATTGCACAGAAAACCAATTTGCTGCACAGTGCCACTTAGAAAGTGAACTCGTGTCTGGACAATTTTCCACCAGAGCCTGTCCAACTTCCCAAACTGCTTTCTTTTGTTGCTTTTGGGATGAACTTGACTTTCATCGCAGAGAGCCCTCTCCTTTGTTTTCAAAGGTTTTTTCTGGCAAGCCAAGTAACTCTATTTCTCAAGCGCAGTCCTCTGAAGGCACTGAAGCATGTTGAATACAGAAGAGTAATTTGTTCCCTCAGGCTGGATATGTCTTGTATTAAAAATTACAAGATGTGAATCTGTGGCTGTGCTGGGAGCACACACTGGATTTGTTGTATGGTGAGAAGAGAACAGGTTATGGCTAATCCTGTTCATTCATTGAAGATAAGAGAGGCGCTGCCCTTTCTGCTTTTTTGTTTCCTTGGGTCTGGATCAAATCCCCATCTGTCCATCAATGTGAACAATTGTGTCTGAGTCAAGAGTGCTTTGATTAAAAATGATATGGTTGGAAACACCCTTTTTACTGAGAAGAAAAGAATAAGGAAATGGCCCTCGTGTGTGAGCTTTTGGGGAGAGACTGTCTGCTCAGCTCGCAGGCCAGTCAAAATATGCTCTCCAGCAGGGAAATTAATAAACAGACCAGCTTCAATAGATGGAGATTTAAGGGCAGGAGACTAGTGTTGTTTTAAAATTCTTTTGGGTTGGAACTAAAATCCAATCTTAATGAGGTCAGCAGAAAATTAATTTATTTTCTATCTTCCAAACAATATCTTCTTTGTTAAACAAGAAGATTGGAGAGATTTTTTTTTCAATAATTATTTTTATATATACTTTAAAATGTGCGAAAACTTTGGCCCCTTTCATTTCCTGAAGACAATCATGTCATAACCTTAAGTGGACCACATGAGTGTATTAATCTCATATTCCTAAGTGTTATGGAGAATTGAGAAACCTCCATTCTTTGGATTTCCTCTGTATGGGATGTCAAGAATGATATGAAAGGAGTGGTTTTGTAGTGAAAATACAAAACTGCTGAGTAACAGCAACATGAGCATACAAGGACCTGGTTTGGACTAGTCTCCAGTGGAAGTGGTGGAAACTCCATCATTCAAAACATCAAAGTCTTATGACTATTGAGAGTCTCACAATACCGCGTGTTTTTCTTAAATCTCCAGCTTCTGGAATCAGTGAATTTGTCAACATTTCCATGCATTTTACATAAGCGAGCACACAGACGAGCTACTAGTGGTGCTGCTTGTGGAGAAAAGCTCAGAAATGAGACTCCAAAAGGTTCAAATAGTAAAATACAAAGAAGTAACAGTTCCTGATTTTGCAGATTTGGCAGACCTTGATATTTTAAATCTGCAAGTTTGCCCATACCCCAGAAAATAAAATCAGGTGTCCACAAAAAACCAAAATGTCAGTGGTTAGAGGTGGTGTGGGCATCCTGGGATATTGACATCCTTCAAGGATTCCATGCTCATCCTTTGCCTGTGGCTCTTTGGAATCACACAAGTGTTGGGTGTGCGTTTTACAGAGCTGGTGTGAGGCAGGGAATGGGCACAATGTGAGGGTTTGATGAGTAAAGAACTGCTGGGATCCACATCTGAGGCTTGGCTTTGGGTCTGTCCTGAGCAGGGTAAGACTGCCACTATGCATCTAAATCTCTGGCTTTTATGACTGATATCCCTGTTCAGCTTCCTACATGAAGTGTGAAAGTTTTCCTCATCAAAAAAGGACTTGACAATGCACTCTCAAGGAGGGGGTAGCTCTTCAGTGGCAGAGTTACAGCTGACCCAGGGGAAGAACAGAGGTGACTGATGAAAATGGGGACCTCTTGACACAGGTGGTGTTTGATGGCTCCTCACTGTGGGCAAGCAGGTAATACTTCATCACCTGTGTGTGTCTCATCTGCATTTTGGAAGGCAATTAATGGAAGGCAAGCCAGATACTTCAGGTAAGAGTGACTTGACAGAAGTGATGGTATAATGACGCTGAGATTACTCTGTTGTGGTCAGGAAATTGTTTCTCTGTTCATCAGCTCCAGATAAATCTCTGTGTGTCTCATTGCTGCAGACCCTATAGTCAGAGATAACACCCAGCACAGTATAATGTAGCTCTGCTACTACAAGGGCTTTCCAAGTGGCTGCAGAGGTGCCTGGAGCTCATTTTACACACAACTCTCTCCAAAATCCACCCAGGGTGGGCCGCCACATGGCCAAGGCACCATTAACTCTCTGCCAGCTGTGCAAAGCACAATCTTTGCACTGAAAGCAAAGGGTGGGTCCTGCCAGAGCATTTCATTAAAATTAAAATGCACTTACAGGTAGATTCCTAAAATTTCACCTTCCAAAGAGTCTGAGCTAGTCCTCTTGGGACATGAAGAAGTGATTCCCAAAGCTATTTCTAACTTGCTGCTTAGCTGCTTAAGCCATCACATGGTAACTGCTGCCTGCACTAAATGGAAAAGAGTATTCTTTACATGCAGACACAGTTAATGTCTTTGCCAAAGTTTTTTTCACCTCCTCTGCTACCCTGAGCCATCACCTGCTAGTGCTTGTGGCGTGCAAATTGGAGAGTTTTCTTTACGAGTTGCACATAAAATCCACACCTCTGGTCATGCATGAGAAACTGCTGAAAGAGCCCAATACAGCCCTGAACATGTTCCTGTTTTATGGACAGGACCCAAAGGTTGTTTGCTTTTCAGAACTGCACCATGTGTCATGCCTGACCCTGCTGGCACTCACAGATACTAAATGACACACTCTTGGCAGGGGACGCAGCTGGCTAATTATGCATGCAGTTTACCTACAGACTGGATTTAAAAGGACCCCAATTAAATGATCCAAGGGGTCAGAAATAAAATGAAGGCATTGCTAGAGGAGTGAAACCTTTTCTGCCTCCTGAGGCAAAACCTACTATTTTCGCAGTGATCAGGGAAAAAACAAAGCAGAGCAGATGTTTTCCCTTTAAAAAGAAGCCCATTTTGTTCCTTACTACTTTTGATCATTATCACACTTGACATTAATTTTTGGTATTGTAAAGGACAGATTCTCATGCTGTCTGAATATTATTTTCATACTGATCTTCTTCTTGTTCAATAACTGTCAGCTTCCACAGAGTAGTTTTTATAGAGCTGTTAGTTTAGATAACAGAACCTGTCTCCTCTGTCTTGGTTGTTGAGAGTTTTTCTAGTTGGGCTGGTATAACCCTAATGTCATTTGTGGGACAGAATGAGCTTCCCAAATTAGTCTGTCTCCTAGTTAAAAAGACATTTCGAAATCAAAGTTATCTGCCTAACAAAGGAAAAAAGCACTTGTCACAACTTTTCACAAATCTGAACGGCTTTCTTGAGTTTTTAGATGATCCACCAAGGGATTTTGCATGGGCTGCTGCCAGGAACACAATGCTGAGAGCAGTGCCAGTGCCAACAGTTCGCAAAAGCCCAGGCACAATTTGTGGTCCCAGCTCTGTGAGCCAGTGGTCACCAGGCAGTGCAAGAGGAGCACATGGGTGTTTCCAGCCCTAAAGCATTTGCCATCTCAATTTTGCTCCACAGCAGTGATGAGTTTTCTCTGGAGGCATGCCCAGCCCTTTGGGGGAATATACCTCTTGCAAAATAGGACATGAACTCGAGTTTCCTTGATTAAATCTTGTGGTATGCACACTTTGAGAGTTGCCCAGCAAATGCCTTCTGCATTTGACAGCAAGGATCCAAAGATAGCTCACGCTGCTGCTGTCTGGGCAAACTGTTTTTCCTTCTGCTGTCTATAAAATAGCTGGAAAATCTTCTTGGGGGAGAAAAATTTCTGGAAACTCCAAAGTGAGCTGAATTCCCCAAGTCATTACACTTGGTTAGTGTCTTTCACAACACTGCTAAGCCCTGGGTAATGGTATGCATAACCCCGAAAAGCAGAAACAGAAAGACAGGAAATTATGGCTGAACTAGTGTTTTTCTTAGGGTGTTTGTGCTCACTGTTGGAACAACCAGTGCCAGGTATTGTGAAACACAGTGAGAAGCCCCTTTTCAGCTAAGTTTCTGTTTAAAATTCAGCCAGATTGTAGTGAGATATGAAAATCTCCAGAAGAGGTATTCTGTAAAAGCAGGAAGCTGCTTCAAGAAGTGTCACCGCCTCTCTGGGAGTGTTGGGTACACCCAGGTCATGGTCCCTGCAAGTCAGACAGTGCTGCTAATCCCACAGCTCCAGCATCACAGGGAGGTTCCCTCACTGGTGTAGGGAAAGTTCAGTTGATGCTTAAAAAAATTGTGACGTGCTCTGAGCTTTTGGGGGTTTAGATTGTCCTCATAACTGTGATGGTGTTTGGTGCACTTCATATATTTCAAAGGAAGTCACATCTCATTATCCAGAGCCATACCATTAGGGCTGGTGCTTTAAAAAGAACTCCAAGCACTGCAATGTTTGGGCAAAAGCTGTGTGTATTCCAGTGGGGGCTTCTCTGGTTATCTCTGTCTTGTGGGCCCCTCTTAAAAAACACTCATTGTGTGAGGCAATTCACAAAAATGCCAGTCTAATTGACAAGCTTTGATACCATGAGGGTGCAACTGTCCTGTTACAGGGCACCCGGGAGGTCTGATAAGCCCCTTTCTCATGTCTGATGCACAGAGAGCAGAGTTTAAAACAGCCTGAGTCAGGCTGAGTCACCTGCCAACAGCTTTCGTGAGGGATATAAAGCACAATGGAGAAATATTTGTTGTAAGCCATGTTAAGGACTTTATGATCTCTGCTCTTGCCCAGCCTGGTTTCTCTCTCCACCTGAACCTTTGCAGACTGTGTGACTGGCCAGCCAAACCCCTGCTTTATTTAGGGCAAAGAACAACCATTGCTTTGGATAGCAAGGAGGAGGGAAGCAGCAGCAGCAGGAGCAGCCCTTAAACCTTCAAAAGGGGTGAAAAAATCAAGTGCACTTGTTGGGCAATCACAAGGAAGGAGTAGAAGCAAATCACTCCCAAGTACATATTGACAAACACAACCTTGCAGCCTTAAACCTTCAGGAATTAGAAGTGACTTCTTCCAAATTTTGACAGAGAAATGATGGAGTCTCGTTGTACCATTTGGCTCCAATGGTTTTTCGAGCTCTTGATGTACCAGCTCAATATTTTTATTAGAAAACAGACGAGTGTTGTGTGGCCTGAAGAGCTGTGCAGACGAATACCTGAGAGGAGTTTTGCACACGCCATAAGGAACAGATCAAGCCTTGCTCACGCGTGTTGTTCATTTACACCTTGCATCGCACGCGGCCCAGCGCCTTCATCTCAGCTTCGTGCTAAATCTAGACAATGAGCCCGATTCACCACTGCATTCCTTTATTTTTACCTCAGGATAATTCCTTTTAAATCAGAGGACAGACTGGACTAACCCAGTGGTTTTTGTGCCAAAGAAATCAATGCTACAAGCCTTTGAGCTTCCTGACCTGCTGTTTTGCTTTAACCTTCACTTTGGGGTTTTTTATCCTAGCTGGGGATCTTGATGGGCTCATAGTTGTTGGAGGCTCCTCCGTTGTCTCAAGAGAGGCAGTTAGGTGCTAGAATTAAATACTGAATGACAGATTTTTCATAGCATGGGAAGAGCAAAACAAAACAGCTGTCTGCAGAAACCTGAAGGAGCAGGAACTAGACTGCTCTTTGAAAATAAACTTGGCATTGGAGATGGTGACTGAGATAAAGTCGTAGCCAAAAATGGTGAATATTTAGGATGGTCCAAAATATTCCTATATTAGTGGTTTGCAAATGTGGGAACAATATATTCAAGCTTTATTTTCTTTAGCATGTTCTTTGGCTTGAAGTGAAGTTCAACATTCAAAATGACCATGTAATAATGGAACCAATTCAGTCAATCTCCTGTTTTTCTGTATTCAGTCAGATCCACTGCCTCTAGTGCCAAAAATAAGTTTTTACTGATTTTTACTTTTGTTAGCCTGAAAGAACCAAAACCAATGGAGAATCAGCAAACTGAGATTGAATGATACAAATCCAAGTTCACTGAATTTGCCTGTTTAAACTCATGAAGGAAGTGGGCTACCATAAATATTGCTGAGATTCTAATTTAACCTAAAAAATAATGCATGATGAAGGTATAGAGGTGAAGGAACTCACACACACAAACCAGCCTTTGATCTTGGTATTATAATTTTTATTACAGTATTTACTTGTATATTACATATATTTTTATATGGAAATCGAAGTGAGAATGAGTAAATACTCCATGATGGTGTTTTTAGAGCCAAACAGTACCAAACTAGTTTTTGCCACACTGATGGATTCTCATGTGCACATCCCACAGGAAGTGAAAATTAACTAAAATATTCGTCTTCCCCATCAAAGTGTTTCAGCCCTGGCCCTGGCTGGCCTGCTCCATGTGTGAAGGAGCATGGTGTGTTTGCCCCCACATCTGACGTGGGATGGCAGGAGAAGGGGCAATCAGGAACATACACCAGGGAGATGCTTTTTCTGCCATAGCCAAGACTGAATTACAAGAACACTGTTTGCCAGTGCTGCCATGTACACATCAGTGAATGATCACTTTGGCCACCATCTTCATCACCTGCTGAGCTGCTCGTGTGAAAGGGGCTGTGCAGGGGTCAGTGACCATCTTTATGGATGAGTGGGGCAGGATGAATGTGTGAGAATAAAATTTCTGCAATTGTGACTCCATTTTTGCATGATCATAACAGAAGTCCAGGCTATTTCAGCAGCTTATCAGCTCTGTTTGGGGGGACACATCCCAAAGCCTGGTCTGACAGTCTTTATGCAGACAGCTTTGACTGTTTGTGCATTGGGGATGTTATCTCCATATGGAGGAAGAGCTGAGAAGACTCCAGTTATAGCTCTGTATTTCATTTCCCAGGACTCTGCAGAAACGTTTCCCAGTTTATATGTGTGAGAGAGTGTCTATTCTGGTTATCACTCAGCTGCAGACCATGAGGCCCAAATCCAGAGGTTAAACTTAGCTTTAGCTGTTGTAATCATCTCATTTGTGTGTCTAAAGCATCTGTTCCTGTTTTGCTCTGTTTTCATGGCAACACAAGAATGGGCCACAGGTACACAAATCTTTCAGCTGGAAGGTACTCGGTTTGCAGGCTTTGATACAATGTGAAACCAGATTAGTTTCATGTAATATCAAGTTTTCTTACTGGCATTTTCTGTGAGTGCATTTATCAGGGAAGCTGCAAAAAGCTGGAAAACTGCTCCACAGGAACTTTGAAGCAGAGCTGAGATCCAAGGTACTTCTAAATGCCAGAGCTGGAAAGTGAAAGGGATGCCTGTTTGTATCTATTTCACATGCATCTCTACTTTCAGCTATAGTGTAACGAAGAGAAAAGTGTCAGGACTATTACGCACTGCCTAGTCAAACCTACATGCACTTCCACTGAAATCATTAGGTATGCCCAAAACTTGGTTATATTACTTTACCCAAAATATGTTGAAATTGTTCATTCAAGCACTCAAAAATTAGAATAGTTAAGAATTAATGTTGTAACTTTAATGCAGACTATTTTTTTCCCCTGTGCTTGATTCAGTTAAATCATAACTGCATCATCCTGTCCTGCTTCATCCACTGCATGCTTATTGGCTATTCAGGACTCTTTATCTCCTTTTAATACATGGTCCCAGATGTTTTGTACTGCACATTATTCCAATGCTGCTGGAAAATGAAAGTTAATTTAGTTGTGTACATTTCCATGGTGGTATCACCATTATATCTGAATGCTTCTCAAAATCAATTACTTCACCTTTGCATCAATGCTGCAATAGTCAATCCTATTATTAGCCCCCTTTTACAGCTAAGCAGAGAAGACAGCTACTCAGCTTCCACAAACCTCTGATGAGTGTTTGCAGACCAGCAATTCTGAACTGCATGAGTGAGACACAGGCAGACCTGTAGTCCCACTGGGGACTGCAAAACATCCAGGCACCACATGCATTCCCCCACCACCAAATGCCAAGCTCCAGCTGAAAATCAGGGAGCGGGCAAAAACTTCTCAGTGAAATGTGTGTGAGGTTGTTATTTTTACAGTGTTTCTAAGTTTCAGAGACATCATCCAGGTGGGTGAGGATGTCAGGATCTGAATAGCAGCACTTGAGCTTCCTAATGTGATGAAAACCTTAGACAGATCCTCAGCTTCTCCTCCTGTTTGATTCCTTCTGGCTTGTGACTGGAAGAGCCTTAATTAGCTCTTGAACTTGTCCTTAAACAGCAGGTGGGATTTATTCCCATAGTTTCTTTGTGTATTTCTTTTTCCCTAAGGACAAAAGGAAACAATTCTGTCTCAGAGGATCCACCAGCTGGTGCTACTTGTGGATGATGCCCCATCTGTTTTTGCTGCTGCTGAAAACGTGCAGGTCAGTGCTGACAAACACAGCTCATACTCTGCAGTCTGAGGGAAAAGCTGACTTTCTGGGTGAAATCTCTTTGCACTGGTCTGACAGGAGTGTATCACAACTTGGGTGGCAGCCAGTTACACACCACATCTGTGAAATCTGGGGGCTGCCTGATCTGAAGTTGTCATTATATCATGTCCAAGCTATTTGTGCATGGGAACTGATGGTGATACTTTCAGAAAAAAAAAAAGCCTTTTCTGAAGCTACGTGCAAAAGCTAGATTGTAAATGTCTGGAGAGTCGTTAAAAATCTCTGTATATATGTACATGAGTCTCTTAATATCAGAGAGATTTCTGGCTTTTCAAATAATGTAAACTCTATAGCATGCACGTTGCACATGAATTAGCTGCAATAAATAATAAAATAAAATGTTAAGAAGCCTCTTAGATCATCTTCTCATGCCATCTTCACGTAGCACTTTCTCTAGGTGGTGGCTTGCATTAGTTCACTAATCAAGTATTAGCATCAATCAGAGATATTCAATCTCTCTCTGAACATGTCTAGAGGACTGAGGAGCCAAAATGCTGGCAGATATGTATGCTTTATTTGTAAAAATTTATATAGGTCTTGCAGATCTTACACAGCAATGGGTAAGGAATTACAAGAAAATGATTTTAAAACAGGTGAAGTTTAATAGGCCTGAGCAAAGTGGACTGATAGCTGTCAAACTGAGCTACGCCTTCCCTTAGCAATGCAGCTTCTGCTTTCTGGCAACTCAAATCCCTGGTTTTTTTTAAAGATAATTTTGTATATCTATTTTCTCCTCTTTTGCCTTTGTGACCTTGCATGGATGATTTTGAGAGAGATCTGAGTCTTGCTGACATGGTGATTCTGGAAGTGAGACAGTATTTTATCAGATTTCCCTGTAAGCCCCAGACTTACCTTCCTAACAGACATTTCTCATGCTTGGCTGATAGAAAAGGGACCATATTATTAATAACTGAACTACTACGGATATAATATAATAATGTCTGCAGTAAATTAAATGAGATGGGAGGGCACCTGTGCTACCCCCTTGCTGGCTGCAGGGCAGTGCTCAGAGGTGAGCACAGGCACGGGGGAACATTCACGGTGCTGAAACAAAGACACAGTTGGCCCCTGACATCATTTAAAGCTACTTGATGCCAAGGACTTCCTCACTTTTTACGGATATTGAAACAAATAAGTCATGGAAATGATGACTGACCCCAGCCATATGGGAGCAGAGAGATTAGCTGCTAATATGGAAAGTTACCTGGCCAGCGTTGAGATCAGTCACGGGAGAAGGGGGAGATCAGAGGGAGGGCTGCTGAAACCGTGAGGTAATGTGGCTGCTGGGGAAGAGGGGCTGGAGCTGGGACTGACTGGAAGAGAAGAGGTGAAGGTTTTTTCTCTGCTGAAGCCAAAAGTGTACGTCATCATGTGGCTGACTGACAGAGCTGCCTTTTCTAGAACGTGCTTGATACTATGGGAATAACGAGCACGGGGAAGTTACTGTGAAGTGCAGGGAGGAAAAGCAGTAAATCAAGGACCAGAACAAAGCTGGAAAGCCCCTGCCCAGTCCTGAGCAAAAAAAAAGCAAGTACAAGGAGTCAGGGAGTAGGAAAAGGTCTGCAGGGCTCATTGCAGGAGAGTTGGAGAGAAGAAATACGGAGCAGTGTGGTGCAGGGACACTGCTGCTGACAGGGGTTAAAGGAAAAAACGGAGCCATGAAACTTGGGGAGTATATAAATAAATACCAGTCTTTGTAGCAACTTGATTACATGGGTTAATTAGATGATACCAGTCTTTATTTAAATACACATCCTACTGAAACCCAACAGGGAAACTTCACAGTTGTTCTCTCAGCACAAAGGGAGACAATGAAGTCTCACTAAAGATTATTCGGGGCTGAATTTTCACTTTCCCTGAGCATAAGATTAAAACCCTCACTAAAACTATTTACTTGATTACAAAGCTGAGGCATGTAGAACTTAATAAACAGCAATGGAAGACAGGTTTTAAACCAAATTATGGATGTTTAATTGTAAAGAGAGTCAGCCAGTCCATATCTGAAATATGTAGACTTTAATTTTAGCAAATGACCATTAATATGAATTGCCTTGGAAAAGAATAAAAACGCAGTTGCTTGGAGGATCAAAGCTTTAGAGATCAATAGAACTGGAAAGGCCAAAAAAAACTGACAGAAAGAGAAAATAAGAAGGCTGAAATCAGATTTTACCTTTCTCACTTGGGATAGTCATGATGTAATCCTGCTGAACTGACTGAGAATATTCAACATGAAAGACTATTCAACATGGGAAGATGTTTCTTGCTGAAAGGGAGCAAAGGAAACATGCACACACTGATGAAGGGTTGTGGCATGCAGACTTAAATGCAGGAAATGAGGAATTAGCATGGAGCAATTCACATGAAAGTTCAGAAAACATAATGTGTGGGATAATATACTGCGAAGGGTCATTCCTACACTTGTTGTGAATTATTTTAAGACATAAAGAGACCATGTCTACATTTCTGTCTGTCTGTCTACCCGTAGCGAACCTTCTGGTGAAATCAGATATCAGGGTTTTTATAGATATATTAAATGGGAGTTGAATTTCCTTTCCAAAATATCATGAGAATTACTAACTTTTAAAAATGAATCTTTGCCCTAGGATTGCTGGAAGAATTCTGGGTGGATCACTGTGAACTATTTAGGTCTCGTAAATTAGATTCATAGAGGAAACTGATAAAGAAGTGGAACTAAGAAATTTTTTCTTTCATTTTTTTGCCCTTACTTTCTTTTTCTTCCCTTTTCTTTCTTTTTGTTTAAATTTTATTTACTTGTTTCTTTGTTATTCAGTTCTGATAATTCATGTGGTTTTGGATAATTTTCATTCTGAATACTCATTTACATGATTAGAATATAATGTATGCATTATATTAAGTTTTTGGCAATTATGGAAATTTGTCACCCTTAGAGCTGCCTTCTGCTTCCATTCTTGTCACTTTGGTGGTTGAAATTTCTTTCAGTGTCATAAAATTTAAGGTTGTAAAATTCATATTGTAACTTTAACAGCCACATCTGTTTTAAACATTTTTGTTTTAAGAACTCAATGAGAATTTAATGACAAGGCAATAAAAGGAAAAGTTGAAGGAAATTATCACAGATTTGTAAAGCCATAAGACATGTTTCTGCACTTCTGTGGGCCATCAAATTACAAAGAAACAGCCCAATTGCTTTTATTATAGCAATTCTGCTCTTGAAGTATTTCATTGTTTGATGTATTAGCAAGAATTAACATTTCATTTACATCAGTATTAATAATGACAATTATACCCAGGTGCAGGATATTGTCATTAACATACAGACACCCGCAGCATGTTCAGAGAAAAAATAATTATCTACAGTGGTTGACAGTAATAAATGATAAACTATAACATATTTTGCATACCACCAAATTAATCTACAGGACCAAGAATGTAATAAAAATCAGTTTTTCCTTCAGTGTCTTGCTACAGATCCAACCTTTCAAATGGTGTAAGTCAGGGTAATGTGGCTGTTGCAACTCAGACCCATCCACAGAGCAGAACCCAAAGGTGCTGAAGGTGGGAGGGATCCCTGATCATCCAGCCCCCAGCTCAAGACAGGGTCAGCCAGAGCAGATTTCTCATGGCCATGTCCAGCCAGGTTTTGGACACAACCTCTCCAGGCAACTTGGTCCAATGCCTGACCACTCTCACAATAAAAGAAGTTTTTCATTTGTTTAAATGGTTTTTTTGGTGTTTATTTCTGTGCCCATTGCCTCTTGTCCTGCCGCTGGGTATCGCTGAGCCATCTGCTCATCCAGTTCCCATCAGATACTCGTACAGATTAATAAGGCTCCCCAAGAGAGTCCTCTTCTCCAGGCTGAGCAGTCCTGGCTCTAAGCTCCTCTTCAGATGTCAGATGCTCCAATCCCTTAAACACCTTTCTTGCTCTTTGCTGGACTCACTCCAGTATGACCACGTCTCTGTTGTACTGGGGAGCCCAGAAGCATTTAATAACAGCCCATTAGAAATTATGAGCTGAATCTGATGTATAATACCTCTGACACTAAGATCTCCTGGTCCTCCTCTGCCTCTCCTTCTGGCCCTTCTCAGTCTGATCTTTGTCTCTGCTGATAAATGGAGACCAAATGGAAAGCTGTAAAAATCTGTCCTACAAATCCCTTAACGTTGCATGTAATGTTTATGAAATTGGAGTCACATAAACATTTATGTAAATCAATTAGGAGCAAGCAGCCAGGATTCAGGATTGCTTTCAGTATCACTTTCCTACTGAAAACCCTTCTAGGCAGACCTGGTTCACCCAGTCAATATGTTACAAGCTGTCTCGGTGCCATCTTTTACATATGTTTGCAAAACTCATTATGGCAGAGGAAAGGGTTTGAAAGAAGAAATTCAATGACCAGAAGCATTTCAGCAACTTATCTTGCCAAATATAATTGCTACCATGGCCAGACTCTTGGCATCTGGTTGTGGCTCAGTTGTTATGTCTGTCACTCCTGCAGTATTTAATAAAGCATTTATAAAGAACCCTTTTTTAGATAAGACTTTGCAAAGAAACACAGGCTCTATCTCACTGGCAACTATTTCAGATAAAGTGATTTACTAAGTATTTACAAGTGAGTTGCAGCTTCTGGACTTCAGAGCTCACCACCAGTACAGAAGTTAAGAAGTGTGTTGAAAACAGCTCCACTCAGGGCAGATTTAAAGTTGCTTCCTACAGGAGGTCAAAGATAAGAAAAATAGTAGCACTGCAGGTTTAAATTGTAATTTGATTCTTAGAGGGGCAACACTGAGCTCAAAGGAGTCTCTGTTACACTGGTAAGCGATGCAGAAAGTTATCACAGTACAGGGTCAGCATGCTCAGAGCTGTGGAGTTTTCCTGCTCAATCATTTTGAGATTACCATTTTCAGTTCATAGTTGTGCCACAAAGCAAATGCATAAGGAATGCATATTCCACCAGTTCTTTTTAATTGCTCCACAGAACTTACGTGTAGACAGGATGTGACTTTCCATTGGCAAACTGACATACGTTTCTGTAATTTGTCTGTTTTGTCTGCAAAATTCCACAGACAAAGTTAAAAGCATCTGCTGCAAATTTGATCCTAGTAGCCCCTCTTGGATACAGAAAGGTGCTAATAACTTGCCAAAATTTATGGAGTCTAACACTCCAGTCTAACTCTGACAAATTCTCTGAAGTCTTGAGCTGAGAGAAAGCTTTCAGAATTACTTTTTTCCATTATAGACCTGATTTCTGTATGGTAATTTGTGTCATCTGTATAAATTCACTGATGGCACACAAACCAGGTAATTACTTGTAATGCAAGAGTGCACCCAATTTGTTGGCTGCGTGCACAGATTCCCATTTTGCTTGCGCAATATTGAGCACATCTCACACAGGAACTTCCCGTACTCATAACTGACTTTCTCTGTTATTTTTGGAAGATCTGGATAGATAGACAATAAAAGAATACAACTTACAATAGAAAGTTTTATCCCAATCCAACAGCAACCTTAGTCTCTATTTTCTATGAAATCACAGGTCAAAATTTGCACAATAGCAGGTCAGCTGAATTGCTGGAGAAAAATTTAGGATAATCAACTAAATTTGTGCAGGATACTGGATCTGCTCCATTGCTCAGGAAAAGTGTCCTGAGATCACAGTGGAGACAGTAATTTAGTTACATGACTTGTAGTGTATAATTTTGTTATCTATAGTGCATTAGTGTCATATTTAATAAAATTGAAAGCACACTAAATAATTCTGCCTGATTAATAAGTTATTCTTCAGTGTTTGTCATGAACAAAATAAAAGATGTACAGAAAACTTTACTTTTTCCAGTTACTACTAGTGCTGTTTTCTATTCTCAGAAGACCTGGAAGGATGCCTGCTGCATTTTAGGGTTGAAAAAGTGAAAATATAAATGCTTCTCCTTGATTTCAGTGAAATTTGGGGCATTCAAAATAATTTTATTTATTTGTTGATAAAATAAATACTCCAAAGGCCACTCTTTCTTTCACTGGCATTCATAATTATCTCCAAACTTTGGTAGATTTTATTACAGTTTGAAACTGAGATTGAATCTTTTGAATTTAAAACAAACCGCACCACCACCAAAAAAAAAAAGGCACCAGAAAATTGCAGGAAGAGAACAAAACTCCGAGTTTTGTTCGATTTTTGACCGTGACAGTAGGTTTCATGCAGTATCAATGAGAGAAAAATTTGGATCTAAAGAAGTAATTTGGTTTCTTATTTCTCTTTTCTGTCACTTCCACTGAAGAAACAGACTTACAATACGTCTTTGCTTGCTTAATGCTATTGCTAATTGCCCAGATGGGACTCTGAGAGACCATTAAGTGTCTATTGATTGCAATCAGCTTGCCTATGACAGATGAAGTTGACTCTGGTGGGGTTTTTTCTTTTTTTTTTTCCCTCCTGTCTGGTGCTGTAAACTGAGGGTTTTATGCTCCTGCTGACCGTGACTTTCCTGTGTTGACTTTCCTGGCTTTTTTGAACTTTCCATGTAACTTTTTGCTGTTCAGAGACATGGCAAGTGCTGTCCTGGGTGAGGGTGCACTTGTCCCTGTGACTATTTAACTCTGCAGTGTTTGTCCTGTCTGCTTCCTAGTTTTTGCTGTTGCTGTGTTTCAACAGTTGAGGTATTGGATGTGGTGGAAATATGGTTTTGTGGGAGGGATGTTTGCCTGGGGCTCTGCACCTGTGCATATCCACACCACCTAAACAGGACTCAGGTCTGCTCCATGGTCACTGTTTAGTAGGTAAAATGACATTTAATGTTTTTCTCAAGAGTCATTACTGTGGATGAAGGTGTTCCAGCCCGGTTTAGCTGTTAGCTAATGTGAATTTGAAACTGCTTACATGCATGTTCTGCCTGAAAAGTGTGTCATGCTATCCCTGTCCCCAAAGAAGGGTGAAAGGTCTGCTCAGCCTCCCTCTGGATGGAAACCTAAATCTCTGATAGGGTTTAGTACATTGTCCAACAGCTAAAGAAATTGCTGAGTTAAGAATAAAAGCTGTCCACGAATAAAGAGGAAGAAGGAACTGTGGAAATGTAGTTTAAAGAGCAGAGGAGGTGGTAGGACTGAGTGGAAAAGAAAACCAGAAAACACTGTGTAGGAGGAACAGGCACAGGGGAAAAAAAAAATAAAATTATCACCTGGAAATTAAAAGAAAAATGGTAACAAAACTGTCAGAGATATAAAAGGAAGTCTAGAGTTATGAAATGAGTTAAAACAAGTGTGGTGGTGGAAGTGGGGAAGGGTGGTGCACCCCAGTAGCCCTGTGCCTCCTTTGGGCAGGCTCTGCCAGCTTCCTGCAGTGGTCACTGCCTGGGAGAGACTTTGGCCAAGGGCAGGGAAGTGCCGGAGCCCAGCAGGACAGAGAAAACAAGGCTCCATGGTCTGCAAGGTGATAATTGTGGCATCTGCAGGAAATGCTGCTCCATCATGTCAGGCCAATGAAATGGCCATAACTGGCAGGTTGTGCTGACCATTCATGCTCTGACCACTGTCAGATAAGCTGCCTGGCGTCAGGTTTTGTTGCTTCCCCCTGTTCACAACTGTTACTTTTTGTTTGGTGATCCTGAACATGCCTCATGTAAACCTCATCCTTTCCTTGCTATTTCCTCAAGAGAGACAACTGCTTGCCCTGTAGCCTCTTGTTTTCAATGCAGTTGAAAAATTGTTCTAACACATTGAGCCATGAGATCAGGTTTCATCCCAGTCTGGGGGCCTGCATGGGCTCTTGTGAGATGCCTCATTGATCCAAAGCACTTACAGTGACCTATTGGACTCTGTGTAATAGAAGGTCTGTCCGTGTCAAGGAAATGTTCCATCTGTGCTGTCCTGCAAACGCCTCATCCCCACCAAGGTCAACATCAGCAGCTCAGCCCACAAAGCTGCTGCTTATGGGTCAAGTTCCGTGATGCCATCTCTGGAGCTGCACATGAAGCGGGCACAAATAGACACATCTGGGTCTGTGCAGAGAGCATGAAGCACGTGTTGATGTTTAGCAGCCAAAGGACAGGGGGGACTGGGGGCAGACCTGCATTTCTACAGCTGAGTGATTCAAATTTTGCTCTTAACCCTTCAAAGCACAATGGACTTAGGGCTGCGTTTGGCCTCAGATACTTGGTAAAGGATCTGCCTTCAAGTGTTGGGTTGGAAATATGTAACAATAATGACCAATGTTCAGCAAGAATCTAGCGTGGATGGGTGGGGCTCACTTTATGCATCTGTTAAGTCTGAGCCATGCACCTGCTGACTCCTGACAGATGACCCTTTTCCAAGTGCCAGACACAAACAACTCCCTTAGGCTGCTCCTGGACCCCATGCACAGCGTGGGCTCTGCCTCCTGTGGTGAGCCAGGCCCTCTGGCCCTTCTCCTAAATGTGGCTGCTGGGATACCCAGAATTAGATGCTCAGAGACACCCTGTGTGCACCTCCTCTGCAGCCCCCAAAGGGAAGGGGCACAAGCACCATCTGCACAGCACAGGTGTGAGTCCCCACAAGCACCAGCACAACCTGGCAGGGCTCTCACAGGGCCCTGATTGTTCCAGCACAGCTGTGTGGGGACAGCCATCTGCATCCATGGACAGGCAGCCCTCAGCTTCAGCGTCAGCCATTCAAGAGCTGACACGGACTAATTTATGAGAAATTGCTTTTAGCAGGTGCTAACCTGTCTCGACCACGGATAATAGGAGAGTTGCTATTGGGAATCAAATCAGAGAGCCATAAAACCTGAGTATCATTACAGATTTTACTGGAGAGCACAGCTGTTGCAATGTCATCATCTCTCTCTGTCGAAGACACACCAATTCCTGCTGAATTCTGACCAACTCAATGGCAGGAATTAGAGCCATGCAGTCACAGAGCAGCAATTGCCATGTCAATATTATTCAATTCTGTGCATGTATGCACATGTTTGTCTGGCTGCCACATTGCCACATGCTCTTGACACCTACTGCAAATCTCTGTTCCTTGCTTATCCCTCACTTCCATTTCTCCGCTAGAGCAAAAACCAGAACCGAGTATTTTTTCACCTTCAGTCTCACCACATATGTCACTAATAGGACTTTTCAAAACTTTTGTCAGTCACCTTCTGTAACAGCCTGAAGAATACTGTAGGGACACCTCTAGTAGCTGGATACAGGATATTGTATTTCTTAGTTTGTCCAGTTGAATAATTGCTTGGAGTAGCTTTGTGAACTTACTTGGAAGGAAGTGAAAAGCCAGTTGGGGAATCAAAATATTTCTAGGGTGACTTACAGAAGAGTCAGGTTAAAATCAGCAGGTCAGGGTTTGATTTGAGATTGTAAATCAGGTGCCTGGAGAGATTTTGTTGGGAGGAACAATGTCCAGCATACTGAAATAATTTGAAAAACCACTGTTTATTGATGCACCATTTTTCACCATTAAAGTGTTGCTCCTGCCTTTTGCATTTAAATGCATTTAAGCTGCAAGATACTGTTGCTGAAGAAAAGGGTGAGAATCAAAGCTATTCAACTCTTCCCTTTTTGTCTCTCTTATTCTGGAGAACACATTCCTGGAGGTGATAGTCCTTGGTAGTAGTGTAGGACTGGATCAGCAAGCTAAGTTCTCACCCTGGAAATCATCTCTCTGCATCAGGTAGCAGCAGGGAGCTGAGCAGGAGAGGAGCACATTTGGGCAGCAGCCTGCACGGAAAGCAGGGAACTCTGCCTGTCAGTCTGGCATCTTTCACTGACACCAAATTTGCTTTAAGGATAAAAAAAAGAAGCCAGGATGTGGTTGAGAGTGAACACATGTTGGAAGTTCAGCTTAGGTAATACAATAAGCTCTTCAAGAACGGGTTCTCTTTCTTCTCAAGGTAAATAAAAACTCATGATAGCCCCAGCCATATTCATTTTCTTGGGATTCTCTCTGTTCCTTATCGGAGGTGGTGTCCTGTGCGTTATTGATGTGGGCTCATTTGAGAGCCTGTGCCCTCGTCCATGTGCACAAGCCATTTAATGAGATGAGAAGCAATGTGTAAAATAACAAGAGTGTTGATGTAAAGTTCTCAAATGGCCAGCACTGGGATTAATAGTTAATGGCCTATTGACACAGAATATTTACTGATGAGCAACACAGGGTTCCAGTGACACCAATACAAGGTTGTTTTGGAAGGCTTCGTCCCCTTTTTAAAAAAACAACAAAAAATTTTAATTAGTAAAATGAATTTTATTGATGTTTGTTACAGTTTCTCTTGCAATGGTTGGGGGGAAGTGTTCACTTGGAAAGAAACAATTTGAGGTAAAGAATGACCCTCTAAAATCACAGTAGATTTTTTTAACAGCCCAATGAGATCGTTACAGCTAACAGCTCTTCTAGAGATGCTTGATAAGATAATTAAGAGGAAAATCAAATTTTGTGCTTCAGGGTATAAATTGATCAAAAAGTCTTTCCCATGAACAGCTGTCTAGTTAAGTATTCAAAATGCAAATGTACGTATGTGTGAGTGATTGTGATTTTCCCATCCTTGGGAACACTGTGGGAGCAGCACTTACATCCCACCTCAAGTCACCAGGGAGAGGAGCAGGTCTACCCCGATCTACCAGGGGCAGTGCTCAGGTGAAGCAGAGCCAGGCTGTGCTGGTTGTCCAGAGGAGAAGGGATCACCTCTGCCCTTGGCTCCTCCCCTGGAGGAGCTGGAGCCTGGTCACTGGGAACATGTGGTGACCCAGTGCCTGTGGTGTGGGTCTGTTTCTCTCTTGAATAGCTGGGAAGTAGGACAAAGTCAGAACCTGACTCCAGTGAAAGGCAGCCAGCACCATGGCTTCTCTGCTCTTCTTTTCAAACTGGCTACTGTAAAAAGTGTAATTCTGAATCCAAAAACTCAGACCTGCTGCAGATGGAGAGTCCCAACCCAGAGTTGCAGGGGGCTGTAAAACATCAGGATAAATCAGTGGTGCTTCCATGTGCTCAGATCCAGGCAGGCTAAGCAAGGCTTTGCTCAGGAAAAGAAACCAAAGAAGTCTTTGGCTCTGCAGGACAGGGTGAGTTGAACATCAGATCTGCTCTCCTACTGCCAATGCCACTGAGCTGTGCTCCCAGCACAGGTGTGTGGAGCCAGGTGCTTCTCCTGCCCCAGCTCTCCAGCACACCAGGGTTACAGAGGATGCTGCATGAGTTAACACAACTGAGCTCAACTCTCCACTCCCAAAATGGAGATTAAACCAATTATGTTTTTCTGCTAAATGAAAAAACCTGACACAGGAACAAGCTGGAGCAAAAGGGGAATGTTTTATAACTCCTCTTCCAAGACTAACAATACTTTAGGAAAACTTCCCCGGACTAGTTTTTTATGGCAGTGTATTTTAAACAATTTTTCACAGAAACATGCATCCAGCATAAACAGTCAGTGGGGTTACTGACTCTAGAGTTACCTGTGTGTCACTGGAGGAGCTTGGTCCATATAAAAGATTAGTGCAGAAGGCTGATAGTGAATGGGATGGAAAACCTCATTAAAAGCCAGCTCCTCTTCCCCAAACTGCCCCATGGGTGACAGTCAGTACTGCAGCAATGTTTGCTTGGTCCCTTCCCAATCTCCTCAGCAGATACAAACTCCTTGTCTTTCATGTGTATTTCCTGGCTGATTCCTATGGGTTATCTGTGCATTTGTTTTAAGGAGACTGAAAATAAAAAAGATAGTGGAATAAGACAAACTAATCCTCTGCAATTAGGAGAGTGTGCCAACACACTGACCTAGGTAGGAATGCCAGTGTTGATCCATTTCTCACAGATGTGAGCAAATACGACCTTATAGATGTAGCTGCACAAGTGCTAACAGATTTTATACTTCTCCAAACATATTTAGGAGTGCACCTAGGTGACAATCTCTGTAAATCTGAGATAAATGCACATTGCTGCTCCCAGGCAGAAAGGTAGGTACCCACCTCTGTCTCACGTGTGCACAGACGTGTACCCAGATGCCAGGTGTAATTTTAGAGCAGCAGCACATGCACACACATCTGTTGGTGGGCACTGGGCAAAACTGGTATCAGTGAACTGACCTCTACGTCCGAGCGAGTGAATTGAAACCCAGAAGCAGCAAGGCTGGGGCTTTTAATGAAGTGGATGAGAAATGAAAAAAGAGAGATTGAAAGTGCCTGGTGCTGTGATACATAATTGATGAGACTCCAAGCAGGGCTTCAGTGGCTAATAAATTATTAAACACTGACTCATTAGGGAAAGATTTCATTATAGGATAATTTAATTAAACAACAGGCAAAAAGAGGAAAGAGCTTTAAGGGACTGCATCCTTCTGGTTTTTCCACTGTGACACTGATGATTTAAAGAGAGAGGAGCCAATAAATGATCCTGAAGACGGGAAAGTTGTTTACTGTGCAAAAGAGGACTGATCCTTGGCTTCTTCAATGCTCACATTCTCATTTCCCTGTTGTATGGTAAATGTGGGCTGCTGTTATTCTGCTTTAAATGCATTTTGCAGGCACTTTCCCTGGTGTAAAAGCCTGCCCACATGGCAGGGCAGGAGAGAAGTGGCCCTAGGGATGCTGTCCTGTGGTGACACACAGGAGATTATCAGCTGTGGTTCCTGCAGAGCCCAGGGCTGGAGCTGTGGCTGAGGCCAGGCTCCACTCCCAGCACCTCTGGCTGGGCCAGGGCTGGGATGACCCTGGTCCATCACTCACCAGCCACGGTGCTTCAGGGGACAGGACAGCAAGGGAGGGTGTCCAACCTCAGTTTTCAATCTTTACGAGGCCAGAGGCCCTGAGTGGAGCCAGATCTCCATCCTGAGAGGGCTGAGGGCCAGGAGCCTCTGCCTTTGACTGACCTCTGCATTTGCCCAGGGCATCAACCCTTTTTCTTTCAGATGAACTAAAATCCTTTAATATCACAATCCAAGTACATGTAGAATGCAGTACCTAAGACCAGGACCTCTCATGGTACAGCTCACAGGTGGATGGTGTCACCAGCCTGGAGAACAAGAGCAGAGGCAAGAGCCAGGCCAGCACTCCTCAGCAGCTTCGGGGTGTTTGGATAGAATGAGCTCTCTTGATCTCAGCTGAAGAGAATGAAGATGCCATATCAATCCCTCAAGGGAGACTGAGGGGACATCAAGTCCTCTGGTGAACATTTGGCAGCAGTGAGAGGACTCTCCAGGGTAGGGCTGGGATGTGCAGGCACAGCTCCCTCAGGTTCCCACATTGTCTGGCCTGGGCTGGGGGAGAGCTCCCCAAATCACCCCACAGGCACTGCGGGGAGCGGGGCAGGGAGAAGAGTACTTGACATCATCCCATGATTGAAGAGGAGATATGTTTTCATTCTACATTTTCATCAACAGGACAGAAATTTGTACAAAGGGTGACTTTTTCCCTCCTTCTCCAGGATGGTTTTTTCCCAAGATGAGTTTATTCTCCATCAGGTGAGGACATTTAAAGGGCAGCTGGGAGGAAGGAGACAGGATGGTCAGGTCAGAGGGAGCCACAGGACAGCAATGGCAGTGAGCTGAGAACACAGAGGGATTTCCTTCTGCATCTCTCCTGGTGAGGGTTGGTGAACCTCACTGAGTTCCCCCCTCCTTTTTTGCTTAAACAATATGCAAAACAAACAGATGGACAGGCTTTTTGGGTCATTTGGCTGCCTTGCTCAGGGCTGTGAGTGGGACGAGTGCCCAGCTGCTGTTTCTGCACAAGGAGGTTTTCAAGATGGAACAGACAAGGTCAGGTGCATCCAAACTGATAAATAAAACAAGAAGAACTTGCAGGATGACAAGCATAGCAGAAGCAGAAAATCTTCATTTCCAAGCAGTTACATTCAGTATCTGTTTTACTTCAGAAAGATGCATGCAGCTGTCTAACATTTGCTCAAGCCCTCAATTTTGGGCCCCATTTCAATTCCTTCAGGCTTTCCTACACCCAGTGTATCTGCAAGGTAGGCGAAATTAAGACAGAAGTTTTCCAAAAACTGTGAGGTTACTGCAAAATCAGTAACACCTCCTTTTATTTTTGCACAGTGCAAAGGTAAAGAGCACATTAAAATTACCTTTGATTGAAAGAATCTGTTCATCTCCTCACAGGGAAAGCAAGAAGAGGGAAGGAACAAGGAATACAGAGGTGATGAAGGCACATGGGGATGTTTTAATAAAAGCACAGCCAGAAGTTTGGAGAAAATGGTGATTCCTCTCTGCCTCACAGCATTGTGATCCCTCTTGGAGTGAAAGGCTGGTTCTGTCCCTTGTTCAAGACAAAAATAAATGGTAGGGAGGCCAGTGAAGGGGCAGGAAGATGGTCGGGAGGTTGAAGGAAGCAGCTGGGTGGAAGCTACAAAAAACTAACGGGGATCTTAATTGCTTCTAATTGCCAGGCTCTTCATAGGGATTTTACCAGGTAATTGTATCCCTCCAAGGATATTTCTGGTTATCAAACTGTAATAAAATGCTTGGCTAGACATCATTCTCAAGTGTATAGTAAGTAGGAAAAGTATCTCTGTCTTTTTTCATGAGAAGAGGGTTCTTCATAAATATAAAATTGTACTTAACTGCAGTCATTTACCAGCAGACTACCCACAGCTCCTCCCTATATATGCTGATCTTTTGTGGTCCTTGTTTACTAGTTGCAACAGAAAAACAGGAAATGGCTGGGATTTTATGCTGGAATGCAACCCCATGGCAAATGTGGTCAGAAATTTGGGGAGTCTCCCAGAAATGACAACTTTTAAATTATTATTCAGAAAATAGAGAGACAAAAAAAAAAGCCTGTCAGGCAAAGGATAAATACAACATTTGCCTCTTGACAGTCACCTATAAATGCCTGAGAGAAAGGAAACCAGTCCAAAAAGTACTTATGTGCACTCTGAGAAGAGATTATTCTGTCTGAAACTGACTGACAGCTTTGGTTCAGAGTCTCACTGGCATAAAGCTGTGAATATGCATGAAAGAAAAAGACTTAGAAAAGGTCTTGTTTCTGCAAAGAAAGACAAAATTGGGCTAGTTCATTAAAAAAACCCCAACAAATTGCAAATATGGTAGAAAGTCTGTCAGGTTTAATTGCTGGCTGGGCAGTATAAATGGAGCTCTGCAATTGTACCTGGTCCTGTCTCACTGGTCAAAATTAAGGGACCTACTGCTGTAAGTCCCTTTAACTGGTAACCTGGGAAATGGGGCTGGGATGCTTAAATCCAACAGATAATCAAGTGAAAAACAATTAAGCAAAAAGAGGGTGGAACAGCTAAAGCAGATCCCAGAATTAGCAGCAATTAACATATTCCAGGTTATACTCTTGAACTGTCCTGCAGCCTGATGCAAGCTCGTTCCTTCCATTAGCTGTGGGTGTAAGTCACTTGTGAAGTTGCAGTTTGGTACTGGGTGATTGATGCAGGACCAATCTCCTCAGTCTCTGAAGAACTCAGTCTTTAACATTATATTTTCTTCTTAAGTTCTCCCTAAATTTCCTTTCTGCAAATATTCTTTGCCAGATCTGAGTGTGCGAAGTCAAGAAGGCTCTTCCCCTTCCCTTATAAAAACTTTCTCTCTGAGCATTTCTTGCTGCTGTGCACAAAATGTCTGTGACAAGGATGCAGAGAGATGCTGTGGTCACATCTTCCTTCCTCTGGCTGACAGTGAGGATCAACTATTTCATTTCAGAAAACATGGCTCTTGCTCACATTCCTATTAATGTCAGAAGGTTTACTGTTCTGATTAACCTCACTTACTCTCAAGGACAATTTTGGAAAGCAGTCAATGAAGCTAAAGAAAACAGTCTTAATAATGCAAATTAATATTTTTGCATGACTGCCCAAATGCAGTGCTTGTTCTGTTCTAAGAATTGAATAGCAGCTGTGAAAAAGTGAAAATTCAGTTTTGTGCTGTGTCTTGAACTGTGAGTTTTGAATTGCCAACAATTTAGAAGTTTGGCTTGCATAGATGCTCAGAAGATGATGCTCTCTTTGGTCTGCAGAGGGAGCAGATAATTTTCTAAGGAAAAGTGGTTCTTTGGAGAATTTCAAGAAAAGTTGACATCATAAGTAGATTGCCTGCCTGTCAACGGATCAGGCTTTTCCTCTGGAATGAGGAAGAAGAAAAGAGCTATGAAATGGTTATGAGGGAAATGGTTATGGGGTGAAAGAAATCAGTAGAAACACCTCCCTTGTGTTACTTAGGTTTTGCATACATTCACTTTTGGCTGTGCATGCGCAAGATCAAGATTTTTCCCTCATTTATCCCAGAATAAGCCCGGAGTAACTCTATCAGTGCCCACAGGCCCCTTCTTGCCTCCAAATCATCCCCTCCTTGCTTTTTCAACCTGCTCCTCAGCTGAGGCCATCCTTGCATGGCTTTACACCACAGCTCAGTTGGGTCTTTAGCTGCCCTGGCACTCCCTCCTAGGGCTCAGCATTTCAGCGTTGTTGGCACCACAGCTTGCAGACCACATTTTTCCTGGCCATGCTGTTGATAGGGGATTACTGCAGCAAAGCTGCACTTGGCACAAGCCTCCAGAGCCAGGCTGGCAGGAGCACTGTGGTCCTGGCAAGGGATGTGTCACAGCTCCCAGGTCCACTGTCCCCTCCTACCCTTTCACTGAACAGGGACTTGCATGAGGAAGGTTGTTTAGTAACCCTGTTCCTTGATTAAACTTGTTTCAGGTATAACTGTCCTTCTCTACTTTCATATATTGGAGTATTAGGATATTTCTCAATCCCTAATGGGAAATTAATATAAAAGGCATTTTTGTGACGGAAGAGGTCTTTGAAGGGTTATCTGGCACTCCTACAGTTTCATTTGGTCATCTTTAGAAACCATGTGACCTTCTGCCTCAGTTTCTCTGAATATAAAATGTAGAAGTGGGCAGATGTGCTGTGAAAATTAATGGTAATCTAAAACTTGCCTGGAAATAAAAAGAGATTGCTTTGCACCCATGGCATCCTTGAATCCAAAATCTCGGACTGCTTTGCAGATGTTACCTGGCACCACTGTCTGGAAGTCAGCAAACAGGACTGATTCAAATGGTGTGAGAGTGGGACAGACAGACAGAAATCCGTTTCAGCAGTGCCATCATCTGAACTAATTTCAACTAGTGGGAGCTGTGACTACAGCAAGATGTGGAGGAGCTTGATGTTGATGCTCCTCCCCAGAGCCAGAGTTTCAATACATAGCTTCTGCAAAGCCTTCAGAAACTTTTTGGGTAGAAGCTGTGGCAGCAGAGTAGTCTTATTCTCTGTTGTCATAATGATTGTTTCGAAAGATTTGACTTGCTGTTTTTCAAAGAGATTTTCTACCTGATATGCAGAAAACCACCCCGAGGGGGAGGAAGAACCCTCTCCAGTGAAAGACTTCCAGTTACAGCCCAGAGCAGAGACAAGCCCCTCTTTTATTTCGCCAGTTACCTGCTTTGCAGGCCGATGACTCAAAAGGGTTTAAAACCTCTCCGTCTCTCAGCTTCGGAGGTGAAACATTGGGCTTGTTCTCTTGCTGTGACCTCCAGGAAGTTTGGCACATTCCTTAAGTGAGATTGACCCCAAGTTCCTTTTTCTGATGTTTTTGGATTAAGGCAGACTTGGCATTCACGTGGGCTGTGATAGAGTCAGCATTCCCCAACTGTGATGGTTTGTCATGGGTCAGCACAAGCGAAAGCCTGTTCAGCAGAAGGTCGTGGTACTGCAGCAGGGCTTCCTGCAGATTAGTGCTGAAACTTGTAAAAGCAAGAGGAGGGAGCATGGCTGAGTAGGCTGAAACCCTCTGGGTTCCACAGATTAGCCCTGGTGTGCTGTGATACTCAAACACACTCAGGAATGTTTTAAAAGCTGGTTTATGAGCAAAACATCTCTTGGGTATTCCAGGCTGCCTCACAGACTGTGCAGCTCCCTGTTGTCCCGTTCTGGACTGGGCAGGGTGTATTCCTGTGACACAGACTGATGTTTCCAGAGGTGTTGATGCCAGTTAGACACATCTCCCATTACTCATCACAGCTCTCAAAATGCCAACAGTAGCTTCTTTGGTAGCTGAAACCTGACAGAGTTGGGAGTCTGGGAATAAATGCAGGCTGGAGTACAGCAGGAGGCACTGCTGGCTCATCGAGGGAAGATCTGAGATCTCATCTCTTTATAGATGAACCAGGTAAAAGGGCTGTGAGATCCCAAGGAATACCGGAGTCAGATCATAATTTCACATCCATGGCTCTTAGAGCTTCCTTGGAGAGTGATTGATTCTGCTTTGCTATGGTATATCTAGTACAGCACTGACAACTTCAGTGTCCTGCACTCTAGCTGTCATTAACTAGGCTTTCTAGAGGTTATTGCTGAATCTGCTTGCATCCTTTTTTTCCCTTTTCACAGTGGATTAAGAAGGCTGCAAGAGTGTTCTGGGTTTAATTTATTTCCAGTCCATTGATATTCCTAAGATAAGAAACACAAAATAATTGCAGGAGCAGGTTTTTATAACGTGATGGTTAGACTTGGGAATAGATTATTTTTTTTGTTTAGCATATTTGGATTTCTTACATCTTATTTGAGCAGTGAGGAGTGCTGGATCATTAATAAAACAATTCTTCATTGAAAACTGCTGTTACTGCTGGTTTGAAAATTCAAAATTAAAAATTTGGAAATTCTGAGTAAAAGTCTAATTTACAATACAGTTTCATCTCCCTTCAGTGTTGCTTCTTCTTCCTGAACCCTTCCATTAACTCCATTCCCTAAAGCACTCCCAAAGAAGATACACTGGGGTTAGTGACCACTGAGTTGTGTAGATCTGCTCTGGTCAGTGCTGGATTGCAGAAGGTGCAGCACCCCTGTTTATTACAGTGTTCCACGTGTGGTTACCACAGGAGGAAAATACTGAGTCTCTGGCACAGGTAGAGCAGCCTCATCTCATCCCTGAGCAAAATCAAAACGTCTGAACAGAGACAGGAGGACTAAGAAGGTGACAACCGAGTTACCTTTCTTACAGACTTGCTGAGGCTGCAGGCAGGCCCCACAGTAAGTGAGGCAGAGGCTCAGCCATGGAGGGATGCAAGGATTTGTGCATTTAAATGCAGCATTAAGAGGAACTTTAAGCACCCACTTGCTGTGACCAAAGTTAGAGCTGGCTCTCCCTGGCACCTGTGCCTTCCAGGAGCCCTTCCTCTGCAGACTTCACAGGGATATCAGCAGTAGTTTTCTTGCCAAGGCTCGCTCAGTCTCAGCCATTGCAAAGTGCCTTTTGTAATTTTCTTCAGAGTTTTGATTTTTTAAATAAACTTCCAGGATAGCCCATATTTCATATGAAAAAACAGGAAAAGAAGGAGTGAGAGTAGTGAAGTGGAGTGAGAAGAAAGATTTAAAACTCCAGAGAATTTTCAGTCACTTTTAACTGTCTGAACAGGCATTATAAATAACTATAACAAGCCCAGTTTTTCACCCTTCATTAGTTATTCCAATCCAGCTGTATTTATTGATGGTGATTCTCCAGCTGAGCAAAACTCCATCATTTGTAGTACTTAAAAAAGTCGGTGAAAGACTAAATGCAGAGCTGAGGCTGGTAGATACACCATAGCCAAGAAGGCTGAAATTCTGGCTCCAAATAATATTTTCCAACCCCCTCCATAGTCAGAGACTTGCTGGGTCCCCACTTAACTTCTTAAATTTATTGTATGTAACACCTGAAATCAAACGTCAACATGACTTTGTCTTTAAGGAGGGAGTCAGGTTTAAAATTAAGGCATCTGGGAGCCAAGGGAAATTTTCTAGGTGCTAAATTTGGCTCTGGAGCTGCCATTTCCCAGCACGGTAGAATAGTTCACCCCATCCAAGAGGTCACAGCAAAGCATGAATTGAAGGTGTTAATGTAAAACCCCAAATCTACAGATTTCTTGATTTATGGAGCTGATTTTGCTTTCTAGAAATGAAGACCAAGATTCGTTAGAGATGAGGATGGAAAAAAAGCTTTCATTTTTTGTGTCACAAGGCTTAGATATGCCAATTGTTCCTGCCACTGATAGGTCAGGACACCCCAGACAAGCTGTGCTTTGTGGTACTTTGCAGAGCCTCTCTGCCTTGTGGCCACATCAGGACTGAAGTGGCTCTACCAGGCAGAGAGCAAGAGGATGTACTAATGAGACTGTGAATATGTATTTATGCTAATAGAGGCACATAGGCCTCTGAGGAGCAAAAATAAATGGAGAAAACTCCTGTCTTTACTGACCTCCAGGACGAAACTACTTGTGTTCTCAACCTCTTCCTTTGCTGCAGAGGTCCAGGAGATCCATTTCCAGCTATGGCAGGGCAGGTGTACCCGCAGTTGTTGGGGTCTACAGCTTGTGAAAAACCTCAGATGTGAAAGAGAAGGTCAGTGCAGGCATAAGGGGGGATGGTTCACGGCACAGCTCCTCTCCTCTTTCCCCTCATTAGCATCACTCATGTACTGAGTGCTCAGTGTAACAGGATGGGAAGAATTTGTGCCAATGTAGGTCTCTCTCATTCCTATTAAATCCATTAAATCATTCCTATTAAAACCACTTGATTCCCTACCCCTGAAGGCCTTTGCCTAATAAAAGGCTCTGATGACCCTGCAATAAAGCAGAGAGTTTGGGAAACTCATATAGCAAAGCCTGCACTGACTCATGGCAGAATAGATAAATAGGATATTTAAGCACATCTGCTGTTGCATAGGTGAGTCCCTCTGCACCCCTGACTGGCACCAGGATGCTCAGGAGCTGCTGCAACTGTCAAAACTTCAAACTGACCTCAGCAACAATGGAAAAAAAGCAACAGAAAGTGTTTTCCTCCAATGGATCCTCCTCTGCCCTTGGTATCCATAAGCTGCAGTGGGTGACCGCAGTGTGAAGGTAAACCTTGCCTTGACATGGAGAGTGATGAATAGTTTCTATCCTGAAATCCAATCTCTGAAATTGATTGCACCATCACAGTAAATCCATTACTGGAGCAACCCATTTTACCAATGCCACATTTCAATAATTTATTTTAGAATAAAAGGCTTTTTAAAGTATCAGATGAAATTAAGACCAGTTCTTTGATATCTGTAAATACTGGAAGCACTGCTTCAGATGGAAGTGTCATAGATACTTCCTGAAAGCAAAATTATATTTCATAAAGATAACAGGCTAGATGGAGGGAGGGCTTTGGGAAAGGGGAGAAATCTCGTTTAATGTGTGCACCTCCCTCTTTGGGGTGGCCAATTCTGTTATATTTATGTAGGCAGACTTGCTCAATGGTTTAGATATTTTGAAATTTTGCTGGATAATAGTTAATAAATAAAGACCAACAGTTCGGTGAGTCAAGTGTCTGCACTGATGCTCAGACAGGCCAGCATGCTTTTATTCAGGGCTAATGATGCGGCAGGTGCCAACAGACAGAGCAGATCAGGCCATCAACCCATTCAGCCTTGCGCCCTGTCTCTGCCAAGGGCTGGCAAGGGGTAAGAAATGATAAAAAGCCACAGCAATCTCAGTGTCCCATCACAGCACCTGGCCAGCTCAGCTTGCAGGGAGTTCCACTGAGCTTCTTGATACCCCTTGGTGGACTTTATTGCTTTTACAAAATAAATCCACAGACTGTTCAAAATGGGCTCCTGCTTTTGGTAAGACTCTCCTTTTTTAATCATTGTCTCTGATTACAACATGACGCATCAACTAAATGCTATGTTCATATCCATGGCTATTCCCAGCACTGTGGCCGGACTCTGTGTCACATCCCCCCTCCAGGCAAAGCTACGCCAACCTGTTCTGAAGCATCCAGGGCAGGTTTTAAGGCAGTTGGATGTTTCCACGTTCACTGTGCTCTGCAGGAATCAGAGCACTGAGTAATGGGATCTGTGTTTAGGAAGCTCAAAGAAGGGAAAATGCAAAGCAGGCATATATCCTCATATTTAATACACATGTAACATTTTACCCTCCAACTTCTGCCTGTATACAATACAAATAAAATGAGCTGCCCTTGGTGTGACATTCCTTGCATTTTTACATCAGCTTAACCCTGGAAAAGCTTAATCCTGGTTTAATGGTCTTTTAATAGAAGTGGTCAGTAGTTTTGTAAATGTTTAAGTGACAGGTTGACAGACACTGAGTTAACACTTTAATCCTGGCTGCAGGCCAAATGGCTACCAAGCTGGATTTTCTTTAAACCTGAGAGTGGGGCATTTATTTCCAACTCAGCCTCAGGTTAGAGGTGGTGGCTCTGAGTGTTTACAGGAGGAAAATGGCTGTTGCACTGCGTTATCAAGAGGTACCTTTGGGCAGTGTGAAGCATTTCTATCCCAAACCTTTGACAGACAATTTCCTTTTCCTCTGCAGAACACAGTAACGTTATTACAGGTGGGTCTGAATGCTCTGTAGAAAGATATTGTCTTTCTTCTAAATGCCAAAGAGTTTCTCTGTAAGTGACTATAGTATAGAAACATAGAATCATTTAGGTTGGAAAAGACCCTTAATATTGAGTCCAACTGTAAATGTAACACTGCCAAGTCCACCACTAAACCATGTCCCTAAGTGCCATGTCTACATTATCAAGAATTCCAGATGCAAAGTATTAGATGGAAACTTCCCAGAATAAGTAGGTACTTATAAATGCTGCAATTAACAATGTCTGTGCACTGGGCATCTTGGATGAATTTCTCACAAAATCAAGCGTGAATTTCCAACTGAGCTTTTGAGGCAATTCTGGACTACAGGGCTGATCCCTTTTAGACCAGATGTGTTCCCCTCCCCAGATCACAGTGCCTCCTGAGCCAGTTCCTTCTCCAGCTCTGGGAGTGCACAGCTGGTGCCTGTCCATATGCATCCCTCCCTGGTTGTGCCCTTGCAGGAGGAGCACAGAACTGCTCAAGTGTTTGACCGAAGTAAAAGAAGAGTTAAGGAAAGAGACTGGTACCTCAGACTGCCTTTAAACAGTCCTTGGCATAGTGAGTTGATGAGCTCAGGCTCTGCAGGCACCACTGGTGTCCAGACTCCATGGGAATGTGGGGTAGCCCTGCAGTGATGTGGTTCCCAAAAGAAGAGACAACTTTGGAGGGGTTGGCACTGCTAAGGAAGGGCCACAGCAGTGCCTGAAGGCAGCCAGGACAAGTCACAGGCACAGCTCTCCGTGCCCTTCCCTCACACACCCTGATCCTCCTGCAACGTCCTCTGAGCCTCAGATAAGGCATAATTTGGTTTAATACATTACTCATGTCAGCAGTTCTCTGAAAAGTACTGAAATAATTTCTTTTATGTTCAAGACCATATTTGGCTTAGGTCAATCTGTTAAACAGTAAGTTTTAATTTTATGAGAACAGTCTTTCCTCCTTTACAGAGGAGGGATTTAACAGATTCATTAGCTGCTACCAGCTTACGTGGGAAACAGTGAGTTAGTAAGAACACACAGCTGGAATATGTTTTAGCTAGTAAAAGAAACTTTCTATTTTTTACATTTATGCATCAAATTTTTAGCTACCCTTTATTTTCCCCTTCTTTTTGCAATTTACTGTGCTAAGTTTTTTGTTATATGTTCAGAGTGTGTGTTTGTATGTTTGAATACGTCTGTGTATGAAGTCTATTCAGTTTGGAATGACTTATTCACAGAGGGATAGATTAGGAAAAAGTCTCTCCCGGTGATTGACAGTTGCACTCAGACCATGGGGATTATGGGGGATCAATGAGGATTATCTCATTTACTTTCATTAACCCTTGAGTTTACTTTGCCATTTCTCTTCCAAATGCCACTCAACTGAATGTTAACAGTTTCTTTTAAGAGAAAACTTTGCTGCCAAAGTCAAAGGCTGGTTTTTAAAGATGTGTTTTAGTGTTCTAAAGTGGTTAGTGATAAACAGATATTTAATGTTGACTGTCAGAAAGCATTGATGCTCTGCAATGGTACAAAAAACCTGTTTCAGAAATTTTATCTACTTAGCTCAATGGAAACAGAAATTTAACTTCCATAGGCATTTCCTGCCTAATGTCCCACAATTTCTTTGTAGGAACTTTTGAACAGAACAGAACTGAACAGGAAATTCAATCCCCTCCCCTTATGGTGAACAGTTCAATATCCATCTACTTAAATTTGGTACTTTTATGCATTACATTTTTAAAAGAATGTCTTTTGATGTTGAGGCTACAGATCTGACTCCTGCTGGTGAGAGGTACCAGCCTGGAGCCAAATTATAGACCAGGTAGATGAGGTAATCCTCGCACCTAACCTTTGTACCAGCAAGGAGGTGGATTTATTTATGTTGATACAAATTCAGCAGCCAGAGAGAGCACCCAGAGGACCTCTGTTGTGTCACCATTGCCAAAGTTAGATCAGCTTCTGGCAGATTTAAAAGTACAAAAGGAGAAGTTTGGTGAAGGACCCAGCTTTGCACTCCCTGTTGGCAGGAACCAGTCCTTCACTCAGGCTTGAAGGAGGAAGATACCAAAGTTTTTCTGAGTCTCAGTGTATGGGTATGACTAACCTCCTGCTTCTTTTCCATCCATTCTCTCCCAAGGCTATGAACAAAACAAAGATGATACCTGAAATGTGAAACCTTCTGGCATCTTGGATGAAATGAATTTCAACACTGACCATTGTGCAGCACAGTTGCTCATGTGCCTGCATATTACATGTGTAATGCTAATAGCAAAACATGGAGAGAAAGCCACTTAATCCCACTTTTGCTCCCATGTGACTCTTATAGGGAAACATCCAGTCTTGGAATATGTGGAACTAAATGCAGAATGGATATGTATACCCACGGAGGCTGAGCTCAGCCCAGAATCCCCTGGATTAAGGGCTGGATGTAATTTTCATTGTTCATGCTTTGCACAAGTGTCTACTGTATTTCAAATCCTGTGTTATTCCCTTGCAGATCAGGAGTAAAAGATATGGCTGGACGTGTCCAAACAGATGCTCCATTGCACAGTACTCTACAGAAAAAATGGTTTTGACACTTGAGAAACAGGTTATAGACTGGTTTTTTGGATATTTTTACAAGCACTAAAAAAATCAGTTATATGTAAGTGAACAGAACCTCAACATCAGACTTTGGTGTGCAAATTTATGTAGTTCTAAAGTGCTCTTACAAAGTATGAACAACATGTCAGTGACACTAAGGGAAATGTTTATTAAAATTCATGTAAGCAATTTGATAAAAAATTTTAATTAAAGATAAAATTATTATTACAGATCAATCTAAAATAATAAGGAATATGAACAGTAGTTTTTTAACAGAAACTTATTAAGTAACTTTGTGGGAAGGTCTTTCACAGGACCTCCTCCTATGTGTTCAGGATATGACTAGAACCCCAAGAATTAATTATGAATAGCAATTCTTAATGTCATGGAAGTCTCAGAAGCCAGTGGGGTATCTTTGCCTGAAGGTAAACACCATAAGTAAATGTGTGCAGAGTCATGGCACTGGGAAGTATTCTGGTAAAACAGAGAAGATGCCTCCAGGCACACACTGCTCTGTAGTGTTACACAGAACAGATAACATGATCTTGTCAAATATACCTAAAAAAGCCCATTGGAAAATCCTGGTTCACCACTTTGTATGTTCCTTGCCAGTGCAGTCATGCAGGCAGACATGGAATTTCCAGCCTGTAGGAACTGGAGTGCGCCAGGCTCATCTTATTTTAAAAAAAAATATTTTTGATTTCCAAACTCATCTCCAGTTTTCTGATTTTATGTGTTTTAATTATGATTGGAAGCAATTGCTTTCTTTGGGATTTTGTTTGTTTGGTTTTAGTTTGGTTTTGGTTGAGGCTTTTTTTGTTGTTGTTGTTTTTTTGGTGCTTCAGACACTTCCAGATGGAACTTGCAACTACCTTTATCTAAGAATTTAGCTGCAATCTGCTAGGGCATGTCCTCTGGTTAAACAAATAAACCCAGAAAAGCTTGGGAATGGAGTAACATCAGATGTCAAAAGCAGCTTCATGCTCTTGAGAAAATTTTTGTTAGGTGCCTTAGGGACCCTAAAATTGAACAGTGTCCTGCCACTGGGCAGATACCAGCAGGTGCCTGTGGCTCCTCTGTACTTAGGAAATTAGGAAACACAACAAAACAAAACCATTTTCTGTCTTAGCAACTCATCTCAAGTGCAAGAAGTAGATATTTCCTCCAGGTTACACAGTTACTGACTCTCCAGTCAACCAATTACTGCCAGACAAGGCTGTGACATCTGGAGCTGGTTAGTGGAGCATTAGCTGTTCATTGGGATGTTTTGACTGGGCTCTTCAATGGGATTTATTGTACTTTATAGTTGTTTATTTTCCAATCAGAGTCAGCCTTTAAGTCAAGATTGCTGCTTCAGCCCCTTCTGAGCAAAATGAAACACAAAGAAAGACTCTCCTCTGGCTCTTCAGTAGAGAGGGCTTCTCAGCAATTAAACATGGGCTTAAAACACATCAGGGCAGACAAAGTCAACAGAGAGTACTCTCTGCACGCTCGTGGTGGCAAAAGGGTGAGGCAACCCAGCAGGGCAGGTGTGGACATACACCTGGTGCTTCTTCTGGCTTTAAAAATAAAGATTATTCATCTGATGCTGGGAAAAAAAGTTGCAAGAGTGGGATGTCCTGCATTTTAGCCTTGAGTAGCAGAAGGCAGAGGAGCAGATGCTCACTGCCACACTCACACCTGGCTGACCTGCAGACCCTGCACCTCTGAGGCTGAAGGCAAGGATCTTCAAACCCCTCCGTCTCACCTGCTGAGGTGGCTTCCAAGGAAGTGTGCCTTGCTAGTGAGGGGATGTTTACATCGTGGGATTATCTCTTTGGGATTGGAAGGAATTCTGAAAGGACATTTTGCCTGCTAAAGCCAGTGACCATCCAACACCTGGAAACTGCATTACAAACACAGCCTGAATTCACTTGACCTGAAGGAAAAAAGTCTCCCTCTACCCAGTCCCCGTTGAGGTGTTTGCAATAACAGCACACAAAGCCACTGTGCAGGGATGTACCTGACTGTGGGAGTACTTCTCAAATGTGTGTGTAGAGAGCAGCCAGATTATTCCTCGTGTGCTGAAACCTGAGTTTCACTGACAGCTTTAGGCGCCCAGCTTCAGAGAAGTTTGGGGAAAAAATATCATACCTACATTCTGAGCCTCATTAAGAGGTGGGAAGAGATTGAAGTCTGCAGCTCCTGGTTTTGGGAGACAACTTCCATGTGGAGCTCGGCTCGTTCCTTGCACCATCACACCAAAGGCTGTTGGTGGCATTTGGCTCAGGTGACTGCTCAGGGGAGGACTCTCTCCTGGGGATGCCAGTAGCAGGCGAAGGGCCACCCACCTGGCCAGCCAGGCATGGGGCCGGAGGCTTTCCTGACATGGAAATCGGCTTCTCCAGCACACACCTGGTATTCCTCAAAATCCCAGCCGTACCTCATTGCCTGGCCATAAAAGAGCCCTGTGCAGCCGAGGAGGGCTCGCAGGGTGTCCTGCAGCCTGCAAAAACACCCGGAACTCGGGAAGGTGTCAGAGAGTCCCACACCACTAATGGATCGAGCAGCAGCTCCAGCACTGGGCTCCCACCCTCTCGCCCTTGCAGCCTGCAGACCTCCACTGCTGCTTCCCTCCTTAGGCAAACCCCAGGAGCTGTGTCAGTCCCGCTCAACACCGTTTGGCAGATCTTCAGCCCCAGTCATTAAACCGCCAGCCAGAAAACCTGCCGCTGCAGACTCACCAGCGCTACCTCTTTTATTACCCAGCTCTACATAATCTCTATTTTGTCTTTTATTACCTGGACTGAAGTCCAGCAAAAGTGTATGTTCCTGCGCTGGCCACACTTCAGTTCCTAATCCTCACTGTAAGAAAACTAGGACCGCTTTCCTCCCCCTCTTCTTTTTTCTTTACCAATGTTTCCTCTGGGTCTTCATTGAGCTGTTTCACTGATATTCAGTCAAGATTAAATATTTCACATTTAACATCATTTCTCCTACATTTTTTCCTATTTATCCTAAGCAGAACTGTAATCCACTGAGGAATATATCCTCAAACTATACTTCAGCAGCAGTCTAACTGGCTTTTTTAAAAGTCTGCTCTGAAATGAAAATGACTTCGAGCTCACAAATGGAAAAACCCAACTCCATTTGAAAGCAGGTATTAAGACTTGACACGTTACCAAATACGTCAAAAAAATAACTGAGGACTGAGAGTCCTGCAGGCATCGCACTGGCATTTGAAATTGGGTAATAGATAGGACGTTTATTTTTCACTCACCACTTCACTGGTAATTGTTGGTTTAATACCACAAATTTGATCGTACGGAGCACACAGAATTTGACCTCTCCTCCCCTTACCTCCAACCACTTGCACATGCTGTTCCACAAGGTTGGCATTTGGGACTGGTGCTAAGAGAGACCACATCGAGTGTTTCAGATTATAGGCAAGGAGAGGTGATCTTAATTCGTTCTGATGTGCTCGTGCTTTCTATGTGTGTCTGTAATGTCACCGAGAGCTTCTGAGGGAAACTGCTAACCTTGCAGCCTGTCGCATTTAATGGAGGGAGTAACACATAAAATCACCTAATTTGCTGTGAATGTGAAGTGGCAAATTAAAAATGCCTGTGTCATCACATTTGTCTGGAGGTATTTCCTGACCAAACAAAGGCCCAACCAATAAAGCGCATTCCAGATTTTCACTAAATAATGTGGGTTGTTACATAATAAAGTCTCCATGCTCCTGGCCCTGCTAGAATCCATGGGGAAACCTCTGTAGCTCAACTGTTTGGAGAGGCAGAAAGTATCTGGGCTTATTAGACCTTCATGCATGGAGGGGGTGCATGTACAGTGCAAATTTTATAGATTTGTCTTGGCCAGACGCTTGCCATGGCTGTGTCGTGCTGTGGCTGCCAAGGTTTGGAAATCAGCACTGTGCATGCTACAAGGAAAACTTTTGTTCCTTGGATTTCCCCTCCCCCCTCCTGTATATAAGCTGAAAGTCTTTATATTTGAACTAAATATTTAAATGCTGTGTTATTCAGACAAATGAGAACTTGATCTTGGGTCTGAGCTGTGGAATTAATATCAATACACTGGAATATTTTAACTGACCTAATGTGTGTTCGTTGGGATTATGCCAATCGTCAGGTATGTTTGCACATATGAGGAAATTCTTTGCTTTCACCAGAGCGACTTGGAAACCTGCTGGTGAGGCTACCAGAGGCTCTAACTGAGCCTGTGCTGGGCTGGGGAGATGACTTGGGCAGACTCAGGTTATTCTCCACTGGGCTTTGAGAAAGATGTGTGGAATTTCCTTTATCAAGTCTTCCACACTAATAACAGTCAGACTAAACCCCATGAAGGTTATTGTTCTCATTGTATAATTCATTTACATTTTTTTTTTCATAAAAGGCTCAGATTTTATAATTTACATGAAACCACCCCAGTTTTCTCCTTGCCATACACGTGGTGGTGAGATGACCTTTGAAGGCTGAAAGGAGTGATTGCAAAAGCATGTAAGCAAAACTGACCCGAATCCATGGTGGAAAAAATTACTATTGAAAATAACAGGTAGGTTCCAAAAACACCAAGATTCCTTTTAAAAACAGTTTTTCTTTTTC
This sequence comes from Corvus hawaiiensis, assembly GCF_020740725.1. Classification (NCBI taxonomy): domain Eukaryota; kingdom Metazoa; phylum Chordata; class Aves; order Passeriformes; family Corvidae; genus Corvus; species Corvus hawaiiensis. The sequence goes on along the minus strand of NC_063229.1, from coordinate 7,907,922 downwards.
GGTTATTTTTGCCTCTCAATTTCATTTCTGGAAAAGACCATCAGTGGTCAATTTCTATTGATATATCTATGGAAAAAGACTTCAGAAAACACTAATGTGCCTGAATTTATCTTGGAGGAAGTAACATTCGTGTCAGCTGCAGACCTCAGGCATCTGAACTAGGAAGTAATGTGAAGAATAAAGGGAGAAGGCAAACTGCCCCCAGGGCACAAAGGTGCCTGGGTTATCACCTGGATCCTTCTTCTGAGGTTCAACATTATTTGGTGATGCTGCAAAAATCCTGGGAGAAAATGATTTTGAGGAATCAGCGTTTTAGTGCTTTGTGATGGGAACACATGGAAAACATTGCAGCTCTCATGGCTTTTTGAAGCCTGGATTTGGAAGGAGCTTTCCCACACAGACCCTGAAGGTGAGAGACTCAGAGACCTCCCTGCTTGGCCAAGGTACCACCACTGGGACAGCAATGGCTGCAGCAACAGCTGTGGGAAGGTGGTGGCTTTTCAAAGGGAAGTCAGGAGGTTGGAGAAGAAGTGTAAAGCAAAACGAGATGGTAAAATGGTAAAAGGCACAGAAGTTCTTACTAAAAGATGGGCTGCAGTATCTTTGTGTGTTACCAGGGGCTTGGGGCTGCAGGGAAGTTCATTTGAGGGTGCTCCACACAGTGTGGGAGCTATTGCTAATAGCAGCCTCACAGTCGCTGGAGTTTATCCACTTCCATCTGTCTTTATTTTGCACATCTTACTCAGGGACATGCCACAAATCAAAATGACTTGGTGCGTCATCCCGGCCCTTCCAGCCGGGCTGGGTGGTGTGTGTGGCTGGCAGTGCCAGGCAAACTGCCCGGAGAGAGGCACAGGGCCGGAGCTGGGGCTTCCCAGAGAGCAGGGAGCTGCATTGTTTGCTCAGTATCAGCTCCACTTCTCTAAAGGTCACAGCGAATTGAGAATAGGAGCCCTAGTGAGTCACGATAGTTAGACATAATATCTGGCTGTTCTTTCCCTTTTCTGCCTTTTTCTGTGGTCTGGCGCTGGGCTCCAACTCGTGAACTCCAGAAAGCTGCTACAGGTGCGGTGCCAGTAACTCCAAACTGGTAACGAGAGTCTTTCCCATCAGCTCGGCTGAACAGATTCTCTGTCAGGAGAGTGATCTCTGATGGCCAAGAAAGTGTGGCATACATTTTCCCCTTTGAAAAATAACTTTTGTGTGTGATGTTGCCAGCATAAATCCCCTTAGTCAGCAATTCTTCCTCTGTACATGAATGTTACTGTTCTGCAACTTTGCTTTTCTTAAGAAAACAAAATAAAAGTGTTTAACAAGAGAAAGAAAACCAGTGTAAGAAAGGTAGAAGATGGTAACCAGGACAAGCAGATGTGACAGCAAACAAAACAAATGCTATCTTCTTGCCATCTTCTCTGAATAGTTTGATGATGCTTGATGGCTGTTTGCAGATTTAAGGCAAATTATTTTGGGGAGTACTCCCTTGCCTTCTTTCTCTGTAGCCAGTGTTTCAGTAGTTGTATTAAGTTGATTTTATTACAGTTGTCATTTCAGTGTAGCTTTCCAATTTGTTGTAATGTTTATCTGGACGAGGGACATAAAGATTCATATTTTAAAGGCAGGAGGACTGACTGGTGGGGTCGAGCTTGAATCTCTGGCTGATGAAGATGGGGAAACGCTGAGAATGAACTTGCTGAGGTGTTGCAGTGGGGATACTGCAACATACATATACCAAACCAGGAGTCCCGTGGAAAGGAAATATATATGGACAGACAGATTCCTGATAGCTGTTTCAGAGATGTTTATTCCTCCAGCCGCATGGCCGGGGCTGCGCTCAGGAACTGTTACAGTCACGGGACCAAGGGTCCTTCTGCCCGCGCAGGGAACACAAACCAACCAAGGGGAATGAGGCTGAGCAGGGACAGGGAAACCCCGTGTCTGTGCCCTCAGGGCCCCTCTCCCAGGGCTCCATGGCAGGGGAGGAGACCCCAACGCTGAGGTGAACCCAACTGATGTGCACACACCTACCCCAACAGCAGCTCTACAGCCTCGTCAGTGGCTAGTTCACCAGCAGTGCTTTGTCTTTTCTCTAAAACATCCATTTCATGAAGCAGAACTTGGGGAAAAAGCCCAGTTCTGCGTGCCAGCCCTTGTCCTCTTGCAAAAAAAGCAAAAAGACCCCCAAAACTTAGAAGAATTCTTGTCCTGCTTCTTGGTTTCCTGCTAGCAGGGTGGGAAAAAAAGTGCTTTTTCTTGTGTTGAAAAGAACATGGAAAGAATAATCTGCAGCCAGGCCCTGACGGGGAAGAAGGATCATGATGCCGAGCTCCTGGCTGCAGCCAAATGGCAAATTCCAGCACAGGAGCTGGGGATACCAGGCTGGAGCGGGGAAAACACCAAACCGTGAACGATCTGTGGCCACAGAGCCAGTGTGTGACTGGGAACCCCATTACCCAGGAATGTTGTGCTGCTGGGAGCAGCACCAGTGCGAGCTGCTGGAGCAGCCAAGGGGCACTGTGGGGAGCAGGCTGGGCCCTGGGCCACCCTGGTCCCCAGGAAATGGTGCCTTGGATGATGTCTGGTTGTGCCACTGCTGATCCATGATGGGGTGTGGTGCTCGAGGGCAGCAGGTCTGTTTTCCAGTTACGATCTTAACACATGAGAAATTAAGACATAAAGCAACTGATTTAGCAAACCTGGATGTGAGGGGCTTAATAAATATCTCTGAGTTCAGCCCCAGATGTCTTCTAAGCCTTGTAAAATGGTTTCCTGAGTAGCCTGGATAATAACGATGGAATTCAGCATTATCGCAAATCTGACAATTGCTAGCTTGAGTTTCATTTTTTCTTTTTCTTCCTTCAGCCTTCTTGCCTTCTTTCTCCCCAGGAGAGCTGAGTCTAGACAGTGAGCTGGGAACACCAGAGAAAGTGAGGCAGAGAGCACCTTCTTGGTACATCTGCTCCACCCTCTAATCCAAGTTTTGCACATATTCTTTTTTCACAGCTATTTCTAATTAGTTGTCACGATCTGAGACCTCATAGACTGAGAATACAGGACAGCCTGTTGCCTGTATAGGAACAAAATATCACCCTTGTCTTTCCAATCAACACTGTTTGATTAGAATGGAGCTGTTGGCTGCTGCTCATCTCCTGGGATAAAAGGGAGGAGTTCCACACAGAGCCGGGGAAACCTCCTGACCCTCACCTTTTCTCCTTACATCCTCAGAGCCTTTTTTTCCTCTAACACTTACATTTTCATAAGTAGCAAGAGAGCACTTCTAGACAAGACTCCCAAATATTTGATTTACAAGAAGTGAAAGGCTCAGTAAACCACTTGGACCACCTCCTGAGGATGGAAGGGAGCTGTTCCAGAGGGCATGCTCCTCGAAGTCGGTGTGTGTGCACACACCATGGACACAGAGCAGAGAGGAAAATAAATTTATGTAATGCTTTGGTCCCATTTTCTGCTCTTGGTGAAAACTGTGTTTATCTGGAGAAGAGCATCCGGCACTAATGCAAGTGTGGGGGTGCTGCAAAAAGAGTAATTCTTCCCAAAAGAAAGCTTGCAAACCTGGACTAGTCAGTACTGAAGTCAAAAGGCTTCTAAATATGCCAGGCCAGGGAGTAGTACCCCAATGGCAGCAAAACAGCCTGCAGTCTGCAGTGATGCCATTTAAACATTATGAAATAGAGCAGTTTAAAATAGTATTTTTAACCCAGATTAAATTATTCTGATCTCAGAAGCACGTGAGAGGCTCCTGGCACTGATGTCCCTGTGTTCTGAAGCTGTATAGCATGAAGCAGGCTCATAATAACCCGTCCTCCTCTGGTTCATGTATACAGCCTAAAGCAGCTTTGCTGGTTTCCCAGCTCACTGGCCGTGTGAAGCTCTACAACAATGGCTTTTCTGTAGTAATAAACAGTAAAAATTGGGAAATCAGAAAAAAGTGAGGAGACAGCAGTGGGCAAGGGAACACCTTCCTTCTCAAAACCTTCCCTGTCTGAATTGCAAGGACCTTTTCCACTTGGATCAGTAGCATGAAGGGACTTTGCTGAGGAGTTTATATGGGGTTTCTCTCTGCATCTCCAGTTTCAGCATCTTGGGGATATCGCTGGCCTCCAGCACCGGCCTCTCGCGGCAGAAACATGTGAACTCCGGAAGCTCTGCTCCAGGTCTCAGATAGGGAAGCTGAGTACTCGAGTCAACACTTCAAATTTATTGATGTCTTGCACAAATATTTATGAGGCCATTTCCTCCTGCACTGGCAGGCACAGAGCCAGCAAGCCCGCTAATTCATGGCATGGTATTTCTTGATAGAACTGTATAATGGTTTTAGGTTAAGGACAAAACTGGGTGCTGCAGCATAGAGAAAGGATGTGTGAGCTGAGAGTTCAGTGAGGGGCTTTAGCAGCAATTTCCTGATACAGCAAAGCAGGGGCACTGCGTGATGTGCCAGCACTGGGATCCTCAGGCAGCCAGAACCCTCGGCATTGGGCTCTGCTGTGGCTCCCCTTCCTTGTTCTTCCTCAAGAAAACCTCACACACAGGGTTTGAGGAATGAATTCAGGATCCAGCTGGTAGGTAACCCTGCAAAACTGCAAAGACATGTCACAGACCCATGGAGCACCTCCTGGAACTGCTATGCAGGTTCTTTGGTAGAAACACGGATATATCCTGAAAATTGCCCCGTATCAAATTTCTCAGATTTTGTATTCCCAGCCAAAATCTCTCTGCAATGAAAACCAATGGTGCTAAGCTCTAGAAATACATATTTCAAAACCAGAGGGACCACATATTTGTAGGCTTCCAGCTCTGAAGTTGTGCCAGGGGGTATCTCTTGTTACAGCCCAGGCAGCTGCAGCCGGGCTCCTTCCCAGCTCGACCCATGGAGCACCAGCTCGGCCTTAGCTGGAGCCCCACAGACCCAGTCCTTGGCCTCCCTGGGGAGACCATGAGGGAGAAAACAAAACAGTATTGCAAGGCCCTTTCAAACTCAAAATATGTAAACCAGAGGAAGCAAGAAGGCTTTGCCATACAGGTGACATAAGCACATTGAGTTTTCCTCCCTGCTTTGGCCCTGGGGTGAGAAGATGGAGTTTTTAACACAGTGTGGCTGTACTTTCTCCTTGGCAAGGCTTCCTCATGAGCCAGATCTCTGGCTCAGTGGTGAGTGAGGAAACTGGCTTGCATTGCAAGGCTCCAGCAAGGCAAATTCCAGCAGATTTGCACCAGGAAGGTGCCAGCCCAGCATCAAGGCACAGACAGAAGGATGCAAAGGTGACCAAAAGTAATTTTCTTCCATCTTCACCTTTCCCGTTCAATGAAGCCAAGAACAGAGCCTAATCAAAGTGTTGCCCTTTCACGTATGACTAATCACACAGAAAAGTCACCAAAACAGTATGTCCCATAATCCTATTATAAAAAATGCAATAAAGTAATAGCATCTTTACATTACCATGGTTGAAGTGGATTTGTAACTAGCTTTGTCACTGGCACGTAAAAAATAAAATAAAAAAGCACGGGCATTAATTTGAAAAAGAAATGATATTACAGTAACTCTGTGTATAGTGAGAGTTTCAATTTTAATTTTAGTTCATTATCTTTTTCCTTATTAAGAAAGCTAAATCTGTTTTGTGTTTTCATTATTTCATTAGCTCAAGAAGCCTCATCAGTAACTGAGAAAGCTGCCAGCATAAATAGCACAATTTTCATATGTGAGATGGAATAATTTGCTTAACCACCCATTCAGCAGAGGCTGGAGCTAACAATTAGAGAAAGCAGCGTGATTCAAAAATAAGTTACAATTGATTGTGTTTCAGTGGAAATGAAGTTTGGAATGTGCTAATTTGATTTGATGTACACATCTGAGCCACAGTAAGTTGACATGAGACTTGTGACACCTCATGAAAGAAGACTCTTCTTAGGAAATGTACAAAAAATTGTTTAATATAATATTTAAAACACAATTAAAGCAACATGCTAATGACACTCTCACTTCTCAGAATTGACTGGTGACATCTTCTTCCAGGATTTACACCCAGACAGAAAATTTAAGACATGCTCCGCAGTATGAAACATTATGTGCTCTGGAAGTGCTTATGAACTAATTCACTTTGGAATGAATGTTTTAGAATATTCATAATTTCATTGCTTTTTTGGCCAAATGGTCTCATTCCAACAATGATCCTTGTGGACTAAATAACAGCTAAAGCCAAGAGGGTTAAAGTAATCTCTGTCTATACAGTGAATTATAAACTAGAATCAGTTCGTTTTTACACAGGTAGTTTTACTCTTCAAAGACTACGGAGGCAGGAAAGAAAGTTTCAAGAGGCCAGTTGGTCATTTCACCTGAATTTTCTACAGCCCTGTAAAAGGCAACATTTCAGTGTGGAAATGCAGAACAACAGTACTTGGTGAACCTGCCCTATCTTCTCATCACTTACAGAAAAGTCTGGGCTGTTCCCAGGTGTGCAGAGGATTTGGGGGATGCTATGGCCTCTTGTCAGCTGTGGAGCTGAGAGCACGTGTGGGTTAAACTCTTCTCCCTCCCTCCTGGCACTCCCTGGCAGGTGTGAGCTTTTGTGGGCTCCATTTGAAAGGTTTCTGACCTTTCTGACAACCCTTTCCCTGTCCCCATCCCTCATGCTTCTCACCACCTCAATTTACTTCATGCAACTGTTCTTTGCAAATCAGAAGAGCAACATTGTTTGGGTTAAACTGGGATGTTCAAGGTGATGCTTCATGGCCTGTTTGAAAGAAACCTTAGAGTGAGGAGGCTCCATGCTGGGTCTGTGCTCAAAGCTGGTAGATCAAACAGGCAACATCCCACTGGCTGTATGGGTGTCTCCATGAATCTAAGGAAATGAGGTTTTAATTTCCTTTTTCACCCTACCTGCTCTGGTTTGGCTTCCCCTGGAAGACATTATGCCATGTGAGAGTACGTGTGTCAGATTTTTGTTATTTTATGATGATAAATGTCTACAAGTAACTCAGTTTTGAGTGAGAATGCCATTAGAGCTCTCAGATTTGCCTAGATAGAATTGCACACACTGTCCAACAAAGACACATGAACTGCTAATCTGTAGGCAGAGAATCCTCTGTGCACTAACTCTTCTTTACATGCAGTGGCTACCGAGACAAAAACAAGGAGGTGTTTGTTGCTAGTAGCTATATGTGCACTGTAGAAACCCATCTGCTAACCAGAGGACCACCCACAGATCATTGTTCTGGACACTTTAACTGCAATTTTCTTTTATAGATGTCCTGCAGTACAGACTCCACCAGGATTCTGGTCTCTGGCACATACATATGTATTGAGCACACTGACAGAAACCTAATGACTTACATGGCTCAGGCATTAAGAATATATTTCAGAGGTTTTTAAAGGAGAAACCCTGAATTGTTTATGGAAAGCTCCTTGGATCTCCTTTTCCAGGAATACATTATTTATTGTGCTGGTACCACAAAGGCGTAGGGATATACCCTGAGGAGGGGAGGCAAAGCTCCCTGTCGCGTTTACTGTTGTAACAAAGCACCAGGGCCTGGTTCTGATCTTATTCATGTTGGTGTAAATCATGAGCCGTGTGGCCTGTGGATACATGTTCTCTTCTTGCTTAAGTGGTGCCAGCACAGAAATCTGCTCTTTGCTGCTTTCTTGCTACAGGTTCCTCCTTTGCCAGCCCCAGCGCACGGTCCCAGGGCCCTTCTCCTAGAAATGGCTTGTCTGGGTGTTGTGGGCTGTTCCTTCCTTCTGCAGCTCCTCAGCGCCCGCTTTCCCCAGGAAGTGCACAGAGAAGGAGGCTGGGAGCACCTACCTGTGAAGCATTCATTTTGCCAAACCAGGGCTGGAGCTTCACTTTAAAGAGCAAACTTGGGGCTCAAGCCTCCTAAACACCTTTGAAAATCCATCTGTACCCTGAAACATTCATAGGATAAGGATGCATTTGGTGTGCTCATCAGTGAATGATCCCATCTGTATCTCCAGCCAGCTTTCCCCCCTGCTTCCTCTTTGCTGCCTTGTAGCCCCTGGCTTTTCTTGCTGCAGACTAGACCTTCCTCCAAAAGGTGCAGGGAGACTGACTTTTGACAGCAACACAGTCTGCCTGGGTGTAGTCATCTCCTGGCAAAGGCAGCGTGGCCTCAGGAAGGGCAGGCAGTTGTAGCAGGCCTGGCTTGAAGGAGGTGAATCTTCTCTAGTCCATCCTGGATTTGCTGGATAACCTGGGGAATGTCTCAAACTGGGTTGTGAAAACTTTGTGTTGGGGTGGTCTATGATTATGGATCTCTACTGCAAGCAGGGGTGTGTTTTAACACATTTTTATTATTGTTTTTTCTTCCTAAGGTTTCTATGCAAGGCATTTGAATGGTGTCTAGCACAACGTGGGGCATTTGTGGTCTGGAAGGGAAGTGAGAATGCAGAGTAATAGAAAAGTTCACTGGTAAATACGTGAGTGAAGAAGGACAAATCTGTCCTTTTCTACCTGAAACAAGCGGGGCTGTTTCCTACTGGTATTGTGCCCATTAAGACCAGTAGGCATTTAATCCCTACTGGCAAGGGATACTACTCTACTTCGGGAGTGAGATGGCTACTTTAGTCATAAGCTCACTAATATTACTAGTCTCCAAAAAGTTATGTTGCAGAGCTCTTAAACTGTACAGAGGCATGGATGGAGATAGAGGAGGAAATGCTGTCAAGGCTTGTGACAGGTGTGTCCCCAGAAGTGCTGAGCTCAGTGGTGGGGGAGAGGGGGCCAAATGAAGCTGCTGCCTGGGACAGGAATTTTAGCAGCATGGTACCCCACTCTGTGGCTTCTCTCCTTGCACCTGGTTTGCTCAGGTGGATGAGGAAGAGGCTACAGCCAAAGGAAAGATTTTCCTGCTTGGAATGCAGGTCTGTGTGCTGGGGGTGGGAATGGTGTCCAGCAGGAATGTGGGCAAGGTGGAATCTCTCTCCCAAAACCACCCTCTGGGGCCAGAAATTGCATTTCAGTCTCAGAAGCACTGTTGGGGCTATTAACTGGCTGCTTGCTCCATTTCACTGCTTTCTGGCTGCCTGGGTTATAAATTGCCGTTATTCCTGCATTAGATTTATATTAAGGGAAACGGCACAGAGCTTCAGCCGAGGGGTCCAGCTCATTCCTTCTGCCTGTCTGATCCAGGGACAGGATTTTAGTGGGACAGACAGAAACATTAGCAATGCTCTGCAGTTTATGGGGTGAATTTGAGCTTGTAGGAAATCCCGTCATTCTTCCAGCACGTGCATTCATTAGAGCTAAGGGCACTTATACAGATGTTGGGGTGGAAGAGGTCACCTAATAATGTCTATCACAGGGCATCCTTTTTCAGCGGGTGTAGCTCTAAGTCAGCAGAAGGCTGAGGGTTTAATTAGACTGTGACACTGCAGAGTTATGGAGATTAAAGGGCATTTGACTTCATTTTTTTCACATGGCATTTGGTTTTTAAAATGTCACTGAGAAGTACTTTAGGGCCCTGTTTTGTCACTACATTATTTTTGTTCCATGCCAATGTCACCTCATTGGTTTCTGGATGGAAGGCTGGAGGGCTCAACGCACCATGGAAATTCTGAGGTTGGCTTTGAAATGAAATCTGGGATTCAGCTCATTTGTCGTCTTGGGGAGTTTCCAGGCTGTGGTCACACTGTGTGTGTTCGTGTATGCAGAGAATGAAAATTCTGCCAGTTTGAGGTTTCTTGCTGGACTAATGACAAATATCACCGCTGAGCCAACAGTCCCATGGCTCGTCTAATGTCAGGTGCCTTCAGGATTACTCAGGCCAGATGTGAGTTGTTAGGAAAAATAACTATTTTCATTAATATTACTTTAAAAATTGTTTTGTGAAAAAGAACTGGGTTTGGGATTTTCTGTAGGAAACTCATGAAAACAAGAAAAATTATTTTGAAATTTTGGGTTTGGTTCTACCTTTGTTTGGTTTGAAATAATTTCTTTCCTACTATCTTGTTCTACTTTCTCATGTTTTTGCACTCAGGAGGTGAGGGAAGGCAGAGGAAAGGGTAGAGCACTCATCACACTTGGAGTAAAAACTCCACAAACCAAATTTGAAATTTGAGATTGATTTAAAAGAAAAATTTAAGGTTATATGAAAAATATTTGGAAGGTAGCTTTCTCAAAAAAAAGTTTAGAAAATTGCCAGCCAGCTCAGCTTGAAATAGATGTTTGGAAACTTGACAACACAGCATTGCTAGGATATTTTCCAATTATCATTAAATGTTGTGTAGAGAACCATATAGCATAGAAAGTGGAGATTCCTCCTGTGGAGAAACTTGGGCAGGCAGGGATCATTCAGACATCATGAGCATGGCTTGAGGCTGCTCCTTTTCCCTCAACTGCCTCCAGTCCAAGGAACAGGGCACATTCAGCACCCTGGGATGTGAAGTTTCTTCCAGGCTGGCACAGCCTTTCACTGTTCCTGGTTGCTCTAGTGCTCCATTGCCTTCCCTCCAGCAGGAGGGCAAGGGATTGTTTTATTTGCATTTCTAAGCACTGCAAAGACCTCCAGCAACCGAAATGAGAGGCAGGAAGGTAGAGGCAAACTTATTATTGTTGTTGCTATTAATCCTGTCCACTTTGTGAGGTGCACAAGAGCAGACTATGAGGATCTCCTGTTTAAATTGGGATGCTGTTACTCAGTGGCCCAAATGTCTTCCAGCTTGGACTAAGGGATGCTGCAACAGCTGCTGGGACATGAGATGTTCCCAGGCCGGAACCAGTGAAGAGAAAAGGAAAATAAACCTGTTTGTTTCAGATACAGACTCTGTGCACAGGAGCCACATGCAGACCATATGTCCATGTGCTGTGTCTGAGTGCAGGTATTTGAGCACGACCCATATGCTTGCATTGGGCATATCTGAGCAGCTGTGCACAGGGTGTGAGTGTGCAGGTGTTGTACAAGTGCTTCTGCTCCGGGTTTGAGTGGTTGTTTACAAGGTTATGGCTGGGTGCACTCTGAGGACAGGCTGTGAGTATATGGTTCTCTTTGTGGCTGTGGTGGATGGATGGGAATGTCCAACCTGCTTGGCTGGGAGGACATAAGAAGTCATTGCAAAGAATTCTGATAATTGCTCAGTTCAGCCTTCATTCTGGCTTCAACTTCTGAATTCGGTTTGGGTGATTATTCTTCATAACATATAAAGAAGGAAAGACATAGTATATTCATATATACCTGCAGATCTTAAAGACAAAATGTTCTTTCCCTTAGATTCTACCTGTTCTTAATTTGATATAGTTTTGAAGAATAAAAGATTTGACATTTTTTGTAAACAATATTTTGACCTATCTTTCTCTGGAGAGCACCACCACTGAAGGGACACAGGCAATACAAGGTCTAGTTTGTAGCTTCTACATGGCCAGACTGCTCCATACACCTTTAAAGCACAAAACCAGTTTTACATATGTCTTGTGAAAATTATCTCTTGCTGAAAAAAAATGAACTGATGAACTGTGTCTTCCTGCCCTCAACAGCATGAGCTGCTGTCTGAAGAGGTCTAATGAGAAGATTAAAGGTAAAGGTTCTGAATTCAATTTGAAGTGTCAATATGTAACTCAGTAAGAAATGAAACATTTTTCAATTACTGGTAATATGAAACAAAATAGTGGGAAATAGAAATGGCAATCTTTTTAGCTAACCTGAAGGCCATTTCCAAGAGGCACTGTGCATTAACTAAGCAGTGAAAATTTTTACATCACTATTTTCCCTTGTGCCCATAATAGCATAAAATAAAAAGATTTTAGATAAGATTTCATTCAGTGAATCAATTGCAAAACCACACAGAGCCTTAGTGGGCATTCAGTCCTCGATCTAATGGAAATTTTTACGAGGATGTCAATGCTAAGTTGATTCCTATAGCGGAAAGCACATACAAAGGATCCAATTACAGATGGAAACCTTTTGCTTTCTAAGAGACTTTATTAACCCCTGAAGCACTGAATATGCAAAGGGATAGTGAAAAGTTTTCTGGTGAACTGGATGATGGTTTATATCTGGTTGCTTCCCCCACCACCAGCTCATTTTCTGTTTTCCTTCTGCAAATAGAAAATAATACTGTGCACTGGTGGTAATTAACAGTCACACCAAAGCAGGCAGAGAAGCTATTGGGTCCTGGAGGAAAGACACAAGCAGGTTATATCAACTGTGGGAAGTATTTGCCTAACAGATATTAGCCTTAAAAAGATATCAGGCCATGAAAATGGTCAGCAAAGAATAAAACTCCTTGTTAGACCTTCTGCTACAGAGTCTTCAGTGAGTGGGAAATTTGTAATGCAGGAATGGAACCACCAGCATCCAAAAATCAGGGGGGAAGGAAGGGTAATAGCACGGCCTTGTGTGATGAGACAGTGTGTTGGTACTCTGAGCTCCCCATTTCACAGAGCTTTAGGGGCAGATTGGGGAGCATCTTTCAGTTCAGATTCTCCCCTCCATGGGGAGTTTTTTTAAAGAGAAAGTTTACAGTGGTTCTTACAGCAATATACTTGGAGACAGGGTGTGCAGGTATGGAGTTCTACTGTTACAAGCCCATAGGCGGCTTTTCTTAATTTGTGTTGAAATGTTCATTATTTAATTGAATCACTTTGCCTGGTGAAGTCTCAAACATGTGACTCCTGCCTGCTCTGAATGGCAAGCAAAGCTCAGGAACTGAATTTTTGGTGAGGAGCTCATCAGTGAGAGCACTTTGTTGGTGGATGTGTGCAAGGCTTGAACAGTCAGTGGGGTCTGCAGTGTGTGAAGAGCACTTGGCAGAAGAGGCAGATGAATTTTTATAATCACTTTTGAATACTTTCTGTGCTTCCACTGAGCATCTGATCTGTTTAATCTCACCTCCTCCTGCCATTGCCTCACCATGCTTTAGCCCAGGGCTGTGCTCACAGTCTGTGTACATATGAGCCACTGTCCCTGACTGTATTATATATTATACATAAGATAGATAGATTATAGAAATGAAAAAGCAAAAAGGTATGGCTGGTGATATGAGTAAACTTTGCTGTATTCCCACTTGTGATTAGGTCTAACTTAATTTCATGGCAGTAACTCTTGATTCATGGTGGAGTAAAGCAGAAAAAGGTCACGGCAGAAGTGTTTATGAACTGAGCTCTAACTGAAACCCTAGAGGTGGAAATCCAGCCACAAGTTTCAGATCTGGATTCAGATTTGACGTGCCCCAAAGTTTCTGTGGGTTCAGATCCAGGCTTTTGTTCTGAGCCCGTAAGAGTCCAGTGAAAAGTCAAGAACGGTGTTTGTTCAACACTCCTGACAGTATTCACTGCTCTGCTGAGACTGCAGATATGAAAACAAGAACAACGTGCCCTGGACAGCCTGGCCAGGCTCCAGTGGGGAGTTTCATCCCCCTGGAAGAGATGGAAAGATGGCCTGAGCCAGGGTGCTCAGCCTGTGCCTGCGAGCGTGCACAAGGGGCTTTTGGCTTCTCTTTTTGAAATGAAAGGCAAGAATAATATAAGGTCAAAGTTCTTCAAATCTCCACTGATTCTGTTTGTGTTTAAGCTGTGGACATTTGAGATGTGAGAATGTCAAAAATGCCTTGTGCAAGCCAAACTTACTCACTTATCCCTTGCATATTTTGAGAGACTTTTTTCTTTGTCCCCCAAGTCCAACCTTGGTCCCAGATGACAGGCAGTGAAATCACTTGGTGTTTATCCTTGCAGGATGAGCTCTGTAGGTAACTGCTGGTAATAAGGGATCCCTCCAGATATTAGTCAAAGAAAAAGACCCTCTAGGGACAGAAGTTTTATACATTTATGTTGCTGTAGCAGGAGAGAAAGGCAGGCCACTGTGAAGGAATGTGTTGCTCAGTCCCTGGTTGCCCCAGGCTGTGGCGTGCTGGCGAATACCACTGGGTTTTCCCTGAAGAAAGATGGATCAGTCTCCCACTGTTGTGTTGTGACTTCCCAAACCAACAAACACCCCAAGACTCTCTTATGAATAACACATTTGTGTCTAAAATTAGGCCAAGCCAGAATTCAGCTCTATGGTTGGCTTTGTCCCCACTATCTGTTGTGATGGAGGAGGCTCATGGGCATGAAAGAAGGCTCATGGGCAGCTGAGTTGCTTCCATGGGGACTTGTCCATGTCTTATTTCCCAGTCCTGCATTTCTTTGACTGGGCTATTTGAATCATGAGTTGCAGGTCAGCTTGTGATTGAAAGAAAAGTAAAATAATCTTCAGTGTAGAATATATCTACGGACCTAATTTTTCTGTGCAAAATGACTTGGTATTTTGTTGAGCTGCTCACCTGGCTATATTTGAGCCAACTTACATGGCCCAGCTTTGTTGGCTTACACTTAAACTGTTCAAAGAGTTCTGTCTTTACTTGGGTGTACCAGCATCAAAGTCTCTTCAACACTCAGTAAATAAGATAGCAGAGACCCTGTAACTTTTAATGATAAATACTGCCAGTATCCTGTGATGGGCTTTTTTGGGGGGAGTGATGAACCATATTGCCATTGTGTACAAGGAGAGACTATCCTGCAAGTAAGAGCAGCTATATTTAGAAGACAACTGCAGCAGGCAATGGGAAGTGCTGAGGTGGCTGTAACTGATACCCCAAAATGGAGGTCAGTAATTTGACCTTTCTGCTTGGCAGCCAAGCAGCTGAGCCTTGTTGTTGTCTTTTTGGAAAAATTATGAGTGGAAGAGCCACTGCCTGTTCAGAAAAGCTCTAATCAATTTGCTATAAATTACTAAAAAAACTTATTTACAGCAGATTTGATAAGTTCATCACATGCCAGGCACACTGCAGGGTTTCTGCTGAAGGGGAAGCACAACCCACCACCATGAAAATGAACACAAACTTAGAATAAACTTAATTGTGGGAAATAACTAAAAATAGACATTTCCAAGAAAATCTTGTCTATCAGATATTCTTTATAATATAATGAAACAATCTATTTTAGTCAAAACCTGTTTTAGGAAGTTAAACTGCTTTGATTTTTCTGTCCAGCTTTAAACTGAGAGATTGGATATTATTTTAGAATTGGTTTTTCAAGCTAAAGAGCAGAAGTTGTTTTGGTGGTAATAATAATTAATAGGAGGAAAACATCCTTCTCACATGGCTCAGCCTCAAAAATTCTCGAAGTGACTGGAAGGGTTATCAGGCCCACAGTAGCGACAGAGAGCAGTAAAATATCCTGCTCAGCCTAGGAGCTACAAGAGCCACTGCTCATGGCAGTAATGGGAAAGCCAAAATGGGAGAACAGTCATCCAATGCTTGTGCCCAGCAGGGTTCACTCCCTGCTGAGGTGTCCTGGTGGTTCACCCACTGTGCTGGCAATAGAAATGCATGTATATCCACCTGAAATGTTATTATTTGCCTTTTGCACATATCCAGATAACTCCATTGCTGTGGTTTTCATCAGGTAAATTTGAGAGTGTTGTAGAAAACCTGTTTTTGAGGACAAGGGGTCCTCATGCTCAGCTGTTCCAACCTGTACCATTCCCAGCCTTTCACAGAATCATTCAGGTAGGGAAAGACCCCTGAGGTCATTGAGCCCAGCTGTTAACCCAGCACCACTGTGTTCAGCACTTACATGATTAAGACACACAGAGATATTAAAGAAATCACCCCTTAATCAAACATTTAATGAAAAGAAGGTGACAGGTATGCAAGGATCACACACAGATTCTCAGAAGAAATACCTTTCCCACTTTCACTGCATACCTACTGCATTGACTTTTCACATACACACGGCTGCTGGATTTTTTTTTTTATTGGCCATATCTCTCCTGTGATTTTGAACTTCAGCTCTAACTTCTTACAGTGCTCTTTATGCCACTTCCCTGTCATTAATTGCCTCGCTCATGAGCCCTACGTGAGTGTCACTTTGTTGAGCTGCCAAGGTATGTAGGATATAATGCATCTCGCTTGTTTTCTTTTCCTACCCTCCTGGCCCTGAGCCAAGGAAATGCCATCACCTCATCACCTGCAGCTCGCCATTCTAATATCTCTCATTTTAAATTAAATCTCACATTTTATTTCTCAGGCATGGCAAGAATTTTACAGCACTTGCACTTTAAAGACGTGGCTTTGACCATGCTATAGGCAAAGACACATCTCTCCAGATGTCCACGGGCTCTTTGCTTCCTTTCTGCTGCATTTGCATAGGTGGACAAGCTGATTCCCTGTGGAATTTACAGGGGCAAACACTGGAATAGGAGAAAATGTACGGGACAGTTGATTGATCTGGCTAACCTGACAGGTGTCCAGCTCCAGGGGTGACAAACAAGTCACATTTGTTGTACAATTTCAGCATGATCTGACAAACATTATTTAAGAGAACTTTAGGATATTCTTCTCTGATTTGAGACTGGGGTGGGCAGATTTGGTGCCACAGGTCAGCATTTTTTTCATATGCCAATGGCTGCTCTCTGGGCATTTTACCTTCCTGCTCCGTAATGCATGGAAAATCTTTGCAGTGAACTGAAGAGCAGACTACTGGTGCCTTAGTTCTGCTCTTAAACTTTTAATGCAGAGATCCAGGACTGGGCTAGGCTGAACTTGGGTTTGGAAAGTTTTTCTGTACCATGCTGGGCAGATATATGTTTGGATTCTCTTCTTGTTTATGTATTTTTCTTGGCCCCTGCAACTGCGTCTGCATTGTGATTAAAAAGTATTTAATTAACATACAAAAATAAAATTTAAAAGTGTAACAGTTATTGTGAGAATAAAACTGTACCAAACCACTCAGGCAAACAGCACCCTGGGGAGCTGGTAAGCTTGGAAAAGCTGGAAAAATACAACTACAACTGTAACAACTTCTCTCAAGAGGGGTACAACCAGCCAGGAAAATAAAACCCACCATCTACTACAGCCAACAACCACCCTGAGGGCACCGAGGCAAGGCAAATAAAACACACACCTAAAGCTGAACAAGGAAAGTGCCTTTCCCATACTTGCTCCCAAGACTGGGAAAAGGCAACTGGGAAAAGGCAACTGGGCTCTTCCTGCGATGGCAGCTTTGGGAGATGCAGAGGTGAAATTGTGGCCCTTTGAGCTGCAAACTTGTGCCACTTGAACCCCAGGTGCTTTTGTCAGAGTTGTGTTATCCTTGGTTAAATGCCTTGGCATCAGGTGTTTTCTCCTCGGTTCCTCTTCCTCCAGGTATGGCGCAGCTGCAGGATCACAGAGCGCTGCTGCTGTGTCACCTCCCCTGCAAGCAGCAGAAGGGTCATGCCTCGAATCCTTGCAGTCTGCCAGAAAATCCTTGTCAGAGGGAGCAGCATCTGATGGCATTTATTGTCAGAGCTGTGTGACACTGGAAGGCAGCTTGAACAGTTGTGGTGTTGAACCCACACTGCAGATGGGCAGCAGCTCCCCCAGGTACCCGAGGGAAACATGGGGCATCCAGGTCAGGGCCCTGAGCTCCTGCAAAACCAGAGATCATGGCCCTTGCACACCAGCAGCTCTTCCTTCACTGCATTCTTGTATTTTTACTAGCTTCATTTCCAAACAGAAAGTTCTTATTTTTCTGTCCTGGCAGTAGGTGGGATTAAAATGCTTGACCAGAATTAGCAAGTGAATATGAATAACAGAGAAGGGCTTAGAGTGGGAAACCTGGGTCAGGGAGATGGGCTTTGCAATTAGTCTTGCATGCTATGAGACTGGGGATTGTCATTATCTCCCAAAGACCACATCTTATCTTGAGCCCTCTGAAAGCACTTTTCTTCCTGGGCCTCCCTGTCCAGGATGTTTCTGTTGGCCAAAGGCTCCTGGCCATCCCAGGGGACCGAGGGACCTCCCAGGCACTGAGCGAGGGTGGATGATGTGAGGGGCTGCTCCAGGGGAGCTGGGGGATCTGAGCTGGCTGTGAGGGGCCCTGACTGGTGGTGTGGAGGGGTGGAAGGGGCAGGGGGGAGTTGGGAGGATGCTCTGAATGTGGAGTGTGAGTCAGGGACTCCACTTATGGGCAGAGCAAGATTTCAGAGCACTCTCTGCCCAAAAATGGTTCTGTCATATAATTTCTTCTGTCTTTTTGCATTGCCTGAATGATGCCTTTTCCTGGTCTTAAAATCAAGAGTCAAACGAGGTTAGAAGGGAAAAAGGGATTTTACCTTGGTATTTATTTTAAGGATCCTTAGGTGCACCACATCCAGGTCGAATGCACCTCCATGCACACCACAATGCACCCCCCAAAAGATCTGGTATAACATTATAGGTCTTACTAATTAGCATATCTAGCAAAGATTCCCCAATGAGAGGTTCAAGTGAGCCCCCCCTCCCCAAGGAACCTTCCCCTGGATGGTTCTATCTTAGTTTACAGAATGTGTTCTGGAGAGGACCTTGGGGTCTGGGGCACACTAACCCCTCCCTACGAAGCTTCTAAAATGTTGAGTCTCCTAGCCTGACAAGTCCAAGAATGTAGGCAAACAGCACTAAGAATACAGAAGTTGTAAAAAAGTCTAACAGGGGTATAAAAGAAAAGGCAAAAAATCATCATACCATCAGAAGCTCACTAATGCACCAATGCATCTTTCTTAACTGAGTGATTTAAACCTCTCTAAGGCCAGAATATATAAACTCTCCTAAATTGCTATAGCCACATTTTTACTCCCTTTAAAAAACAAGTGTAAATTCCTCATGGCCAGCCACTTTTTATGGATCCCTTCAGTGCTTTTGTGAATTGCAAGGTCCTTGGGCCCTGGCCATGAATATCAGGTTTGCAGCAACTGAATTATTTTCATGATTAAAGATAGTAAAGGATTTACAGGCGCTTTTTTTTTCCCCCATAGAAATCTCGCCTGGTTGCATTTGTCCTGAGCTCTGTTGTATTTCACAGAAAATGAGATGGGAATTCGTGCCAAAGAAAAAGCTTAATTTCAAAACCACAGCGGAATTGGGGATATAATGGCATATGATAAGGCTTTATGTTTTTTCTGGTGGCTCTGGAAACAGAGTCACTGTCTTCTGTGTGCAGAAATTTACCTTAACATGAACAATGAGAAAATACTTCTGCCAGGGGAACAGCAATTAACGTGTTTTTCCCCTACAAAAAGGGGACATCACCTGTCTATGCCCAACCCTTTTCTCTCAAAAATGTGCACTACAATTTTTAAAATTTTACTTTTTTTTTCCTCACAGCCTTTGGACAGACCTTGTGCTGTTAGTTTATTTCACAAAATTTTCTGCGGGGTTGTTATTGGAAGGCTCAAGGAAGCACCTGCATGATGGCTGAGTACAGAACAAGTGGGATGGGTGAATCAGCCTCGATGAAATAAGGATCATCCTGGACTGCTGACCAAAACAAATCAGTTGTTTGACGTGACTAAACCACTTGGTGGTTAATGTCCCTGGCAGTATTTATTCCTGTAGCCTCAGGCATTTCCTGGTGCTGGTCCAAGCTGAAGCTGCTGTACCAGCTGCTGGAAAGTTCATGTAGAAATAGCCAAAGCCCTGTTGTCCCCTGGGGGATTGACATCACCCTACAGGGACCGAGCTGGTTCTGGAAAAGCATCCTTCAGACAGCGTGGCATCCTTTCCAGACAGGTGCTACTTTTGGCCTCCCTACTCTAAGCTACTAGAGAGTAGAGATTTATGAGCCAGCTCCATGATATATAGCATTTGATCCTTGTCCTCATGGCTTGCAAGGATTCGGCCCTTGGATTGTTTCTGATCCCTCGGCCTAGCAGTGCTGTGCTGGCCCACCTCCAGGGCAGAATTTAGCAAGTCTTGCAGCTCCGGCCAGTGTAACTTTTTAAACTACTGACAAATGTGATCTTCCTTTGCTCCTTACCCTTGATTTGCCTCCATTTATTTTCCTGTCACTGAAATCCCTCATTACTCCCAGTCCAAGCCTTTCACGAACCTTGCTGAATTTCTTCTTCTTCTTTTTTCTTCAGGTTGAAACTTTGGTCTGGCCTTATAATTACAGTATTATTAATGTATTTTTATCATTGTTAATTATTTTTACATGCTAAAATTGATTCAATATGCCTGGAGCTGCCATTCTGGAACATGCCTTGATTCTTTTCCAAGCTGGAGCCCTTGTGCACCAAACGTGGAGAGTTCCAATGGCTTTAAATCACTATAAACCTCACTGAGTGATTTAAGTTATTGGAGTGTATTCAAGTTTTTATAAGCCCTCGAATGTGAACCCTGCTCGAATTCTGGGTATGTACAGTGCAGTGGGATCTAAAATGGTTTGAGTGCTCGACATACTTTCTAAGCCCCTGGCTGGCTGGAGAATAATCGGGCTTGTCGGGCAGTGCACTGTGCAGAGACTTGGTATGATGGGAACCATCACATTTTAAAAATGCTTTTAATTCCTTTAAATTGAAACATTCCTGCTTCATTTAAGGGACTTTGGGTAGAGCTTTCTGTGTGGCTTGGAGGATCAGCAGTGCAATGAAGTGGGTTTCATGCCGGTGTTGATGGATTGACTCGTGCACAAGGTCAGTCTCAAGGCAAGCCATCACCGATCTCTGGTGACAGCCCGTGGAGTTGTGATCTGTGCCAGGACCCAGGTCTGGGGTATGCAAAGGGCTGAACCCTTCTCTGATCTCCAGGTCAGGTCCTAAGTCTGGGTCAGGGGTGTCTGTCCTGATCCTGGTTTAGCGATGGCTGCACACCAGAACAAGTGGTCCCTTGGGCATGTCCTCTGACCAGGAGGGCAGCAGAGAGAGACATCAGAGGCTAACAGCTGGACATGCTGAAATTTTTCATCTCCTTTTTAGAGGCTCTCAGGTCAGGAAAAAGCTGTAAGAGCACAGGTGAGAAGTTGGCTATGCAGTGGAGGGAGGAGATCAATGCAAGTGTGAGAGAGAGCAGGGCAGAAGGACTCCCCTCACCCTGACATTCATGGACACGGCCCAGCACTACTTACACACTGTGTTAAACTTGCTTGGGAACCTCTCAAGTGAAAATACAAAATCTGAAAACTTAAAAAGAGTGTTGGAGGAGCACTATAGCTGCAGAGCAATATGATTCACAGCTCTGAGAAGCTGGCTTTGAGGCTGATGCATTGGAGACAGCAGAGAACCCAAAGTCCTGCAAAATATTTACTCGTTTCAGATTTCATTTTTTTATGGACAACTGCATAACATCTCCACTATAATTCCTTGCCCTTGCCATCAAGTATCCATCTCTTTTTATACTCACAAGTGCAGCTGCTGAACAGGTTGCTGTGGTTGGGAGTTTTGCCTTGATGAATTGTTGCATTCAGTTTGATACCATTAGGTGTGCATGGGGGGGTGTTAACCTGTGCAGTAAAACATTTAAGATTTGTACCCATAAAGCTAATTCCTGCTGCTCCTGCTCAGTAAATAATGACAGCTGTGAGAGCTGTGAGCGCTGAGCACCTGCGAGTACTTTTTGTTATGTACCTATATGGATTAATTATTCTCAGTTGGTTAAAAAGTAGGTTTTTAATCCTAATGGGCTAAATTCTGCCCTGAATTACTACACCTGAAGTAACTTTAAATAAAACAGAGAAAACCTGAGTTTACACACTTATTAGTTAGGGCAGAATTAGGCCCATCATACTGCTCAAATCTCATTTTAATAGTAAGAGAGAGTTTTATTAGTCGTCTTAATGACAGTGCAAACCCCAAACTACTGTTCATTCAAGGAACAGGTTCTATATTTTAAACAACATTTAATTCTCCTTAAAACCTCTTTTATTAAAAAGTTTTAAGAATAATATTAAATACATAAACAGCCATGTTAATTAGATTATATAGTTAATGTACATTGGAACTATGACTTATTGCAGAGTTACTGACCATGAAAGCACATTTTGATCATTCCAGGCTGTAATCCCCACTTAATCCATCCCCAGTCTGTCAATCAGTCGAATACAATCAGGATATTTATGATCACATCAGACCAGAGATCTGGAAGAATTTAGCAACTTTGCAGAGTTGAATCCAGAAAAAGGAGGGGGGAAAATGTTTCCACTGGCAAAATGAACCGTTGCCAGGAAAAACATTATTGTTGACTTGGCCCATGTAATTGAATTTTCTACTCAGAAGTAACTTACAAACCAGCAACTAGGAGAAATTATCAATACTGGGAACTCTCATAATAACAAAGCAGAGGAGTTTTACCTGGCACAGCATTTTTTAAAATCATGGGGTTTTTTGTTTTTTTTTTTTAACGTAGTGCTGTGGTTTTTTCCTCTCCTAATTTTCTGCCATCATGAAATAATTCAAATCGCTAGGGCAGCAGGGGAAAGCATCCCCTTCTCGGGCCCCTACCTCCTGACATCCACCTCAGCCCCTGCTCCAGTGATTGCAACCTCCCAGCAAGAGCTGGGTCTCTCTGGACAGGGGAGACCTGAACACTGTTGGGGCACCTGACCCCCTTCCCAGGTTGGGGAAGGCTTTGGGGTTCAAGCTACTTTTAAACACCTGAATCATGTCTCAGTATTTCTGTAAGGGATGTGCAATTCAGCAGCAAAACACGTGGCAGCAGTGAGGGTGTCCTACAGGAATGTGACACCTCTTGCAAAGGAGGACGTGCAGAGCTGTCATCTTCTGGGAGCTGCAATGGTTGTCTTGTGGGTAATTTCAATACCTTCTATCCTTGAAAATATTCTCCATGAAAGAGATGAAGAAGCAGAAAGTGTTAGGAAGAAAGATGTATCAGAAGGGAGGGGACCACCACTGCTCAGCATGAGGTGGGGGAAACTGAATGGAGCTTTTCAAAGATGGGGGATATGCACCCTCTCCGTGCTTTCCATCAAACCCAGGATAATCCTCCTGTATCCATGGTCCTACCTCTCAGTGTCAAGTTGGAGTGAATAACTTTCATTCTGGAGACCTTATTCTCTCACTTTCAAACACACAGGAAAACTGAGGTAGGAAGCTGTGCTATCACCCTCCTTGCAGCTGTTCACAGCTGTATGTGGGGTGTGATTTCCACGTCTGTTTAGACAACAAAATTGGTATTTGCCTGCTCAAAGCCACATGTAAGAGCCTGATCTGGCCATTCCTGCCCTAAGTAATGTTAAGCAATATTATAGAGACTCACCCACTGATGCACAGCCCCTGTGATCAAGCTCAACCAGTAAGTGACTTTTTCCTTCCAAGCCTGAATGAATCCAAGCACGTTTCATACTTTGCCATTTGATTGTGATTTGGTCCTTTGCCTGGATGGCAAAGGGCTGGATTCCAAAAAAATGTTTCTTCCATGATCTTCAGTGATTGGAGCTCTGCTGAGCTTGGATAGGCAATCCTGTGATGAACTTTCCAAGTTCCAGTTGGCTTTTTAACAAACTCCCCCTCGTTAAGCTCAGAAGGCCATTGGAGATCGTGCTTAAAGGGTGAGCTTGCTGGGCTTTTGATCTTGCCTCCTCCAAGGTGTATTTTTCTCAGTTGCTACTTTATCACTTCTGACTTAGAACTCTCTTAATAATACCCTCTATGAGAAATAGACAAATATTTCTTAGGGGAGGGGTTTGGTTATTGAAGAGAGAAGTGAAAAACACAAAACAGCAGAATAATCAATATTCCATTAGGCTTTGCCAGGATCCTTCTGATAGAGATTCAGTCAACGCCCTTTCCCTGCTCTAATAGCAGAAAAGTCCTTGGAATGAAGCATTGTCAGGGGATTAGTCTTCTGCTTGTAAAAGAAATGCTTTAGCAGTTTGTTAGCAGCGTGATGCCATTATCTTGTTGACAGTGTTCTGTGTCATTGATACTGTCTCAGATGCAGCTTCTGTTCAGACACAGTTTGTTTTCATTACGCTTTCATCTAAGCTCTCCCTTTTGCAGGACATTTGCCTTCATTTTCCTACAGGTACCAGAGCATCCCTCAATAACTGTGTAAACGAAAGTTGCAACGAGGGTGTTTGATATTAAATGAGCATCAGGAAGAAATGAGGGAACCAACAGCTCAGGAGTCTTTGCTGCCTGTGGCATGACACGGCTCCTTGCTTGAGAACTTGAAATATGTCAGTTATAGTTTGTTTCTATCAGAGTAATGTAGTAGTTGTATATATGCCACTTTCCCAAGAATGTAAATGCTTCATTAGTTCTGTCCCTGTCCTGAAAAAATCTAATATGGTACAAATAAAGTGCGGTAAATGGCTTCATGGAAAGCAGATGTGAGTGGAAGCCTAGACTCCTACCAAGGCTTTAGGAGACTTCAAAGACTGAAAGAAAGAGCTGAACAAAATATTTGACTGTGCCAATTTTTCACTGTTCTTGATGAAAGAGCAAAAGTGAGGAAAAAAAAAAAGAAAATCGGGCTCCTTGTTTTCATTTTCTGCTAGCCTAGGGCAAGGCTTTTAGAAGGAATAAATTACAAGCAAACAGGGAGAGAGACTGAATGGAGCAACTGCTGAACAAAGGGCATTCTTGGAAGGGTCTGGTTTTAGAGAACCTAGAAATTGTCAGCTCAGTTATCAGGAGGCAGTCTCCCTCCCCTCTTGCGAGCCGGCTGCTTTTGAGCATTGCCGCGGCTCCCCAGGAACTCCCTGCCTGCAAATGCTGTCCCTGCCCGGCCACGGGGAGCACTTGGAAAGTGTCCTCTGCAGGCGTGTCTGGTAGGACAGCCAAACGCAGAATGCTTTGAAAATTTGGCAGTGGATTCGAATGCGACATAAATGATTGCAACCTTTAAAGTTGTTTTGCAGAACAAGCTATTTGGGCTGTACTTGGAAGTGATGTAGAATATAGATGATGGTATTCAAGAGGCTAAAACATGCCAGCTCTGAAAACTAGAATAATTTATTCCTGTTGTTTTGGGTATCATGTACTACATAATGATTAAAAAAAAGGCCATGCACAGAACAATCAGATTTTTTTTCTTCCTCAGATACTGTGTGTGGGTCAAAGCTGTGACTTAACAAAAGTTGGTCAAAGAAAAGAGGAGAAATATAAGAAACTGAGCTGTGTTGCTTGTGGCAGTTTTATGAAATGATGCTTCATCTGTTTAAAATCTTTTCCATCCCTATTTCCTTCCAAACTGCCATCTAGGCCCCATCCCCAGCGCAAGTTTGGCTGGCAGAGTCTCTCTGGTGGCTTTGACTGTCTCCTCCACCAGCGAGTACCTCTGTTGTAGGTGCAATTTATGGTCCTGAGCTCTGGGTTTCCCGCACTCCATGTGAGAGCAACCTGCAGGAGAATTTTTATCTACATAGCCAATGAGGCATGTTTCTTACACAGAGATAGTGCTAGGATAAGGGGGGAACAGTTTTAATCCGAAAGATGGAAGATTTCGATTAGATATAAGGAAGAAATTCTTCCCTGTGAGGGTGGTGAGGCCCTGACACAGGGTGCCCAGAGAAGCTGTGGCTGCCCCATCCCTGGAAGTGTCCAAGGCCAGGTTGGATGGGGGTCTGAGAAACCTGGGATAGTGGAAGGTGTCCCTGCCCATGGCAGGGGGGTGGAATGAGATGAGCTTTAAGGCCCATTCCACCCCAAACAATTCTGTGATTCTACGATTTGAGCTATGCAATATTATTGTCTCCATTTTCCCTGCTTTCTTGTACTTCTTTCTCCATCTCTTAAAACAGAGATATCTTTTAAGCAGTATTAACCCACTCTTAGTCACACAATTCCTAGCTTAATTCATATAGGTGCTCATTGTGGCTGCACATTACAATGAGCTAATGGTTTGCAGAATGTGTTTTGTAGATGGACACATAGTTGTGAATTAGCTGTGAGACCTCAAGGCACATTTACCAAATACAATTGTGTTGCTGAAAATAATTATGTTTGCTTGAGTTTGGGCCAGGCTGCCTAAAGATTCTCCACACTGTAATGAGCTGCTGCTGGCTCAGCCTACGGTTTAGGTGTAACTATGGAGCTTTATTTAATTTTTATCGTATTTTTTTGGAAAACCAAAAAAAGAAAATAGGGCATCTGAAGTGGATGAGCTGAGTGGAAAAAAACCCTGGTACTTGCTAAGTGCTTAGCTGATTTCCCACTCCATTTTTTGCAGTAGCCCAAATACCAGGCTGTATTTGTTTGCTGCTGCCTGCTGAAGCCTTCGACCTCAGCCTGCCCTTCTCTCCCTCAGTGCTGACAGTAAGTGAAGAAATGCGAAATTCATTCATCTGCCTGAGAACCCTTTGAAGTTCCCCACTAAAAGCTCTATTGTTTTATTAGCTGTTAATGCGGCACGGGGGAATTGGGCTGTGCATAGCAGAGCCGGGGTGCGGGGGGGCCCTTCCTGGTAATTTGTCACTCTTTAGAAGTATGACACGCTCTGCTCTGCAAACACGCTGGCAAGCTGGAGTGCTGAGGGCTGAGGCTGGAGCTGCTCGGTGCAGGGAGCTCCCACCACCCTCGGCAGGAGCCCTGGGGCTGGTGTGGCTGAGGGATTAGGACAGGCTGGGGTCACACACCTTGGTGCTCTCCGCAGGATGTGATGCAGGTCAAGGGTGATGACAAATTAAAGATCATGCACAGAGCCAACCATGCTGGCTACAGCTGGAGACCGCCTGTCAGAGCCTGCTCGTCAGAGTGGGCAAACTGGGGCTCTGGAGGGTCTCAGAGGGGAGCTGGCTGCGGGTGCTGGGATCGAGGTAGGTTGCCTCTTCACTCCCCGCGTTAAGATGGTTTGGTAATGAATGTTTGAACGCAGCTACTCTAAATCCTTTTCCTGCCCTTTCTCAGATACACGGCACGTGGAGCTGCAAGGTGCTGCTCGTCTTCTGGAGACTCTCCCAGCACCAGCGGTGCTCAGGGCTGACATCCTGGCCCATGGTGATGGCTGGTGGCTTTTAGGGGTGATCCAATGCCTGAACATCATCATGGCTTCCTAATCAAATGCAAACACATCCTGGGAATGCTGCTAAACTGCAAGATGAGGCTTGTCTTTCTAGACATGTGCTCTGCACAGGCAAAGAGTCAGCGAGCCACAGGTAATTGATAAAGCACCCATTGCCTTCTCCTTGCGGCTTTCATCTCTCCGTAGCTCGCTTCTCTCCCAAGGAGGGAGCTGCAGGAAGCTGTGGCGTGCAATTGTCTGGACACACGCCCTGTGCAGGCACAAGCTGGCTCTTGTGCAGGGTCCGAACGCTGGGCACAGCAGACCCGAGAGCGACGGAGATGAAGCGGGTGCTGCCTCGGGCTGTTCGTGGCTCAGCAGGTCCAAAGGGTCTCTGCAGAAGCCATCCATCACTGGCAGTGCCGCTCCCCGCAGCACAATGCAGCTGCCGGCAGGGGCTGTGTCCCGTAAACACAAACAGGAAAGGCGGCGCAGCCTCCCGGCCCCTCTGCCCGCAGGCAGCCGCCCTGTTTGCTTTGCTGCGCTCCGATTGCTCCTCACGAACTCAGCCGAGCAGTCAATCACCACAGCCTTTCTTTTCATCCTTCTTCCCAGAGCCTTCTGTGGCACTTAAACTAAGTCAATAGAAACGCAAAACTTCTCTCTTCTGTCCTCAGCCCGACAATTCTTGAGAACTTTGCTCGTGGTTTGCACAACTGCTTAACTGCACCGCAGACCGAGCTCCTGCGCTGAGGCGCGCTCCTGAATAGAATGTTGTCCTGCCATGTGAGACTGCTGCTGTTTGTTCTTGGAGGAAATGAGTCTCCCGACATTTTCCCGTGGCAGAAAGGTGAGGGGTCACGAGGAGCTTGTCTGCTAACATCTATAATGTGGGGGTGTGCAATCGATTTGATCTGCTGGGCCTTCACCTCTGGGCTGGGACACATCCAGGCAGGGTGGCACTGGAGCAGAGGGGACAAGAGCACATCAGTGGTGAGATCAGTGCTCCTCTTTGGCAGGGCATTTAAAATTCAGTACCTTACAAAAGCACAAGGCAGTGGCAGAAAATAGCTCCCACGTTAATGTCCTGATTCAGCAAATCACCTGTGAGATTTGTGCATCCCTCGGGGTTGAAATGTGCATCGATGGTGAAGCCTTTTTAAGGCTTACTGTTACCGATCACAGTTCTGCTGAGGGGTAACCTTGCAAGGCAGTTGTTACAGACCTAAACTCAATGCACAGTGCGCATCAAGCTGCTCTCAAGTAGTTTAAAATCCAGTGGCCCATTCAGGCTCTCTCCTAGCATTGCTTGTGGGTTTGACATTCTTATCAAAACTTTTGCAACCAATTTAGTCCAGTGTCAGTATATTTGTAAACCACAAAAAACTATAATAATAAAATATTGATTATTAAACTATTTATTACTCTAGTGTTTCTCTTTTGTTTAAATGGTGGCAGTAATTAATTAACATGATATATGTGTAATTGCATTACCAACTTTTGTATGCAGTCACAGCTACTGCATAGGCAGGCAGGGAAAGCACACAGTGAGCACGTGCAGCTGCTGTGACCCCCCTCTGCAAATCCCAGCCCCTTTGGAGCAGATGGGAGGGAGAAGCATCCCTGATTTAGTAATTAATGTCTTCTGGGATGCTGTGGGGCACCCTGCACTGCTCGTGTGCACCTGTGGGTTTGTAAAGCACCTTTGGGACAGGTTGCTTGGCACTGGGAGGCAAGAGTCACCCCACTACTGATCAACTTCACTGTCTTCCCAAATCCCAGTTCTTGGGCCAGTGGTTAGATAGGAATTAGGTGTGCAGAATGCTCACATGCTCCCCAGTTGCTTAATTAGGAAAGCTTTAGGGTGCCACTTTCCCTTCTGAGGCCAAAAGTGTCAGGCAGCCTTGGAAAGATGTCATTCCTGGACAAATCCCTGCAGGCAGAGTGCACACACCTTTTGGGTGGCTGTGCTGGGTTTCAGGGCTTTTATCAGAGCACACGTGGGTGCTGTTTCTCAGCCAGTGGGGGATTTGCTCATGTGGCTGCTGACTCCCAGCACGGCCACTGCAGAGCCCTTAAGCCCCGAACTGGAGCACACCTGCAGCAGTGCAATAGATTGGTTCCTTGCCACCCAATTTCCAGAGGTTTGAGAGGGATTTGAACTCTATCCCAAATTTTTCTGCTATAATGCTTGGAAAATGTATTTAAGGAGGCATATACTCAATATGCTGCTCTACAGAAATGGCTCTTTCATCATGTTCCCATTAACCTTAGAATGCTTTTAAGCACTTTCTTCCATGGGAATGGAACTGGGGAATATTTCCAGCTACTCAGAAATTTTTTATTTCAACTCATGGGAATTGGTAAAACTCGAGATATCAAACAGAAACTAAACCTGACTGGCCTTTTGTCTTTCAAAAAACCCCTCTGCCCCATTGTTATGGCTCTGCATTCAGAGCCCTATTTCTGAATATAAAGCAGGGGTTTTGTGAAGGTCACCAGCATTTCTAGTGCCAGCACAGTGCAGTCTCACTGCTGCATTAGAAAGGCAGTTTTGTGCTTACCACATTGCTTCACAACTTGATAGAAAAGACATTTTTAGAAAGCAGTTTGTTACTTCAAGCACCCGGCTTCCAGTGGAAAAATGGTGTCATGTCCCAGGTGACTTGTGCCTTCAGAGCTGGGTAAATGCCACCACAGGGTTCTGGCTTTTTCTTGGAAAACAACCAGGAGGGTGTGCTGGGGTTTTCTCTCTTTTTTTCCCTGTCTTTAATCTTACAGCTACTGTTTAGGGTAACTGGAGGTGAGGCCAAGGGGATGGCTGGGTGTTCTCTGGTGTAGATCAAGCTGTAATGGTACCAGAAGGGTCCCGGTGTGGCTTCTCCACAGACTTTGGTGTTGTCCTGTGTGTTAAAGCAGAGGGTGATGTGATTCCAGCTTCCCTGATTTCTTTCAGAGAATGGGCACATAATGTTCAAGTGGCCTGTGCTTGCAAGGCATGGGAAGAGACAAATTTTAGAGGGGTGGTGAAAGAGTGATGCCCAAGGCTGGTACTTAAATGTGTTTCTCTGAGTTAGTTTTAGAAGAAATGGAAGTGAGGAGTGAGGGAGTTCACATTATGGAACTGTTGGCATCCAGCTGGGCTGCCTGACACAGGGTCTGTCCTCCCTCTGTTGTCACACAGGAGAAAGCAGCTCCTTCCACAGGCACTTTGCTGAGGGCATGCTTGCTCCATGGGGAACTGACAGCTGTGGGGAGCCTGTGACACATCCCATGGGGTTGCTGGGGGTTTATACCCACAAAGTTCTTCCCTGTGTCAGTGGGATGTTTAACAAGTTCAAGCCAAGAAGAGACATTTCCATCCTTAAGTCGTGAAGCTGTCCAAGTTACAGGCAGCCATGTTTCCAGATGGGTAAAATTCCAG
Organism: Corvus hawaiiensis; assembly: GCF_020740725.1. Classification (NCBI taxonomy): domain Eukaryota; kingdom Metazoa; phylum Chordata; class Aves; order Passeriformes; family Corvidae; genus Corvus; species Corvus hawaiiensis. The sequence goes on along the minus strand of NC_063229.1, from coordinate 7,877,803 downwards.
AGAAACCGTGATGGATTTGACACATCTCAAATGGTGACAGGGGAGGGGCTGACTCCCCCTTTAATTCCTTTCCCTGACAGACAGGGTCCCTGAACCTGCACCACTTCACCAACACGTGCAGTGCTTGTTTCTCTCTCGCTGTGTGTCTGGTTGGCTTTGCCTTCCTCCCCTGACTTGTAACTCCCAGCTCCTTTCCTGCGGGAAAGATTAGGGAGGATAGGAAGTTGTCTGTGCAAAAAGCATCCCCGGCCAAAATAAATACAGGTCACAAGATTAGGCTTCATCAGAACTTTAAGCCTGGCCCAAGCTAAACAAATGAGCTGTCATGCCTTGGTAAAAGCTCCAGTATGAGTGAGCTGGCACGACTGCAAGAACGGTAAAGCAGTTAATAGGTTTTGCAATATGGAAGCTTTAAGTTTTGTTTTCAGTGCTGCATTCCTGACAGTCAAGACTTGCATTGAACTTCAAATGTCATTAATTTTGTGTGCTGGCCTTGCTGGCTACTATGCAAACACCCTTCCCAAAGCACAGCAATAGCAGCAAAACAGCACCATGGGGTGCTCTGTCCACCCCAGAGAACCCTCACAGTGCAGAGGAACAACATGGAATGGTTAAGAAACACCCTCTTGTAACTTGGCAGCTCTTGACTGTTGACAGTCTGAGACTGAATCTTTGAATGAATTACAGATCTGTTTTGAAAAAAACCCCAACTCTAGCTGTTCAAATACCTAACTTTTTGATGTCCAAATATCTGCATAAAGAATACCACCAGGCATAGTCCATAGCCATTAGGTAGTTGTTGATGAAAAAGGGTAACTGAAGCAGTAAGTAGGTGAAATCTCCCAAGTTTCCCTGTAAAGAGCATAACTTGCACCAAGAGAGGACTGTGAATATTTTCTCTTGCAATGAGTAGAGTCCATGAACACAGGACTCAGGCATTGTCCTCTGGCTCTGGCACTGCCCTGTTATTCATCTCTGGAGATGTTAATCCCCCCAGGCGCTTTGATTCCCACACCTGCACAGTGGGGATGGCAGCAGCAGGACAGCCACCGTGCTGGGAAAAGCATTGATGCTGCAAACCACACAGAGGCTGCAGCAATCCGCAGGGCTCTGGTATCTTCAATAATTACTGGTCTTAAGCATTATAAAGGAAAAAACCAAAACCAAACGAGCAAGCATTAAAAGTCTTTATGGAACAAAAGCCAGGCTTTTAATAATGTTTTAATGTACTTGACAAAGCTTTAGTTCAGAGCTGAGGCTGGCCTCTTGCAAGTGTGCATGGGTTGAGACAATTGAAAAACCAAAATACTTCTCCCAGTAGAGACCCTGCAGCTTATCAGGTAACTGCAGACTGTATTTTGGCCACTTTTAACTGGGCATTAAAAGTCTTTTTGACACTTTCTTTATTCCCCTACAATAGACTCTAACAGCCCCTCTGAGGCCTTCTACAGCCCGATGTGTAAAACATAATGGGGATTGGTTTAAAGAGTGGAATTTGACCTGAGAGAGATGTGAGTATTCGGGGACTACTTAGTCCCCAGTAGCACTTGGGGGCTCTTTAGTTTGTGGGGCACTTTATTACTCATGAGTGCTCAGGGACGCTGCACTCCTTTGCTGTCTGGTGGCTTTCTCTGTTTAAGCATTGCTGTGCTGTTGCAGACATAGAGCCTTCCTTGTCCTCCTCTTCCTCCTTCTGCTCATGGAAGGAGCAGCTGGACCTGGGGCTGCTCAGGGATATTAAGGTGTTCCCGAGGGCATCTGTCAGTAGAAAAGGACTGGGAAGTCCAGTTGGCCACAACCATCACACCCGTAGATGCAGGGGAATGTCTGATGTTCACACAACTGTAAATAAATGGGTAAGAGACCAAAGCATGCTCACAGGGAAGCTGTTTGTGCTGGTGGGGCTCTGCATAATCCCAGTGCAAAGCTACTCATCAATGCACTCAAGAGAGGTACTTGTTTCAGCCTTGTCCTTCTGCTTTTCCTCATCCTCCTGGCTGTGTCCCTGAGCCCAACACCAGCCACTGCCAAAAGCAGAGGGGGATGCCGTGGTGCTGGCAGACTTTGTTATTTTCTGTTTCTGTGAAACAAGCCTGGGTGAAAGTGCCAAAACTCTTGCCCTGCCCTGAGCTGTCACTCTCTTGCTTTCCAGTGTTGGCCAGCTGTGGAGATGTGATCATTCCTCTTCCATGGCCACAGCCATCCTCCCAGGCAGGGCTGCGTGCTGGAGGGAATGAGGTGGGCTCAGGGACAGTGGTAGTTTTTCTCACTTTTACTTTTCCCCTTAGCTTAAATTATTCCCAGACATGTGAACTCAGCAAACAAGGATCAAGTTTTCTCCACAAGCCAAGGTTTAGTCCAGGCCTGGAATAGTGCCTGAGCTTCCCAGTGGTCAGGAAAAAGCTTGCAGGGAGCAGATGAGCAATTCCTTTTGTATTTTCCATCCATCAGGAAAAGCTGCATCTGAAAAAATAGCTGAACTGGAAAATAAAACTAGACAAGTCTGAACAAATATGGAAACCATCCCTGGCCTGGTATTGGAAAAGTCTCAAATGCTGGAAAGGAGAGAAGCAGAGTGAGGGAACGGATAAGTTTTGGCCTCTGTTAGGAATATGGAAGGAATTATTTCATTCTTTTTCCCCATCTATTTGTTCTCTATATGGCACTCTGTGTGGTTAACCCTCCATCTTTGTCATAAATATATGTGGCAGAGACAAGTCTTCTCAGACATCCCAACCAAAACATCTGTTTTGCATCTGTGGTTTTGCATATGTAAATATTATTACTAATAGTAGCAAAAGCCATCGTAATGGCAGCAGGAATAGAAACACTATTAATAGTTGTAGTGCTGACATTTTATTTGTGTTGCTGCAGGAGGTCACATCGTGCACCAGCACTCAGCTGTGAGTTTGAGTGAGAACAAGAGGATGGCTGTGACTCCCAGGAGCTGTGAGTGAGCAGGGACACTGCCATGGGTGTGGTGCCAGGGTTGTCACTCTGGGACCGTGGCACCTGAACCTGACGATTTCCCCCAGACCCTTGCAGAGGACCTTTACAAGGGGAAATGGCTCCTTGCAATTCTTGTCATTGTGGCAAGGAGAGAAAGACTCCCAGTGATGAGAGTGGCTGAAAAGCACCTGAAGAAAACTGGAAAACTTCCCAGTAAAGGCAATTATGTGATTCCTGCTTGTCCAGAAACTGAATTTGTCCTGGTAGGCCCAGGGAAAGAGCAGTGGTCTTGGTGTCGCTCCTGCTGCACCTGAGGTCTCGCTCCAGCCCAGCCAAAGATATCGTCTCCCTCCCTACAGACAACAGGCTCTTCTGGGTGAGTGACCTGTTAGAGCAACTCATTCTGCGAACTATCAGCAGCCGGGTGGAGACCTTATCTTTCTGTCTTTGCTTTACTGCTGTGATTAAAAGTGACAGCAACTCCCCTTCTTCCCTCTGCTTATTGAGTTAGTGGACCGCAGGGCTGGGGGAGCTGGGACCAGAGACAGGAGCAGCAGGAAGAAGGCCAGATGGAGCAGGAGGAACAAGGACACAGGCCAGAGGTACCTAACCTGGAGAGCTTGGAGGTGCTCATGCTGGCAGCAGCACTTCAGAGAGGAGAGATGCAATGAAAGGAAGAAGCACCCACCACATTTTAGGCTTTGGTCTGATCCATGCAGTGCCTGGAGACACACAAGCTAACAGAACACAACACACCCATCTCCTTCCAGTTTTTCCCTGCATTGAGCTGGTATCTTTGTTGCTATACAAGGAATGTTTTTTGTTCAGCTCTGGTTGTTTTGCTGGATCTGTAGTGCATTAAAGAGCCCATCTTCTGGTTTGTATTTTTCCAGTTATCGTGTTTCATGTATTCTGGCTCCTTTCAGCCAGATCTGTATCCCCCCGAGCAGAGACTAAGCAGGATCCAGTCCTTGAGCTTGCTGCCTTCACATACACAAAAGGGATATGGACTCAGATCCCGCATTTCTCCGCTGAGTTGTGGGAATATTTGCAGCAGGGACTCACACCTTGCTCTGCTTTCAGTCTATCACCTAGATCATGTTACCACAGTTGGACATTGTGGGCTCAGGGATGGTACATGCTGCCAGTGAAACTTTACGTCACCTCTCTACAAGCTGGTTCTTGAAGTCAGTCTGGACCAGCCAAGGTTTTTACTTATTTTTCACATCATTCAGATTTTTAGCATGGCACACAAAAGCAGCACATGTAAGAGTGGGGGATGGCTTGTTGGTGCTTTCTAAAGATCTGCCCTGACAGCCACCATCCCTGGGAGACCAGGCTTCACAGTGTCCTTGTGCCCAGCCCGAATCCTCCTGAACACTCTCCCGTTTTCCAAGAGATGCTCTGCTAATCTTTTCCTGCGCACTTTGAGGAGCAAGTGGTGCCTGTGGGTGGGCTGGGCCTGGCGGGACTCTCCCAACCGGCAGTGATTATCCAGCAGCACCTCGGGGGGTGCGGCGGGAGGCAGGGAAGCCACTGGCTAATCCGTCCCGGGCTGGATGTGTGCCTGGATCATTTCAGCGCGGCTCCGTGCGCCCCGACGATGCGCACGCTCCGCAGCACAACCCGCCCCCTGGCAAAGCTCATGGCACAGGCATCTGTCACCGAAACCTGGCTGCATGAAAGGCTGTCTGCACAACTGGGGGAAAAAGAAAGGCATGACAGCACAATTAGTGAGAGCAAATGAAAGGCTGTTTGAAGAGGAGGAGGGAGGAAAGGGGAGAGCTGCATAAATCCCTGGTGGGGTTTTGGGCTTGACATCAAAACCCCGTAACAGTGTATTACTTCAGCCCCCAATGTGGACAGATGTTGAGCTGTGGCTCAAAGGAAGTCAGAAATCTTTCCTTAGAAAAAATTTGGCTAGGAAACTAAAGAAAATATTGTGAAAGAAAAGGAAATAAAAGCCCACTAAAGAAGATTTATCACTGCCTCAAGCATTTCTGTATCCTCCAGTCTTATGAGGTCTCAGCCTCAGGGGAGAGAAGAAGAGAAACAGCCTGTTGCTATGTTAATGGGTCAAAATTTGGAGCGGGGACACATTTGTCCAGTTAGATGAGGATGGAGGGAGCCAACTTACCCAGCCGAGCACTCCTCCCATCCATGCTGACCCCAGCCAGCCTTCAGGGACCTCTGGCACCAGCCTGCAGCATTCCCCAGAACACCCATCCCAGCTGCCCTTTTTGCTCACTCACTCCCTTTGGTAAGGGTTTTATGGAGCCCCTCATCAATGGCAAAATATGTTCATTCCTAAAAGAGTTTAGTATCATCCACAAACATGGAGATTTTGCTTGCCAACACGGAAGGTGCTGAGTAAAACCAGGCCCAACAGAGATTCTTGGGCAATCTGGTTGCTGAATCTCATTTATCTTCAAAAACTGCCTGTTAAACCCTGCACTTGGCTACCTACAAGACAAAAATATCCTTAAAGAGGTTTCAATACATGAAAGAACCATTGCTTCAATCCCATGGCAATGTAAATGTTTTTTTAAATAATTTTGACAAAATCTTTCATCTGTTCTGTCTGTTGGGTCCTCCCTATCCATGTGAATACTTGATATATTCCTAGAGTCCCAGTGTGCTGGCAAGGGAAGCTTTCCCTCTTTGGCATGCATGTCTGCTGGCTCTTTCCCAGCTGCCCATGTGCCACCCCAGCAGGGACAGAGGTGACACTCACCCCTGCAGCTCCCAGGGTCCCCTTCCAGAGCTTGGTTTGTGGCTGGGAGCTGCACTAGCAAACTGCCTCTGGTACAGCAGACATTTGGAAAGTCACATTGATCCAGTTCCTCTAATTTACTGGGTGTGAGGTTCTTCCAAATACCTGCAGCAGTGGAGACCAACACTCAGTTGTGCCCAAGCTCTCTCATCATGTCTTGTCCTCCCTGGCAACCTGTTGCACCTTTGTATTGAGCAATAGCTCCCTAGCCAGTTTCTTCCTTCTGATATAGTTAAATAAAGATTTTTAGAAGATACTTGCAAGATCTTTGCAAGATCTTCATGCTCATTTTTAGCTCTCTTTTCTGTCTACTCTTTACTTGCCTGGTTTTATGGCTTTTCCTTTTCTCCTCATGTGGGAAACCTTTTCACTTTTAAAACACTGACCTTCTCCCTGTGATACCTCCTTAACCTTAGCAGTGAGTCAGGCAGGGTGTTTTTTAGGACCTCTTAGTTCTTTTTGAGTTGTGGCACATGTTTTGCTTAGGCTTTAATAGAGCATTTTTTAATCACCTCCAGACTGCTTGCAGGCTCCTTGCTTTCTGCCTGCTCCTTTTTGGTTTGTTGTTATTGACTAATCACCTTATTTTTTCATAGTTCCCTTTCTTGAAATTGTAGAGCCCCAGGCTGGATTTATTTGGTGTGCACTCTCCCACTACAGCATTAAAGGTTGTTTTGTGGTCACTAGCAGAGAGCAGTTCTCCCACAAACACCTTGTGAAGCAGGTCCTGTGCACCGCTCCCCACCAAACCCAGAGCAGCAGCCCTCCTCGCACTTCCAGCACTGCTTGGTCCTGGAGACCCTTTATTGTACCCAAACCCACTTTTTATTCCTTCCTGATGGATCACTGAGCTGACTAACTTCTCTAATCTCATTTTATATTTGCTGTTCATTACCTTTATCCTTATCAGGGCTCAATAACACAGTACTGGCTCTACTTTTTTTTTACTGGAATCTGTGATTTCCCATCCCAAGAAATCTGTACTGATTTTGGGATTGTTATTCAGGGTGATTGGAAAGTCTGGCAATATCGTATTTTTTAAGCTTCTGGTATAGTGACAGAAGCACATCTAGGTTTTGGTTTTGGTTGCTTAATAATGTTCCTGTGAGTCTGCTGGTACCATACATGTACATAGGTTCATCTTATTTACTGCAGCTGCTTCCTTTGTTTCCCTGCTGCTCTCCCCCTGGATATGGGCCACCTCCTCCTCACAAGGGTGCTAGTCTGAATTTCTACACCCTCCGACTTTCCTTCAGCTTTCCATTTGAACACTCCTTTACGACTTTTCCATCTTGCAGCGCCACCCGCCCAGCTCTGCTGCGATGGAGGGGCCAGGCCCTGTGACACCAGCTGGCAGCTCCAGAGCTGCCTCCCTTCCCGGGAGCATTCACCCGTCATGGCAAGGGCTACGAGAGCAGAGCTGGGACCTTGCCCTGCAGCCTCGGGGCTCTCCCACATCTCCTCTCTGTCCCGTGGCCCTGCAGGCGGTGCAAGCACAGACACCCAGACCCTGTGCAGTGTGCGACAAACTGGGCACCTCTCGCAGATTCCTCCTCCTAGCGTGCTGAAGCTGCTGGGTTTGGAAAGTGCACTGGGGATTTTTTGTATTAAGTGGGAACGACAGTCCTTGACCCTGGACTTTGATCCCCCTCACCATGAGCTGTCTCACAGCTTTCTGTACCGCCACCCCAGCACCTGGCGCTGTCCCTAGCCCTGTCTGCCGGCCCCAGAGCTAACTCGGGTGTCCTCCCGGCACAACCAGCCCCGCTCGCTGCCCTCACCGGGGTCCCCCGTCCTCTGCCCTTGTCTTGTCCCCAGCACAGCCCCGGCACCCAGCTCACCCCCGCGCAGGGTTACCCCGAATTCCCAATCGCATATCCCTCCTGTCCGGCCCCATCAGCCCCGGGGCACAATGCGGGGAGGGGGGCAGGAAAGGGGGTCCGAGGGGTGCGGGGGGCTCGGATTTTGGGAATTGCGGGGATCTGTCCGCATCCCCGAGCGGGCGGTGCCGGGCGCCCACTGGCGGCACGTCCGGGGCAGGGCACCCTGCGCGGCCCCGATCCCGGTGTTCCCGAGACCTGGAAAATAACACACCTTGCTCACAACAGAGCTTCACGGATGGGATCACTGTCAGCAAAACCCGTGCTTTAATTCCTGCGTATAAAACCATTAATCTCTTAAATGATAGGAGATACAAATGATGAAAAATTAAAAGATATCAAAGGAAGGATGTATTCCCTTCCTGGGAACAATCATTCTCCAAGGACCCAAAGGACATGCTGTTGGCATGTTCCCAGATCTAAGGCACTGCAGGGAGAACTGTCTCTGACCAGAGGTCACCAGTTAAAGACCCCAGAAAAGAAGTGTCCTGATGGCCCAGCTTGGTCCTGTGCTGGTGGAACTCCTCAGACAGGATGTTGCGGGCAGGTCACTGGTTTCAAGTGCTGCTGGCGTGCTCCATTCTCTGGTACTGTGTGTGTGTGCAGCTCGCTCCTCTTCCACGTCTCTGCTTGAACACATTTCCTTCCCACACCCTGCCAGGCAGTGATGAAGGTCAGGAGCAGCACCAGGGAGCCAGCCAGGTGCTCACAGCAGTCACCCCTCCTGCCCCCCGATGAGTGCTTCCTCAGCCATGAGGCAGCACAGCCTCTCCTGCTCCAGCAGTGCCTGCCCTGCCACCTCCATCCCAACCAGGATGGCACAAACACATTTTGATCTTCTCTAGCCCATTACAAGCTTTGTGTGAAAATTACCAGGTGGGAGCCCATGCTCCAGACGTCTCTGCCTCAGAGGAGAAAGATCAGCCTGGGATTATTCTAAGGTGAAAAGACAGGACTATCATCCCCTCCTGCCTCCTCCCAGTCCTGACCTTCCTGTCCCATGTTGTGGTGCTGGTCTCCTCTGCTCGACCATGAGCCCTGGTTTTTATACCATTTTTCTTGAGTGTCACTACTGCCCTCCAGCAGCACAGCTACAAGGCTCAGGTCAGTGACCTGCTGATGAAGGCGCTGCAGCTCTCCCACCCTGTCCCACAGCCCTGCCACAAACTTGAGATTTTCTATTTTCTCAGCAGCACTGGCCAGACTTTGCTTCAGGCCAGTGCCACAGACCTCAGGGGGTGTCAGTGGGAAGCACCCAAAGCCAGCACTCCTGCTGGGACAACAGCACACGTACCGTTTCCTGGAGAACTGCTGGTCTATCTCCTCTAGGGACTGTCCTTTTGTTTCTGGCACAAAAAGGTAAATGAATATAACAGCCATCACTCCCACCAGTCCATACAGAAGAAACATCCAAGAGAATCCGATGGCATCTGCAAAGATTCCAGTGTGTGAAGGTAGGAGGTGGGTCACACCATGGGGTACAAAGGAAACTGGTTGCTTACTGTGAGGTGGTCACTGATGCCTGACAGGGGCAACTTATATTGTGAAGCCTTCAAGAGAGCCGGGAAACTCCTTATCTGCAAGGCCTGGACTGGGAATTGGCAAAGGGAAAGGCTGGTGCATGCCAGGCTTTGCCAGCACCAGGGGGAAGAAGGCAGCCGAGGTCCAGGGCCAGCAGTGCCTGCTGAGAAATGTAAAGCTGCCGGTATGGAAGCTGCAAACTCTGTGTTCCTGATACTGTGGTGCTACAGTGCAGCCCAGTGGGCAATGGGTGATTTTTATAAACGAGTGACAGAGAGGCTCTGACCAGTGCTGCTGGTGCCTGGCTTTCCTGCTCTCAGGGGCAACAGGGTCACACCTATTCCAGCCTCAAGTCCTCAGGGCTCAAAATGTCACTTAATCTCCAAATGGCTCGTGGTGGCCACCTTCCCTAACCAGCTGTGGGATGCGGAGGGAGGGGAAGTGACTACTTACCAATAAGGTCCAGGAAGGAGAGGCTGATCAGTAAATTACCAGCCCAGTTAAAGCTGTTACAGAAGGCAAAGGCTCTTCCTCTTATCCCAGTAGGGTAAATCTCACTCAGGACCAGCCAGGTCACTGCACAGATTAGAGAGATCACAAAGACAGTGTGGAGTTAAGCAATTTGTTTGGGAAATGGGCAAGGCAGATTTCAGCAGGGGGTTTAAACTCTGGCTTCACCCAGCACCCGCTGCTGGTGGTGTCAAACATTCATTGATCTCAGAGACACAACAGAACACTTCACACCTCCTGTGTTCAATGCTTCATGGAGGAATAAAATAGCAATAAACAGGTCCAGGGAATGAAGAAGAAAGCAGGCTAGCTGATCATTCCATTCACAGGAGATGGAGAAAATCTGACAGGCCTGCTGTCAGGTCATGCTCTTTGTAAAGAAACGAGAAAAGGGTGGAATTAGGGAGACAACATTGCATTTGGGCTAAAATCAGAGTTAAAGCAATATATATCCTTAAGAAGTCTCTCCTATCCTGGGGTTATTTTGCTTAAAATAATTTGCAGGGTGGCTGTCAAACCCATGAGACATATTCACTTAACATACTTTTCTTGAATTAAATGCTGTTTTCTCCCATCAAGGCATTTAAATGCCAGAAAACAGTAGAACTCACATGGAAGCAAGAACTAATCTTTAATCTCATCTGATGAAAAAGAAATAATAATAAATAGAATTTAAAAAACCAACTGATACTAAGAAACCTTCAAAAGAGGTTCAGCTTCCAGTTCTGCAGTTACTTTCATAATCACACCGCAGAAGCCCCTCAGTCCCTCTGTCCTCAGCCCTGTATTTTCCTCCTCACCAGGGTGACAGGAAGATTATGTAGTGCTTGTAGGATGCTCTGATTTTCCATTGAACTTCAGAGAAAAAAAAAAACTTCACAAGGGAAGTGAATAGCACGGAAGAGAGAGTTACTCTAGTGCTGTAGCTGACAGAGCTGCAGTGCTAGAAGATGATTCAGTGGGCAGGAGGGGACAAATGTCCAGTTCCCATACACTGAGCTGCTCAGCACAGCAGATACATAAGGAATGGTTCAAGCAGGCAGCTTGCAGATCAGCCCTAGTTTTATTCTCTGGGTAAGTGCAAGGATAAACACCACACTTACTTGGCCCAAATCCAATTGAGAAGGCACTCACGAAAGCCATCATGCTCAGCAGTGTAATCCAATTTAAGACCGTATGTTGTGCCCAGGGAGCAGCACCGAGAGGAGGGCCTGTGCTTTCCAGTGTTCCTTTCTTGGACTGACCTGCCAAGTCCCTTTTCTGACTGAAGGAAGAATTAGGAACAACCTCTTTGCTTTGAGTGCTGGCAAAAACTTTCGTAAGGCTCCTTGCGGCAGCAAAACCAGGGCCTGCCTGACTTCTGACAGCACCTGATGCTGGTGGGACAGGAGACACAGCAGACTGGGGGACCACATGTGTTGGGGGGTGCTGGGTGAGGCTGTGGGACGCATTGGGGCCTGCGGCTGCTTTGCAGTCCCTGGCCATGGCCAGCGGAGCCATGAGGCTGGTGAGGCCAATGGTGGTGACGGAGATGGCCATCACCACGCAGCCAGACATGAGCAGCACTCTCCTGCCTGCCTTGTCTGCCAAGGGCATGGCCACCAGTGTGGCCACCACCTTTATCGCTCCCAGCCCGACTGAGGCCAGGATTGCTGAGGAGTTGCTCTGGAATCCCACCGAGTGGAAGATTTTGGAGGCATAGCCCAGCACATTGGGCTGCCCAGTGAACTGCTGGAAGAGCACCAGTCCCAGGCCCACCAGAGTCCGCCTTCTCATGTTGTCTCTGGTCCTAAAAAGGTCGAGAAATGAGTAATTCTTCTCCTGATATGGCTCCCGCTTTGCTGCTGCTCTGTCCTCTGTGTCCTGCAATGGGATGAGGCCCTTCTGGCAGTCAGAGTCCCACGAGCTCAGTTTAACAGGGTTCACTGGGAGAAAGAGGATGCTGAGGAACTGCATGACCGTCGGGGCAATGGCCAGTCCAAACATGTACCTCCACCCCTCGTCCACGTCTGCAAAGATGTAATTCAGTGCATAGGACAGCAGGATGCCCACGGTGATTCCCACTTCGTAGAGAGACACCAGCAGCCCTCGTTGGTGAGCAGCCACCATTTCTGAGACATAGATGCAGCAGGCCATGGACGAGACAGAGGTGGCAAAGCCCACGGTCATGCGCCCAATGACCAGCACAGGGAGTGACCTCGCCAGTGTGAGGATGAGGCTGCCCACCAAGAGGACCAAATTGCTGACCAGGATTGCTCTCCTCCGGCCATGGCGGTCGATGAGGATCCCCCCAGCCAGGGAGGCGAGGAGCGCTCCGATAAGGATGGCACTCACCAGAACTTCTTGCTTGAAGCAGCTGAGGTGAAAATCTGTCTGCAACTGCAGCAGTGCTCCAGAGATTATCCCCAGCTCGTATCCAAATATCAGCCCGCCCAGGAGAGACACCGTTGCAGACAAGAGGAGGACCAGCAGTGCACGACCTGGAAAACAAGCAAGCAGGTTCAGTTTTCTGATGCTATAAGACAAGCTCTCAGCATGCACAGGCTGGAAAAAGCTCTCCCAGGACACCCACAGTTTTCCATCTACAAAGTCATGATGTGGAATTTCCCCATAGCTCACTAGGTCACATGTATAGAGGCACTTGCAGACAGTCACACAACCCACCAGACTTCTGCTAACTGCAGGGGTTCTCATCCGGGGTGCAGAACTTTGAAATCAGGACTTTTTAACAGAGTTAAGACTTGTTTTTAAGTGCAGGGCAGTGATTTGTAGTGCCTGGAGTTGTACAGCGGGATCCTCTGTGGTATCTCTTGATTGTAATTACAAAATTTGCTCTGGGCAGGAAATGCAGCTTCTGCTTTCTGGTTCTGAACTCTTCTGCATTATCATTTTCACATTTCAGAGCATGTGGTACCACCAGCTCTCCCTGCAGGTTTTGTATTCTCACTCCCTATCTTGTTGTTAAAAGCCCTGCCCACAAAAGTTTGTTTTTCCTTTAACTAATCTTGTACTCTCTTCTTCCATTTAATTAGAAATACTCAAAATTTTGGTAGACTGTATGTTGAAAAAATGTGAGCACAACCACCAGACCGTGGAAACTTTTCTCACCCAGCCAAAGGACTTTTGTCCTGTCACAAGCTGTGTTTAATGGGAAGTGTCTCTGCTTGGCCGTTAATTACAGCTAGCAATAAAGGCTATTTATCAGTGATGGCTGTATATAAATACAATTATTTTTATTTATTCTGCAACCCTCTGTGTTTCATTTGTGTTACTTATGCCATCCCAGCTATCCCAGTCCCTCCCACCATGCTCTGTGTGAACACCTGCACTGCTTTTAGCACTCCTTGTACATATTATGCAGATAATTAGAAAAAATATCTGCTGAGAACATAAGGCATAGGTGGCCTTCCCATTAACTTCAAGCCACAAATTCTATTACACACAGAGAGTCCCATTATAAATACCATGGCCGATTTAATCAGGTTTTGCTGCATTTCTTGTTAACTTAGTAAGATGTCATGGCTTATGAACTTTGGCTGAAACCCAGTTTGTGTATCGCCTATTCTGACGCAGCTGGGGAATTTGAGGACTCTTCAGATCTCCACACGAGGACAGAAAGTTTGGTGGGTCTCGTAAGGAGCTGTGCCAGGCGATTCCTTGCCTAGAGCAAACCGGTCGGGGGACCGTGCTCCGGGACAGGAGCGGGGCAGACCCGCTGTCCAGCCGAGCTGGGACGGGGCTGATCCCGGACTCTGCTCACACCAGCGCCAAGGCCAATGGGCGCCGCGCCGCTGCATGCAGCAATCCCCACTGCCCAGCAAATCCAGCTCCTTCCACATTCCCCGAACCCCCGCTCCCCTCCCCGGCGCGCTGCCGGGACAGCCCCGGGACCGAGCCACAGGAAACTCCTTGGCTCTTATGTTCGCGGAGCGGGCTGCTGGGACCGCTAAAAAAAGAACAGAAAGAAAGGAAGGGGCGGGGGATGCACCCCCAGCCCTTAGGAAAAGTTGCAAACTGTCTCTTTTTTTTTTTTGGAAACTTCTCCCCGGGGCAGGACGTGCCCGTTCCACCCCGGCTGCCCCGTCGGCAGAGGGGCTCGCAGCCCCCGCGCCCGCCACCCCGGCCCGTCCCGCACTCACCCATGGCGGGGCTGAGCCCGCGGCGGGCGCGGAGCGGAGCGCAGCGGGGCGGAGCGGGGCCGCGCCACGTCGCTGCCGTCCTGCCCCCGGCCGGGCAGCCTGGGGCTTGTAGTCACCCTGCCCGCCCCTCTCGGGGGCGGGGGTCCCGGGCGGGGGGCGGTGCACCGCCCCGGGAGCGATGCCGAGGGCCGGGGAGCGGAGCCGGAGCCCGGGGGATGGGTGAGCCCGTGGGTGAGCCCGGCGGAACCGGGGCCGGGCGGCCGCGGGGTGGCCGGGGACACATAACCGAGGTACGTGGCGGGTTGGTCCAGAAACTAGGATGCGGCTTTGGTGGCTGGAATGACAGCTCTGTCTCCAGTCTGTGTCACTTGAGGAACAGAAATCTCCTCGCTGCCTGCAGAGCTGCCCTTGTGCAGAGCTTCACCCCTCTAGACGAGAAAGCCTCCAGAAAGTGCACGAGAGGTTGTCAGTTTATTAATGTTTTTAGGTCGCTCGGCTGGAAAGCCAAAGAAACCTGCTAAGTAAGGGGTGCCCACTTGAAAACTAAATACAAAAAGAGCAGCAGGGGAGGTTTAAGTTGGATATCAGAAAAAAGTTTTTCACACGGAGTGGTCGGGCACTGAACAGGGTCCCCAGGGCAGTGGTCACAGCACCAAGCCTGCCAGAGCTCAAAAAGCGTTTGAATGATGCTCTCAGACACCTGGTGGGATTGTTGGGGTGTCCTGTGCAGGGCCAAGAGTTGGACTCAATGATCCTGGTGGGTCCCTTCTATCTCAGAATATTGTTTGAGTCTATGATTCTGTGATTCTATGTCTGAGTTTGCCCTCTTAACTTTCATGGCTGTGGGACAGAAAGAATCAGTCTCTCAAGCTTATCTCCTTCCCCTGACACATTGCTCCATCAGACAAAACATTCAGTATTCAACTTCCTTTGCAATTAACATTCTTCTTCTGCTGAGTGGAACAGGAACCTTCCTGCTGTCCTGCATAAAAGACACTGGGACTTGCACTTGGATGAAAGATTTTTTTCCTGAGGCTAATTTAATGAATCCCAAAGTCCAGTTTGTTAAACAAGGATTTTACAAAGTGTGATACACCTCGAAGTGCTTTCAAAACTCTTTAACACAGTATGGAAACATTGCCCTTTGGTGCTGTTCATGTAAACGACAGCTGCTGGGCGGGTTGAGATGTTCAGGAGTTTGCTGTGACCCAGCTGCCATGGGGAACAGCGAGGAAGATGTGGTGTCACAGGTGGGAAGACAAGTACAGCCTCCCCAGAGCCTTGCAGCAGGGACTGCCACTGGAGGGTGAGTGCAAATGAGCACGAACCTGCTTTGTGAGCTGGCATGTGACTGCAGGTAATATTTCATTAAAAACCCATATTAAATTTTAATATTTAGTATGTTATAGCCATGCAAGCTCCAGAACAGCACCCTGTGGAGCCTGTGTTGGTAAAGCTTTTTGCCCCAGCACAGAATTGAATTGTGGAAGGTCTGAATCAGTGACCATTGTGCCTGTGGTGCAGGCACACCCCTCTGACACAGGCAAAACTTAACAGTTTGGGTGAAGAATAAAGAACATGTGAACATGTGATTTTTTTTTAAAAGAGCCTTTCAGTCATCCCCCATGTTAACTTGATAGGGGATTTAAGAAAAGTATTTAAAAATTGTTATTTTTCCAAGTATGGGGATACATCTCGTGTCTTTGCTCTGTAGAACAGTGGTACCAACTCATTTTATTCCAACTCATAGTTTGGGATGCTTGAGATGTGCCATACTGGATCATGTGTATCCTTTCAGCTTTAGTTTGTCGGATATCTGGCTGCAACATGAGCAGCAGTTTTCAAAGGTTTTGGTTTTGTTTCTTCTCAAAATCATAGAGAATGTGGAAAGTGTGTCAAATCATGTACCTGGTTTATAGATTAAATAAATGCTTCCCATTCATATGATCTAATTTCAGTGGGAATACAGGATATGAAAATACCTTTTCTAAAACCTTGTATCTGATACAGCCTGACAGCTGCAACAGGGATCACACACGGTGCAGAATGGCTTCAAACACCAGCCAAGAGAAACCAATGGTGTTCATGGGAAGAGCTTTTCAACAGCATTTGCATTTCATATTAGAGCAGTTTAAATAGCTCTGAAATCACAACCAGCTCTTGTGATATGCAGAGGGAGAAATTACTCCAATTTTCTCTCATCCCCAAGACCCACATGAGACCAGTTCATGTCAGACAGCAAACACTACAACTCTGTGTCTAGGCTGATGTCTCCCACATTTTGGGAGCACAGGAGGATGCAGGGGATGCAGTATGATCTTGCCCATGATCTCTGGCCCCCAGAGCTCAAGCCTAGGCATTTTGGGTGAGCTGTGTTATGAACTGGAGGAGATGTCTCCCATGCTTGGATCCCCACCATGCGAGGCAGAGAGCCAGAGAGAACCTAGAGTCTTCATCAGCCTCAGGGCAAACTCACTCTTGGCTACATGATCCCCAGTTTGCCTGAACAATTCCTTCCTTCTGAAATTATTTCAGTGCGAGAAGGCAGAAATTATATTTTTCTCTATGGTCACTCAGCATTCATTTATCTGCCACCCGAACATTTTCTAGAGGCTTCTTGGTCTCTGGCAGGGCAAGAAATATTAGCACAGACAACAAGGAGGTGAGGTCTTGGGGAGCACAGGCAGAGCTTTATGGTGTGTCTACCAAAGGCGGCCAAAAAGATGATGTCAGTATGTACAGAAAGGCAGCTGTCACATCGACACTGTGAAGGCTGTGGGTTATGCTCCTCTGGAAAAAAGGGTGAAAACCTGCTATGATGTACAGCAGGGATAATTTAGGGAAAAAAATCTTCCTTAGGGGTTCTTAAAGTACAGCTTTCTTATCACACCTTTTGTAGTCAGTGGGTATTCTGGGCCTGCTGAAGGCAGGACCTTTATCCCTAAGCTCCATATGAGAAGGTCTGCGGGAGTCGGATCCACCAATACTTCATGCCTGCAGGCACGTTTCTATCCTTGCTCCCTCCTGTGATGCCTTCCTCCTCCTCCTTTCCGGTCCGTGTGTCTTGGCAGTGCCATTTCCCCATCTGATCCTTATCTCGCTCCTGGCTGCCGGGCTTGCGGGCGCGTTCCTGCCTGGCAGCCAAACAGCACATCCCCAGGGCTGAGCGGCAGGAATGTGCTCCTGGAGAGCTCTGCGTTGGGAACGGCAGCCTGTGTTTGGTAACACAATCCGCCTGTGATTACTGGAAATGTTACCCTCTACCTCTTTTAGCTGCAGCAGCTAAAAGAGGCTTTAAAATCACAAAGTGAAATACAAATACAGGAGGAGAAAGAAGTCCATCCTCGAAAAAGGAAGACATGGTGTTCAGGAATCCTCATCACACCCTCAAACGTATTTTCTTCTATTGTGACTGACCCTTAGGAAGGGGCTTGGGGGACCAATGGTCCCTGAGCAGGCAGAAGTGTCACAGCTGGGATGGAGCCAGCTCACCAGGAACCTCCATTTATTGCATGTTCATTTACATCCCAGAGAGATTTCTCCTCCTGATGTCAGGCTGCATGTGTTTTCTCTTATGATATCCTAACCCAGGGGTGTTCCCTAGCAATGCTGGTCGGTAGTGTTGGTCCCACCAGGAATCTTGTTTCCTTGCCTGTTTTAGGGATGCCTCCAGCATGGCACCCTGCAACAACTCAAACTCATCCCTTTTCCCATCTGTCCAGCTCTGAGGATTGCAGTCTCCATCCTTAAATCACTGGGGAGTGATGGGAGAGCTGCTCCCAGGGCTGTGTCCTGCCTGGTACCAAGGGATCTATAGTACGGCAGGGAGCAGCCCATGGGACCTGCCTTGGTGCCAATTACCTCGGTTTGCTGTGCTGCAATTTTAAACTTAATTACATTGTTTGTGAAAGGGGAGTTTGTAAATGCTTGTCACCGGGAGGACAAAGTTACATAACTAAACCATTTACCAGTCTGTGGAATCAGAGCAGTTCTCTGGGGTGATTTAATATTCCAACAAAAACACTGGGTGATACCATAAATATTGTGAATGGCTCTAGATAGTTTCCAAGGGCTATGTCAACTGTTTATTGCATTAAAAGGGAAAAGAATAAGTGCAATCACAAGGAAGATAAAATTTAAATAAATAAAATAAAGGGGAAAATAAAGCAAAAATATTTTCTTTCATATTTTGAAAGCTCTGGAGGAGGTTTTTGGCCAGCATGAGAGAAAACCATCATGTTTGCCAGAATAATGAAGCAAAGGGTATCTGTGTGCACTTGCTTATAGGTTATACATGGGTGTCTGTGGGGGTATCTATGCACAGATGCTCTGATAAAATCTGTTCACAACATGGGGAAAACCTTTTTCTTTCTTTGAGTGTTTGAGGCATTTGCAAATTCCAGCCACAGAGGCCAGGAATGCACCTCTTTCCCTAGGCAAGCTGTTGGGCTCCTGCAGCCCTGCCACAGCAAGGGCAGCTGAAGGAGGGTGCCACGGGTGGGCAGAATTGTGGGATGGATTATCTGTATCATTGAAAACTTGGAAGGTTGTTTAAAAGTTGTCACTGAAGCAAGATAAATATTTGCCAGGCATGATCCCACTGTGCAATGACAAGTAAGCTGTATGGAATGTGTTAATAAAATATAAATGTTCTGAAAAGGAAACAAATGTTGTGGGTGAGAAAACAAAGACAAAATGGACTTGTGGCACCTCCAAAAGCAACAATTGAAAACATATTTACATGGACGGGGCTGAACTCTCTTGTATCTTCTGAGGAACATATTTGCAGCATGTGCACATCACCCAGTAGGGCACTGGGTTTTCAGGGTGCCATAAAAACCCAAATACTGCTCCAGTGAGGTTTATGAGGATAATGAGGTTTGTCCATCTTTTAATAAGATGGCAATGTGGGACTGGGCTGCTCGAGGAAGGGGGAGTCACCTGACTCATGGCATGAGTGGCCTGTGACAGACCTGGGGCAGAAGCTTTGGTGGTGTCCAGCGTTGGGACCCGAGGTCACACAATGCCCTGCTGCAGGCTGCTGATCCCCTGCAGCTTATGGGCAAATCCCTTCTCCTTCCCAGCCGTGAACTGGGCAGCTGCAGTGGATCTGCACAGGCTCCAGCAGAGGCTTTTGGCACATGAAAGAACAAGAGCCAGTGATGGATCATCCTGGTGGTGATGTCCCAGAGATGGAGCCCCCATGGTGATGCTCCAGTGGTGGAGCACCCTG
Source organism: Corvus hawaiiensis (assembly GCF_020740725.1). Classification (NCBI taxonomy): domain Eukaryota; kingdom Metazoa; phylum Chordata; class Aves; order Passeriformes; family Corvidae; genus Corvus; species Corvus hawaiiensis. The sequence continues at coordinate 7,858,798 of NC_063229.1, read as the reverse complement.
GAGTGACGCCGTGGCAGCGGTGTCCCAGGGATGATGCCCTGGAGGCGGGTTCCAAGGTGATGCTGGGAAAACCTCCAGGGAACCACGAGATCCCGCCTGCCACCTTGGGAAGACGCGCATCCAACACCTCCCTTGCAAGCCCTGGGAAGCTGCAGGTCTCGCTCTTGCACCGGCAAAACCACAGGAGCACGCCCCGGCTTGAGAATGCTCGGGGAAGCAGTCCCGCCATCCGGCAGTTAGCCAGTATCCCCCGCCATGGCAGAGGCAAGCGGAGGGCAGCAGGATTTAGGTGGGGGAAGCCCAGAGAGGGTTTAGAAAAGGCAGGGCCGGCAGCCCCCGGAGCAGCGCGGCGCAGGCCGCGTTACAGCGAGGGCAGCGAGCGGTGCAGGCGGGGAGGGGGCGGAGCTTCAGGCGTTCGTAGGTTTCCGTCACGGGCAGCCGAGCATTGCCGAGGATGGCCGGAGATTACCGAGCATTGCCGAACAGGCGCCCCGCTCATGCGCCGTGCGGGTGTCAGTGATGGCGGCGGCCCAGGCGGAGGCGGGCGCTGCGCACTCGGTCGTGGCCGGGCCCGCGGGCCCCGCGATGGGCGACATGGAGCCCGCGGGCCCCGCGATGGGCGAACTGGAGCCCGCGGGCCCCGCGATGGGCGAACTGGGGGCGGCGGCCCCCGCCATGGACGGTCTCGAGGGCGGGGCGGGCGCTGCCGTGGTGGCGGAGGATCCGCCGCCGCCGCCGCCGCTGCCGGGGCTGCGGCTGGTGCAGCAGGGCGCCGAGGCGCACGTGTACCGCGGGCTCTTCCTCGGGCGGGCAGCGGTGGCGAAGCTCCGCGTCCCGAAGCGGTACCGGCACCCGGCGCTGGAGGAGCGGCTGAGCCGGCGGCGCATGGCCCAGGAGGCGCGGTCGCTGCTGCGGTGCCGGCGGACAGGTGGGCACGGGGGCGGCCGGGCCGGGCCGGGGCTGCCTGGCGGGACGGACAGACAGACAGACAGACAGACACCGGAGCGGAGTGGGCGGGGCTGTCCCGGCGCCCCGGCTCTTCACGTCGCTCAGAGCAGATCTCAGGCACTTGGCGCCGTCCTGCGCCATCCTGAAGGATGCAGCCTTCTTCTGAGCCCGGGACGACCCGCTCTGCTCTTTCAGGGTGTCCCTAAAACTCGTCTTGTCCTCGGTGTGTCCCATAGCGGGTTTTATCGGGGCGGCTCGCCCCAGGAGGGGCTGGGCTGTCACCACGTTTGAGCTGCCAGGTCGTTGTAAGACTGCGGGGCAGTGCAGATGGCTTGGAAGCGAGCGTTGGCCAGGCCGTTCCCCGGGGTGGATTATCAGTGGCTGGGAGTGATCTCAACTGGCATTTCTGCTTGAGACTTTTATCGGTTGTGTTTTGTTGCTAAAATACAGCTGGGAATCATGTAAATTAACTGCTAGCATTTCATTTGTTCTTTTAAATAGGGATTCCTGCTCCAGTGGTCTACTTCGTGGATTATGTCACCAACTCGATCTATCTGGAAGATATTGTAGACTCAATTACTGTTCAGGATCATATTTATTCCGTACAAAAGAGTGGGAATGACACCAGTGGCCTCCATAAGTTAGCAGAGAAGATGGGTGAGCTGTTAGCAAGGATGCACGATGAAGATATTATCCATGGGGATCTTACAACTGCCAATCTCCTCCTGCGGCCACCCACGGAGAAGCTGGACTTGGTGTTGATAGACTTTGGACTCAGTTTTATTTCAGGTCTTCCAGAGGATAAAGGAGTTGATTTGTATGTGCTGGAAAAAGCCTTCATTAGCACTCATCCAGATACTGAAATGATGTTCAAAGCTCTGCTGAAGACCTACGCAGCCACGTCTAAAAAATCTGGTCCTGTGATCAAAAAGCTGGATGAGGTTCGACTAAGGGGAAGGAAGAGATCCATGATTGGGTAGAATAGAGCAGGGTTAGGGATGGAGAAATAGTAGGTTTTGCAAATAGGGTTATTTATATTTCTAGCTGGTTTTATTTCAGAGATACTATTTTGATAACTGTGTCTTCAAATAAATAAACTTGAAAGAGTGTAATTGTCATAAAGTAACCAAAGTAATTGTGTGAGATTGGGGCACAGCCAAGAGAGAAACAACGAGAGGTCACTTCTTTCCTACATGTTAAATATTTCTAATACAAAGTAGTTTACAGTGTCATTCTGCCCATCTTCTTTGTGTGGTTAGAATCATTCAGAGCAATCTTTCTCAGCCTGCGGACCATAAATTAGTGGGAGGTTCTTACCTTGGAGACTACAAAAGAGCATCTGCAAGAGGTAACTTAGAAAAACAAGTGTGTTATTTTTCTCAGAAGACTTTACAGCAAAGGGTTTAAATCTGTTATAAACAACTCAACACATCCTGAAAATTTTCAGGAGAACTGAATTCTGGAACATGGGCAATGCTGAAATACAATACTAAACATAAACCAGGTTTATTTTCTTCCAGTAGTAAGTGTTGGCTTTTTTCACTCTCAGTCAATAGTACTGTCTTAAGGAAATTCAACATTTGTTAATCCAGAACAGTGGCTGGGCATACCCTACAGTTTTCTACTGAGAAACTTTCACTTTAAGCAAGAGGTCTGCTGTAAATTTCCTTTTTTTGGAGTGTTACAAGGGAGACTGCTGGTATTGCCATTGCTTGCCCAGGCAGTTGGCAGAGGTAGGCAGTAATGCTCTTTTTCTTGTAATGTTTTCTCTATATTACTTCATTTTTCTGGGTTACTGTATCTAACGGTGCAGATGTAAGATGTGCCAGAGGAAAATCTTACACACCCACAGTGGGTGGCTGAGAAGATTATCAGCTCTCTGCTTTGTGAGCAGGTTGGGATGTGAGTTGGGTGAATGCAGGAGCATCATTTACTATAGGTAATGATAGAAAAGAAACTGAACTTCTTGCTCTGAACTTGAGCGATTTGCTGTGCTGGGCAGGTGTTATCCATCGGAAAGATCCTCTCTTCTCTTGTGCAGTCACTGGTGCTCTGAGACTGCTCATGAAAAAGGGAGTGAAGTCTGTCACCTCTGCACAGCCATGGATGTGTCCCGTACGGATCCTGCAGCCGGCGGGGAGAAGGCAGCTGTGAGAAGCTGCTCTGCCAGGCGGGGCAGAAGGGATGAGGGCTTTTTCTTCCCCGCTTGGAGCAGCGCAGCCCGAGCAGAGGGCTCCGGGCAGGCGGCGCCGAGAACCACAAGGTTCTGCAGGCTCGCTCCGCGCGGTGGCGCCGGCGCAGCGCTGCCGCCCCTGGTGGCGCAGGTGGCCGGTTCGCGTCCCGCAAGTGTCCTAGCGCGACGGGCTGCCCGTGCCCGGCGCGCATTCACCTCTTGCCAGAGGAGCCGCCTGGGCGAGTGCCCGACCCCGGCGTGGGGCCCGGGTTCCACCGCCCAGCCACAGCTTTGGCTGCCGGGCCGGGCACCCTCGCTCTCCGCAGAATCAGCACCCGTTGTCGCTGCTGTGTTTTGTTTTCAATCGCGGCACTTGGGCGAGAAGCGGCCGAGTGTCCCTGCAGAGAGCAGCGGGGCTGGAGGAGCTGCTGCTGCACCACCTTCTCCTCCCTGCCTGGAGAGCGACGGCCCGGCCCGGCCGAGCACACACGGTCACTTGAATCCGTGTTCCCCGGGTGTCCTGCGGGCTGCTGGAGCGGGGCCTCATGGCATGGTGGGAGCAGGTGCCTGTGAGCTAACGAGTCCCCTAAGGAGGGATCTGAGCCCCGAATGCCGGCCCCGCTGAGGGGAGGCAGCAGCCTGACCCCCCTTGCCCGCCGTCCCCCATCTGTACAAACACCGCTCGCACCGTCTCCCGGTGATGCCAGGATTGAGTTCTGTTTGCAAAGCCCTTTGAAGAAGTCTGTTTCCAACTATCATCATGTTTGTTAAAATGCAGCTCTCCCTGCGGGACAGCGGAGCAGAAACAAAGCTGATCCACGGGAGGTTTTCACGGCCGGCGCGGTGCCCTGAGCCGGGCTCGGCAGCCTGCGGTGAGGCCAGTCCTCCTGGGGAGCTGGTGCGTGGGACTGGCCTTCGAACAGGGACTCCTGAATTGGCCTCTGCTGAAATCAGCTCTGGGATGGAGCTTCAAAACAAAGCAGAACATTACTGGTCATGAAAAGCAAAATGTTTTGCTTTTTCACTGCGTGATAAACCCCTCCGTGTTATATAAGTGTTACTTTCTCCACATCTGTGTTAGGGCTTGTTGATATTTCCTCTCGATCAGCCTGTTGTGTCATATGGATTGCTGTAGAGAATGCTGAACTGTTGCTGTTTGAAGGTGGAAAAATCTCAGCAGGTGCACATCCAGCAAAAAGGACACTCTGGACCTGCAAAGTGTCCACCCCGCATCTTCCTTCAGCCTCAGCTGTATCAGTCCATCAGGAGCTGGACTCAGTGATCCTTGGGCGTCCCTTCCAACTCAGGCTACTCTAAGATTCTGGGACAAGCTCCTTGGGTGAAAACCACTGGTTCCCTGGCTGGTTCACAGGGCAGGGGGAGGTTCCAGTTTTTGTTGACTGGGAATAGCTTGACATGCTGCTGTGTTAGCTTTCCGTGCATCTGTGTGGTCATAAGCAACACTGAATTACTATTATTATTGTTATTATTAAAATTATTCACCATTGCATTATTAACACTCAGGCTTTATGTCCAGTGCATGTGCATTCTCATAAGGTAAATAGGACTCCTGGTTTGTTTGTTTTTTTTTTTTTAATGAATAGTTTATTTGCTACAAATCCAGTTTTGAGCCACCAATATTCTTCCAGAGTTTGGTCTGACTTTCAACAAAGTCCTTGCAACCCACACTGGCAGAAGTGGTGATGTCCTGCCCTGTCTTACCTAGAGGGGCTGTTCTCCCAAAGTCTTTGTTGTCCTCCAGCCCCTCCACAACCTTCTTGCTTGCCTTCTGGGGGGACCCTGAGATTGTGGAATGTGACAGGTGATGGCTGGTGATGCATGGAGCCACTGGAGGTCTCTCTGCCACCATCACTAACACCAGGAAAATCTGTATGTTCAGGGAAAATCTTTGAGCAGAATATATTTACAGCTGTGTGCTGGATGTACAGCAGATCTCTCTGGGTCTTTCTACTGCTTTAATCTTCCTGCTTTTAAGAATGAATTGTTGTCTCAGGGCATCAGCTCCAGGCCTGCTGGGAACAGCTTCATTTCCAGAGGCTTCCCAGCATCTGCTTGATCTTGCTCCACACCTTGGTATCACTCAAAAATGCCATGAATACAAGGAGGTGCAGAAAAGCTGTGGAGAGAGGAATGAAAGGAAAGAGGGAAACACGAATGAAGTGTAAATAGAGGCATTTTATGAGCAGAAAGTGCAATGTAGTATTTCTGAGGGAATTGCTGATTATTGATGGAGTTGCCTTTTCTGTTTATTTTGGTATCTGACATCATCAGTGATTTCTGTGGTGGAAGTGGGGAGCTGGATTGCATGCTCTTGGCTACCAGCCTGACTTTAGCTTGGCAATAAGATCAAGTTCTGTTTTGCCCACTGATGCCATGAGGGCAGAACTAAATTAGGGGGATTTTTTTGAGATAAATGTGAGTTGGAGACCTAGAGGAGAACTAAGAGGAAAAAGAAACATGGAAAAAACCTACTTACAAGCAAGGAACAGGGATGAAGACACTGTTGAATAGTCTGGGAATGCTGTTGCCATGACTTTTGAACAGTGGCTGCTCTGTGATGGCAGTATACTGTGTCTATATGTAAAAACTGTGCATACAAGATATATGATGTAGCTTTTTTCAGTGAACTTTTTTATAGTCCTTTATAGTCTTTGATGTCTGCAGGAAACTGATATTTTCCACTTTTTCAAGATGCAGAACACTGATAACCTTTTGCGACTCTTCTCCCATCACTGCTGATAGGAATAAAAGCATAAAAGGTCGTTTGTAACTCAGGGTTCACTCCGTGAAGGGTCACTAGACGTAAATAAAGCCTCTCCCTGGCCCAAGCACAAGCTGTGTCCCACAGTGGTCCCTTTGGGCACTACACAGCACCTTTCTTTTGCCAATAAACTAAACTTTAAGTAATGGCCCAGGAGTGGTCTGACCCCAGTGATGGCTGTGGAGCACAGGGAAGGCACAGGCAGGGCAGCTGCAGCTGCTGCTGGCACTGGGAATGGGGGTGATGGAGTTTACAAGAAAACAAACTAATTAAACGTTAATTCCCAGCTGAAGTCCAGGAAGGCCAAGAGAACCAGCGTGTAGCCCCTGCACAATGGGCTCTGCTGGGAAGCTCTGAATGCTGAGCCAGCATCCGCCCTGCTGAGCTGAGAGGGGCCTGGTGGGGTTGGGGAAGGGGCTGTTCAGGCGTGAGTCACGTCTTGGAGAGGAACGTGCTGCCCATCCCCTTGCCCTCCACGCTGCCAGAAATGTGTATCCTCGTAAGAGAACAAACAGACTGTGCTCATTGTTATTGTCTTGAGGCTTTTTTTAACTTACAAGGTTGATTGTGAGAGAAAAAGTTTTGTAGAACTCCTTTGGTCCAGCATGTGACACACACACAGACGACACACACTCATACACGGGCTCCCAGTCTCTGGCAGATATATATTTTGGGTAAGCTGAACCTGTTTTAAGCACTTGCATTGTTTTAATGGCTTGAATTTTGCTTTCAGGTCTTCAGTCATCCCTCTGCCCAACCTCTCCATCACGCACTACTACCTGAGTAACGAAGCAGCTTCGGCTACCTCAGCTTGCTGTAGTGGCATTGAGGCAGCACAGCAATCTCCTACTCATTTACTTTGGTCATGATAACTTTGTATTCATGTTGTTGAGCAGTTTAGGAAAAGCAAGGTAAAAATCCTCATAGATTTCTCTCGGTCAGCTCTGTGCTCTGTTCTGGGCCCCGAGAGAAGGTGCGTTTGCCAGCGGGGCTGGGCAGCCGCGGGGCCGGGCGCCAGGCGGATGCCGGATCCTCGCGTTGCCAGCGGCCCCCGGCAGTGCCCGGCAAAAGCTTTTGTGTCCGTTCTGCTGTTTGAAAAGAGCCGCAGCGGTGATGCCGCCACCCTTTAGCCCCTGCCCGGGATGGCTGTGGGCATTAACTGATTTGTTACTATTTGTGCAAAATTACATACAGTGCTGTTAAGGAGAGGGAGGGGAATGGAGGAGGTGGATCCAGACCCGGAGCAGAGTTCCTTCAGACGGGAGCACAGTCCTGTCCCTATTGCTGATTGTACCACCACCCTCTAATTTCTTGTTCCCTCTGTGCCAGTGATTCATGGGTTGTGTGAGGCGGACGAGGCTTTCTCACAGCTGCTTTTTAATCCAATGCATTTGACTCCAACTTCCTTGATGAGCTAGGAAGTAGTATCAAGGAGGAGTAACTCTCCAGAAAGCTGACTAACTGTGAATGGTGAAGTTTTCTCTGTCATATATGGGTCAGTTTGCCCATGTTTTGAATATGTTTGAAAGCACTCAAAAGATGCTGCTGAAGTACTAAGGGTGTTTCTTTGCTTTCCCATTTTTCTCCCCACCACTCAGCTTTGTTTAGCCTTCAGTTGCAAGAATACAGGCAGTGCAAAAAGCAGCTCCCTTGGCTTTGATCTCTTGCTCATCTTGATAGCGGAGCAGCTCGGTCTCCTTTGTCTCTCACTGCGGTCAGATGAGATCGGCAACGCTTGTTGAGGTTCACTGCGGTCAGGAGAGGGGATCCTGTCCTGCCCCACATACTCCCCATTTTCTTTCTGATGAATCCGACATAGGGCAGAGCTGGCAAGAAAATCCACCTTCAGAGTTCAAATTGGGCAGCTTTTGTGTTTTCTTTTTGACTCTTGAAGCATCCTTAAGGTCCAGCCTGATAGGACACCCAGGGTATAGTCATATGTTCGTCGCTTGCTTGCTGCGGCTCACACTTGTGTGAGCCAAGACTTTGCCGCTTGCTTTTCCGCTATTTCCCATGGCTCTATCCCGCTCCACACCACTGACCTTTTGTTTGGTTGTGTTTGCTTATTTTTAATAAGGAAAAAAAAAAAAAAAAAAGAAAAAGAAAAAAGGCTGGGAAGTGGTGAGATGGGGAAAAGGAGGGGGATATAAGGGCCGTAAAAAGGGTGGGTATAGGGGATGGGAGGCGGTGTAGCGGGGCGCAGTGCCGTGGGGCGGTGCGGGGCCCCTCCCGGTGGGCGAGGCGGGGCGGAGAAGGGCGGGGGATCCCGGGGGGGTGCCGCCCACCGGGAGGGCCGTTCCCGGGGGATAAAGCGGGTGCGCGGCGGTGGATGCGGCGATGGGCGCGGGATGGCGGCGCTGGGGGCGCTGGTGAAGAAGGCGTGGAGCGTGCGGAGGTTCGTGGTGCTGCTGTGCGCGCCGCTGGCGCTGGTGCCCGTCCTGCTCAGCCTCCCCCCAAAGGTACCGCGCACGGAACCCCGGGTGGGCACTGCGGGCTGGGACACCCGCTGCGGGGCACGGACCGGCAGCACAAACTGGGGACGCTGACTCGGGACGCGGACCAGGTGTATGGAGCGGCGTTCCACCCTGGGAAGTGGGGCTCAGCCCTGGGGACACGGAGCGGGTGCTCCGTGCCACCGCTCGCCTCGGCACCCTCAGTATTTGGCTCTCGGGAGGGTCACCCTGCTGCCTGCCAGGGTTTGACCGTGGAGGGAGGGGATAGCGAAGAGTGTGGGATGCCACTGCTCCTCTCCCTTTTGCAGCAACTTAAAGTGCGAGTGGAGGGGGCATCCTGCGTCCAAGTCAGGTTTATAGGGGGAAGAAGGGATAGATAACGTGAACTGTGTTTAATGTTTCTTATATGGACTTTGGGAGGTGGGAGGATCGTATGGTTCAGCATCATCTCAAGCTCAGTGGCAATAATTGGTGCCTCTTGCTGGTACCCAAGTGTCCTGTAGTTTTTATCGGTAGTGCCCAAATGGCATCTGGGGAAACTGAGGCAAGACCGGCATTACCCAGCGGGGGGCTTGCAGAGCGGGGGTAGAAGGTTAGTGCCTGGTACTGAGAGTCTGCTTGGCATCGCTGGCCCATCCCCTTAGCGATGGGAGTGGCAGCGGGTGGTGGTGCCAGCAGTGGGACAGGGACCTGCAGAGCTGTCCCGCTGTTCGTGCTGCAGGGCTGGGAATGCCAGGGAGACCTGAGTGCCGCCCACACCGCTCTGGGTGACTCTCAGGGGAACCTTTGGTGCTGTACCTGAAAAGGCTTTGTGAGTAAGATAAGTGGTGTTTTGTAAATGTGGAAGAACTGGTCTCCTCTTAGAGTTTGTGCTTTAGCATGTGTGATCTGCACATAAAGCAATCTGTGGCAAGGCTTTGGAGGCTGGAGGATTTTTGTTGCTATCCTACGTACACAGCTCTTGCGCACCAGGAACCTCTGAGCCTTGGGTGGAAGTCCATGGGGTAGTGAAGTCACTGTGGAATTTTGCATGGTTGACTTCAGTGCGAGCAGGATTTCGCCCTCATGTTCTGACTCAGATCCACTTGAGAATGACTTTGTTTACATCGGAAAAGAAGTAATGATCAGTATGTAGTGAATATAGAATAGTTCAGGTGCTGTAAGGACACAAAGTTGGCACTTAGTTCTGCCTGTACAGTGCTTGTCAGGTGAAACCTTCTCGTTTGAGATACAAAATACACCAGTGAAATTGAAAAATTACATAGATTGACCATTGCTTTATTTAGTGACACCATACATTAAAAGAGACATTTCTCTGGATTTAATATCACTTTTTTTCTCTGTTTTATGTATTGGCTGAGTTATGAATAGGACTGTGTTAAATGTCTGCCTCAAGGAGCAGAAAACACATTGCACAACAGGTACTAAATTCCCTCGCGGATTCGTAAGTGAATAGTTACATCCCTACATTCATTTTCAATAGCTGAACAAATGACTTCAAGTGTACGTAATGGCATCTTGTTTGTCTTTGGCACTTGGTAAAATTGTGAGCTAGGATTAGAGAGTGAGGAGATGCGCTGTACGCTAAGTGCAAGCTCGTGTCTGGAACGTGCAGGAGTTAATTGTGAGAATAAATCACAGATGAACCCAGCGCCGTGGGAAGGGCTTTGATCTAGATGCTCTCTGTGCTGGTAGAAGTGTATAGTGTCACACGGGCTGTACAGGATTTGGATGTTCAGAAAAGGGATTTCTGTATGTGTACAGAAATAAAAAATGTCTCTGTGGTGTAATGGTGCTGCTCACATCCACTGAGCTCCTCCAGTGAGCTGGTAGCCCGCTCCAGGGTGCAGTCCATGGAAAACCTCATGAACAGGCTGGTCTGATCAACGCTGTTTTATTAAAGAAAAATGGTGTTGGGAAAGTGGAAATGTTTGCAGCTGAGCGAGTGGCAAAGCAGGGATACAGCTGTGGTAAAGGAAGGAGACCCTAGCAGAGCTGGCTGCTCTGCTGCTCGCCTTAGGGCTCTGTTCTTCATTCTCCATGGGCTCTAAAGCATCACAGGTGGTAGCAGTGACACTGGCTGGTACCTGTGCTGGTGCCTGTTGAAACCTGGGTGCTCACATGGGCGTTAATCAGTGCAACCTTTCAGGCAAGTCCAACTGCAGCTTCCCCAAGTTCTCCCAGGGTTTGGCATGGGGGGGAACCTGTAGCTGTTAACTCCTGTACGCAGTTGTATCTGTTCATGTTCAGGGGTCAATGATTCATCCAAGGTTTTAACACTAAACTCTCTCACTTGTTCAACAAGAAAAGAAACTTGCTGTTGCATCAACAGGGGATTAAGTTCTGACGTCTGGAGCTTGCCTGACCCCCCTGTCCGCAGCCCGAGCCGCGAGGGGCTGTGGGAGAGGAAGGAGCAGGTTACGCTTTTAACCACAGTGTGGAAACAGCAAGGGGGAGGAACAGGCGGGGGCCAGCAGGCTGGGGATCGGGGTGGCAGAGTGTGGAAGTTGTCCTGGCGCGTGATGGCAAAGGCATGCCCTCAGCTGCACCGCCCGAGTCAGGCGGTCTGTCCTGACACAGGGCTCGGGTCCAGCCTTGTGCTCCCCTGGGCAGCCAGGTTGTGAGAGCTGCTGCAGGTGTTCAGCAAGAACTCAACTGACTGGGCTGCTGCTGGTGTTACTGGGAGTCTGTCCCAGGCAGGGCATCCAGGACAAGCAGGCTGGGGCAGGAGGAGCTCCTGCATGATGTGCAGTCACTGTAACAACCGTGATGCTGCTGAGTACTTGAGCATCTGAAACATGGGGGTGTTGGACAAGTTGGAGAAGCCTGTACTCCTGCTGGGATGGTCGGAATGCTGCCTGGAAGGGTGTAACAGAAACTGGTAGGAGATAAAAAGCAGTGAGGCTCAGCCTCTGCTGGTGTCAGGATGAACCTTCCCTTGCAAGAATGTGTCTTACAGACACCTCTGCAGTACTTCCCTGCTCTGCCAATGCTAAAATCTGTTCCCAAATCATGTCACCATTTACCTTCTCCCTACTGGGATGCTCAGCAATTTTTATCTCCCAAGGGATTGCCACCATAAAAAGCCACCTCAGCTTTGGCTTCAAGGGCAGCATTTCGCTTGGATCTGGAGACCAAGAAGTCTTGACTTAAAGCTGATAGAACACAACAGGATATGGCTTCTTGGATTAGTATGTCCTTTCTGAGTGATACCCTGTGATGTGGGTGCAGGGGGTTTTCCAGTGAAACCTACACCCAAGTGATATCACCCTGGAAACAAAATCCTTTGAGAAAAATCATCCATCAGGTCTGCTCTTGCTTACTGGTGATGGACTCCAGCATCCACATCTTCACGCTGTGATTAAAGCTCCTGCCAGCTGTCACCCCGCAGTAGTTTTTCTCCAGATCCCTATGGGAGTCCCTTCACAGAGGGGTGGTGACAGGGCTGGCACTGCTGGTGTTATGTTAATTGCCCTTGTTTTTAATTGATGGCCTCTGTAGGTTGTGGAGAGGGAGGCTTGTGTAAGTGGCTTTGTCTACAACCTCCTTTCTCTTACATAGAGAAATGAAATTTCCACTTTGTGGGTGCGTTTGCTGAGACCTCAGTGTGAGCTCCCCAAGCTGTGTCTGGAACAGTGGTTTGTGTCCATCACATCAGGCAGCAGAAGGAAACGCTCTGTGTGGAGCCACTTCCCAGGAGCCAGTTCTCTGCACAAGGGTCTGTGTGTCACCTCACGCTCTGGTCGCTGCTGAAATGGCTGAATATTTGTCCCGTGAGTGGAAATGCCTGCGACCCCCCTGCTCAGAGAGCTGTGAATGATTGCAAAGAGCTGGGGCAGGGCAGGAGGGGCTGGAGGAACTGTTCTGTTGGAAGGGGCATGGGGGCACTTTTAATGAGCTGTGCAAAGAGCTCGTTCCAACAGCTTCTAATGAACTCAATGTCTACAGCCTCTTGGCTTGGTAACAGCTGAGGCAGCCAAATCTGCTAAAAGGAGCTCTGAGCAGGCAAATAGGGCCCAGTGCCCTCAGAAAACAGACTTGACTTCCTCAGTGGCCATAGAGCAATTTAAAATTAACTTGGATGTAATGGGTCCTCCTGGTTAGAACAAGGAGACTTTAAGATCTTCCAGAAGAAAAATTACATTGCTTGCACTGGAAAGCAAAGAGCATGAAGGGCGTCTGTGTGGGCAGAGAGGTGATGCAAGTGGGGATGGGAGTGGGGTGTCCTGCAAGCTGGAGGGGAGCTGGATCCTGGCTGGAGAGCATAGCAGGAGCATGGACAGGTAGGGAGCAGGCTGGAGAGCAGCCTGGCAGGAGAAGTGAGCGATTGTAGCCTGACTGTACACTTCATACACAAAGTCCATCTCTGCCATGTTTGCCAGTGGTGATTTGGGAAGGCCAGTTTCACAAAACTGGAAGCAATGGTCAGTTAGAAGATGAGAGGAAGAACTTCAGTGGGGAAAGACGGTGATAACTGAAAGTGCAGTGACTACATTTTACCACATCCTCTGTGAGCTTCAGTCCAGAGAGAGGGCAAGCCTGGCAAAGAGCAGGCTGGCACAGGGAGGATGTGAAAGCAGCAATAATTGGGCTGGGGGAAAGGGAAGTGGACATGAGTCAATATTAATTGGGAAATATGACTGCATATAAAACACGTCTGCCTGATTCCTGCCTCTGTTTGCATTGATTCAATGATTGTAAAGGTCTTTTCCAAGCAACTACATTTCTGTGGTTCCATGAAAAGAGATGCTCAAGAATTGAGGAAGAAATCCCTGGTCAGGGTGTTGAGGGTGATGAACACAAATGTTCATCAAAGAAACCCAGCCTGTGGTAATCTGTTGCCGGATGGACAATGCAGAAAAAGCCACATTCAGTGAACCATTTTTGTTCTATACTGAGCAAAATTCTGATAGTACAATCCTACAGCATAAGAAGTTGACTGATAATAAATATTTTTACTGTGACAGTAACTAAAAGGAAATTTAAAATGTCATACATCCAACCCTGGCTACTTTAAAATCTATACATTTAAGCAACTTCCATACGATAATTTTGCAAGAGCTGCCTGAAGAGTTTATTGTGTAAACTGAGTGTATTTCTACAAGCCCTAGTAAAGATGGAGATCACCAGGGGTGCTGACCACAGGTCAGGCTGATTTGTAGCCCCCCTTGGGAAGTGTTTAAAAAAACCCAAAAGGGGGGAGATCATAATACATAATTAGCTCAATACAGCTGCTGGACTGGCTACCCACAGCCAAGGTGGTTAATGTTATATTTGTGTGTATGGGACATGTGGAAGTTGACAAGAGCAGTGAAGAGTCTACCAGGCTGCTCTTTGTGGAGTTGGTGACTTTTTGCCACACATTCAGTTTGCCACTTTATCTGAGCTTCAGCTGTCTCATTTTAAAACAGAGACTTTTGTTGTTGTTGTTGTTTTGCCAACTACAAAATACTTCAAAAAGTCAAATAAAAGTGTTTAATAAGCTTTATGTCATTTTAGGAGAGGAAAATAGATTCCCTGAAGCTCTTGCAGCTTTGTGGCCCTGTGTTACTGGCCCCTTTCTAGCCACTCCGCAAATAGCCAGCGGGAGCAAAACGACTCCACTGGCAGGAAGGCTGGTAAACAGGGCTTGGGTTATGTCCAGATTACATAATGCTTGCAGGAGCTGGGTTAGTAGAAATCAGATTCACATCTCCATCCTGCTGGAGAGCAGGCAGTGAGTGCAGTGTGGCTGGTAGCACAGTTACAGCTGTGACACGAGAACACTCAGTGTTTGTTTTTTTTTCTCCAAGTAGTTCTGTAAATCACAGGTAGAATGTTTCTTTGTGATAGCAGAGGGATAAAAGCGCTTGAAACCTCCAATTCAGCCAAAATCTCTCTGGGTATTGGGATCAAGGTCCTGGAGGAGCCCTGTCTGCCACTCTTTTACCTGGTTATAGGGTGATGGAGCCTGTGTGGGGCTGATGGGGCTGTGATGACCATGCAGCATTCAGAGGTTGATGGAGAAAACCCAAAGTTTGGCAGTGCCAAGGTAGGGCTGAATCTGCCTGGTGGAAGCTAGGGTCTGATGGGGAACAAGGTGCAGCCGAAGGTCCTGGTGTCCCTTTCAGGCTGGCAGTGAGGACTGGTGGCTTGTGTCTCAGTGCTATGCCTGGGTGAGCCAGCTCGCCTTACCTGACCCACATTCCCTGCCAGAGCCTCCTTTCCCCGGGGCACCTCATCTGCCCTTCCCGGAGACCACCAGGTCTCCTGCCCATGGGAGACTACCTCGTGGCTTGGCTTCCTCTGCCATAGCTCAGCAGGTCCCCCAGTGTGGAAAATCCCCGGTGCTTTCAGTGTAGCAAAGACGAGATCTGTGTCTGGAGGGGCAGAGGTCGAACCCAAGGCTCTTGAGCAACAGGAAGAAGAGCTGCTGCAGTCCAGACCTGCAAGCTGCTTTCCTGGAAATCATTAAATGGTTATAAAATTAACCTGATCACAAGATCCATTTTAAAGTTCATATGTGCCACCATTTTCCCCCATTAACTTTGATAGAATTCTGTTGAAAAATATAAATACAAAGCTGCAGGGAGGTACGAGAAGTAGAAGGAGTCTTGACAAGGATGCAGCCAAGGCATGGAAGGATAAAGATCATGTGGAGGTGATGGTGCCACACTGAGCAGTGGTGCAGCTCAGCCTGTCCAGTGGCACCTGTGGCCAAATCCCTCAAGGACCATTCTACTGACATTTGTTAGCATTTGTTGTTTGTGTACTAACCAAACATACTAGACACTGGGGGCATTAATTAATTAACATTCACAAAATATCTTAAAATCAAGAAACTTTCAATTTCATGCAGAGTTTGGTTCCATTTTATTGATGACTTTTTTTTTTCATTCTGGGAATGCTTGGTTGAAATCAAAGTTGTTCTGGAGTGGTCTTGTTCCTTTTTTGTTCAATGATGGTCCTATCTCAAAAATCTTTTCAATATAGCTGCAATTTGTCTTCTTTTAGGGTAGAATAAATTGGATAAACAGCACTACAGCTTTCTTCAAGTGGTTTGTTGTTGATCCATATAGGTTTCAAAATTCAGGGAAGCCTTTCACATAGCAGTTCTTTCTACCCTGTTTCAGTTTTACCCCTTGGCTTTTGATCTGGCAGTGAAGAGGAGTTATTAGATTGATGCTGTGTCTCATTGCAATGTTTTCCAGAACATTTGCCATACACTGGAGAATAAATACCCATTACTTATAATTAGTTTTCTAAATTGTACATCTTCTATTTCATAAAGTCAATTAAAGCCTTCACTGATATGCTCTTGTATCATTGTTAAATATTTTCAGTTGCTCTACACCTGTAAGAGCCAAAATGTCTTTATTTTGAAGTTGACTTTGGTGCAACTTTCGTTGAAGGAAACTGAAGAATATTTTTCCAGTGGGAGAAAAGAATTATCCATATGGCCTTTGGAAATCAAATGAAAAAGATCTTAATGAGAGCAAAGCTATTTCTCTGACATATAAAAAGAACCATAGCAAAGAGGAATTGTCAGTTGGCACAGGAATTAAATCAATAATCTAGTGGCAAACACTTTGAAACATGATTCTTTATTTTTGTAAAGTTTAACACTGCCAGGTTTGCTGCTCTGATCCTGCTGGTTTGGGGGAAGTGAAGCGCAGGGAGCCCATGAGAGCTGCCAGGTGCCAGGGCTGAGCTGAGCCTGAGGGTTTTACTTCACACTCTCTCATGTCATCTTATTGGCATCTAAAATTAGGTCTGAAAGTGATCTTTAAATCCAGATATTGGGCACTTCATATGAGGCATTGACACTGGTACAATTAATGTATGAAAAAAAAATCCAGTTATACTCAGTTCTGGTGTGCTCATGTTTCTGTGTACACTGAGGTGCTGGGACCTTGCTAGCAGGACCACTTCTGAATGCAAAGCCTGGGTGCTAAAAGCAAATCAGAAATTCTATCATTTTGTCCACCTTTCAAACCCTCACTTGCAGATGTAGTGAACAATAAATCCATATCAGTTTTGACCTCATTCAGCCCAGGCCTGCAGAAAATTGTTCATAGGTGAACAAGCAGGTGGTGGTTGTACTGCACCTGCTCTGGTGCCTGGCTGAACCCTCAAATGCTGTGGCTGAGACCACATTATCCCCAAAATGGAGCTCCCCACAGTCCCCAGCTCACGCTGTTCCTAGCCTTGGCAGGGAGCAGAGCCATCATCTCCCTCTCAGAAGCTCAGACTTGGTACAGGGGAGGAAGGTCCCAGCAGAAGGACAGAGGTGCCTTTGAGTAGCAATTCAACGCGCTCAACAAGCTGGAAAAGTGATAAAATAAATAGTTTTGTGGCTTCCAAGTGATTCTCAGCAGTTATTTATAGTGCTGTGGGCACTCTGCCCTGTGCTTGCTGACAATATCCCTGTTCAGCCCCGCCGTGACCGAGCCCAGCTCTGTGCTGGGCTCCCCCAGGGCTCTCCCATCCCGGGCTTGGGGCCGCTCTCCTGACTTCCTTCCACTGCTCGTTATTTTGGCCATGGCTGTCGTGACAAATGGCTTTGGTCTAGTTTGTGCCTCCTGGGTGGATGGATGAATTCACACTGCAGTGTGGGGGCACTGGGTTTCTGCCAGCCTTGGCCAAGGCTGGGGTGATGCCGGGTGATTCCTGCCCCCAGGAAGTGGTGTGACACCAGGGTGCTTGATTTACTGATTTCCGTAGGGGCTGGGATGGGTTGCCATGGAATGGGTTCTCACAAATCTCTTGGGAGACTCTGATTCAAGAAAAGAAGCTTTTCTGCATGCTGCCTATTGCAAATGTGTGGAACATCCATCTCCCAAGGCTGTTTTTCCATAGCCGTGCAGAGCATGGCCTGTGGAAGTTGAAGGGAAAGCACAAACATTAAGTGGGTCAGATACTGGGACACCTGAGGATGTTAGCAGCAATGCCAGCCCTAATTCAACATTGTGGGACAGTTCCTGCTCTCCAAAGGTTCCTTGGTTGGTGCCTGTGAGCCTGCAGCATGTGGGAAGCTCAGGCAATCACGGAGGGTTTTGGTTCTGCTGTGGTCTCATATCAGTCCTGAACCCCTTACACAATGTAGGGGGAAGATGTTGTACTTGATGGAAACGATTTGGGAGAAATACTCTGTCCTTAAGGGAGTACATGGAGCATTTTGCTTGTCTAAGTGTGACAGGTGACAAGATGTCTCTGTAATGCCAAGTCTCACTTTTCCTCTCCTCCTTTTGCAGGAAGGAAGATGTCTCTATGTGATCCTGCTGATGGCCCTGTACTGGTGCACGGAGGCGCTGCCCTTGGCTGTGACAGCTCTGCTGCCCATCGTCCTCTTTCCCTTCCTGGGGATCCTCCCATCTAACAAAGTTTGCCCACAATACTTTTTAGACACCAATTTCCTCTTCCTCAGTGGTTTAATCATGGCCTCGGCCATTGAGGAGTGGAATTTACACCGCAGGATTGCACTCCGGGTGCTCATGTTGGTGGGAGTCCAGCCAGCCAGGTGACTATGGGAGCAGGGGGTTCTCCATGGGGGATGTGAGCTGAAGGTGCTTGGGAAGTGGCTCTGCTGTGCTGCTCCTACAGTGGGGGGTGTCCACACCTCCTTTTCTCCAGCTTATTGTGTTTGTTCAGCTGTTTGCCTTTGCCCCTGGGCCAGTGGAGCACAGGGAGAATTGTTTGGTTCAGCCCCATGCTTGTGCTCCATCCAGTTTCAGGAGAGTCATAGAAATCCTTTTGGGTATTGGTTTTGTTATCTCTGCACATGAGCCTCCTGATGTGTCAGAGAACTTGCCAAACTGAAGAAATTCAGCTTTTCCTTTTTTCTCTCTTTCAGACTAATCTTAGGGATGATGTTGACAACGTCTTTCCTGTCCATGTGGTTAAGTAATACTGCCTCCACTGCTATGATGCTTCCAATTGCAAATGCAATTTTAAAAAGCCTCTTTGGGGAAAAAGACACATCTAAGGATATGAACAGGGAAAATGAAGAAAACCAAGGTAATTGAGACAGGGCAAGTAGTACAAGCCGGCTGAGATCTGCCCTGCTGCTCTCGAATCTCCCTGTTTTATCAACTTCACTGGCACAAATACCACATTCCTGAGCTTGCAGCTCGATCTCAGGACTGGTCCCACTTTACTGCATACTTTATTCCCATGGTGGAAGAATATTGGCAGAAAACTCCCTTTTATCCTGCCCTTTTCTCATGTCATGCAGGAGGCAATGCTTATGAGTGGCCTGGAAAACCAAAAAGCGGCAATGCCCAGCCAAGCTGCTCCATAAACCTGCTGCTGGCACAGGTTAAAGCCCAGCTCTGTGGCACAGTGGTGGTGGGAATTGTAGGGATGCATTGCTGGGGGACAGCTGGAGCCAGGGAGGGCTGTAGAAGGGGCAGATGAGTGCTATGGGATGGTGCAGGGTGGGTCCCTCCCTGTGGCACACAGAGCTGTTGTGCTCTTGGGACATGTGTGTTCTCCTCTTGTTTTCCTGTTTGTTCACCCATGGAACTGGAGCCTGAGCTGGGGGGGAAAGCAAGGACTTAAGGGAAGGCTGGCAGGTTAAATATCTGTCTATGAAGTGCTTTGTGATTTTTTTCCATCTTGATGCTGCTGTTTGGTGTTGTTCTTGAGCAGGTTGAGGACAGGTCAGGGGTATGTGGCCAGGTAAGGCCTTCCTCCAGCCTTCTCTTCACGAGTCATTTACCAGAACTTTGGGCTTCTGGCAGACAGTGATGAGAAACAGCAAACCAGAAATGATGTCCTGACATCCCCTTTGTAGCTATTGCTGATAGCTGGAGCAGTAGTCACAGCTTCTTCTTCTTCTGCTGCTTCTTCTTGCACTAGTTAGTAATTCATCTGCCTGTGATTTAAAAGCAATGGCTTTTTGGTTCCCCTTGAGTCCTAAGATAAAGGAGTCCCCAGAAGAAGACTCAAACATGTGCACACTCTAATAAAGATATAATTAATCGTTCATCATAAATGTTTAACAATCATGAGATATTTTCACTCCAAGTTGCTTTATCACATTTGCTTTATGAATTTTTGACTGTTCACATCTATTAAAATCAATCCCACGGATTTCCTTGCTATAATTTCCTGTTCTGTGTTTTGTCAGTCCGCTTTTAACCTTCTTGACCCCAGCCTCTGAAACTGACTGTGTAGTTGTGGCTGTAAATACAGTAGAGTTTGGGAACACATAAAAGGAAGATTCCCCCCTTGTCCTAGACACTGTTAAGCACGGAATTAACATCCTTGACTCACAACACTTGCAGTGGTGAGAGAAACCAGAAAAGGGAAGGGAGGGGCATGCAGGTAGAAGAATGAATAAAGTGATGCTTTGCAAATACCATGTGATGGTGTGATGATGTTGGTTTGTTTTTTGTTGTTTTTTTTTTTGAGATAGAGGCTTTTGAAAGTCATAAATACAAGTGAAGGAGGAATCACCTGTAAAATGTACAACAGTCTGTACATCAAAATGCGTGTTTTCATGTAGACTTTTTATTTGAAATTTAGTGTCCCAAGGTGGACTCATCCTTTTCTGTAATCTTTCTGAATGGATGAGCAAAGCTGAGTTCCTTGAAGGAAGCCCTAAACCTGAAGTCAGTCAAAAGTGACTAATCTCATGTTACACTTAAGAGTGGAGATGTACAGATGGGAAGAAGGTATATTCATTTCATAGTTTATTAAATGTTTATAATCTATCTGAATCGTGATCTGTGCTCCAAAAAGATTTATTTGTGAAGGGAGCTGTATGTGGAAGGAAACTTGTACAATGCCATGTGATAAGATCAGTTTGCAAATTGACTTGGTTTCATAACAATGTAGTAGAGTCCATGAGGCTAAAAAATATCTGAGTGGTTAAAAATAATAATTTAAAATATAATAAAGAATAGGTGATGTTTCAAAGCACTTGGTTTACAGAAAAAAATCTCAACAAGTGTGTGAAACCAGTTTTGTATAGGGCTTTGCTTACACACACAGTGCCAGAATTTAAGTGATCTCTGATCGGTTGGTGACACTTTTTTCCTGATGAGAAAATCTCAGACTTTCAATCATCTATGTCCATGCCCAGCCAGGTGGGCAGCATGTTATAGATCAGCAAATATTTACATTCTTGTGTCATTGACAGCTAAAACTGGGTGTAGTCATTTGTTCATTTTGACACTCTTGGTTTCTGGTGCAAGAGAGCAGTAGTGAGGTTGGGGGGCTGAAGTCCCAGCTGGTTCTGGTGGATCAAAGCAGGGTTATAAATTTAATACCAACAGACATTTTTCAGCTTCCAGAATTTTCCTTTTGGAGGTGGATTATAGATTCCCCGCAATTCTGTCTGACATCTCCAGCAATAGGTGTGTGACAAGCTGGCAGCTGCTGTGTCAGTGAGCCTGACCTCTCTCCTGCTTCTGCCCACTAACCCATCATTGGCAATATTTCATTTCTCTGAGCACCTTAAATATCTCCAGGTAAAAATCACAAGAAAATATTTCCATTCTTTTTTTCCTTCGTAGAGAATATTCTGCAAATTCAAGATAAACTGCAGTCAGTGCTTGAGGTGTAACTCTGAGTCACAGACCTGGAAATAATGTCTCTAAAGGAGCAGGTGGGACATGTGCATTTTTGGACATTGCTGCCTGGTTTGACTGGCTAATCCCAGGCTGTGCTGGAGGGTGTGGCCACAGCACTGCTGCCTGCATCCCTCAGTGGGTAGAAATAGTCCTATTCAGGTCTTCTCAACCTTTCAGAAACAGTAAAAATGTCATTAAAGCAAAAATTATCTATGAAAAGCATTTCTGCCTCTAAGGTAAGTGAGTTATTTTGGTGAAATGGCCACAGAATCCTCATACTGCCCTGTGAGAGGTGTGTACAGCTGGGTCCAAACTCTGTTATCTTTGGCCTTTTCTGACTTATGGACCTGTAATAATTTTCAATTCCTTTTTTACAAGTTTCATAGGAAAAGCTCTGCAGTATGCCTCTCTTTCCTTTGCATGGTTACGTTTGCAATCCTTCCTTGAAAGATAAATCACAGATGGTCCTGCCCAGATGGGATTGTAGTCTGAGCTTAGCAGGGAAAAAAATTGAACAATGTTGAGGTAAAATGAAATGTCTTTGCAGAGCCAGGACTGGGCTTGAGTGGGACAGCATTTTAAGAGCCTTTGGGCTAAATCCATTGAGGGATCAACAGTCAACCATGGGTTGATGTTCATCCT
This sequence comes from Corvus hawaiiensis, assembly GCF_020740725.1. NCBI lineage: Eukaryota > Metazoa > Chordata > Aves > Passeriformes > Corvidae > Corvus > Corvus hawaiiensis. The sequence continues at coordinate 7,837,243 of NC_063229.1, read as the reverse complement.
TCTAATTACATCCTTTCATTGTGGCAAGGTTGGGATGAAAGCTCAGCATGTGTGTGTCCAAGCCAATTAACTCCAATTCAGTAAATTAGCGATGTGTAAAACATGACATTGCAAAAATCCCTGGTTCACTGAGCTGGAACAAGCACCGTGTCTTTGGCACACACGTGAATGAGTCCTGAGACTTTGGCTGCTGGCTTCTCTCCATGCTTTAGATCTCTAGGTCATTGTGGGTGGAAGGGGATCAGGTTTTGGGCTAAGAAGAGGTGCAAGGAAATTTGGGGACTGCTTGAGTGGCAGGAATTGGGTTCTGTATAGAGCTGTCTGCAGAGCCCAGGGAGGTGCAGGCACACAAACCTCTGGACCCAAGAGCACACAGAGAGCACAAGGAAAGGCAGCAGAGCCAGCAGTGGTGGGGAAGGACCACCTGTGCTGAAGGTGGATAAAACCCACAAGTGCTCCAGTCCTGCCAGGAACATGGGAAATGGGGTTTGATAGCACATCTCCCAACCTCAGGAGGTCAAGCCATGGCCACAAATGCCACGAGCCTTAATGTCAGGTCTGGTAACAGAGAGTGATTGTACTGCATTTCCATCTTTTGATTTCTGAGTGCTCCTGTGGGTTGGTGTGGTTTAGGGGTGTGCAGCTCCCAGTTTACTGGGACTGGCTCCTCAACCTGCAGGGTCTGTCATTTGTGGAGAGGATGATGGGCTTGGAATGGTTCTTGCTGTCAGGGTGGCTTTTGGAGGACCTGGTACAAAACCTAATCCCCAAATGTGTCTCACTCTTGCCTTTAAAGAAGGAATTACAGCTTTATGGTGACTGCTCTAGATGTCTGCAGGGTGTAAAATGGGAATGTAGCTCAGTGACAGGAAGTGCTCCTGCTGTGCCTTGGGGAACCTGCCTTACAGATACAACCAGGCCCAACAGTGTTTCTTCCTAAGAATGACTTATGGTTAATCCTCCCCTAGAAAAACCCACCCTAAACCCATGACTTGGTAAGGGATGCCCTGGAACTCTTGGCTGTGTTAGAGGATCCCAAAGCCCAGCCTGTGGCAAAAGCAGTAAAGGGACCAAGTGCCTGGGTGTTGGAGGAGAAGCTTGGTGCTGTGGTGGGGCTGGAGCAGTGGCAGGAAGAGGTGGGCTTGTTCATCCCTGCCAGGTGCTCCTGACCCCATCCCCTTGGTGTGAGCTCACCCTTCATTTGCACAGCCCCTCTTCTAAAATGGTAGCTGTTTCCTCTGTCCCTCTGTTTGGTTCAAGGAGAATTTTCTAGATGCTTTGAACTGTTTTAAAGTCCTCATCTTTCTTTTTCAGCATCTTTTCAGCAGAATAAACTTTACACTGTACCAACTGAGATGCAGTTTCTGGCAAGTACTGAGGAGTAAGTTAACTATAAAGTTTGTATAAGAGAGTTGAGAGAGAATTATCCCCTGAGCTAGACCACGTGTTAGGAATTTGAAATTCAATCATTGCAATGTTTTGATTATACCGAACATCCCAGTCACTAGCAGCCTGATGATAAAAACCCTCCTCTGTGTGCCCAGCATCCCTCTACATGTTCAAATCATTACAGAGGTTTATTTCAGCCACTCTAAAATCATAGCCAGAGGTGTCTCCTGCTGGGGATTTGTGCCTTGGTTTTCCCAGGAACATCAAATGTGTGAAGCCGATGATGTAAAACCCCCCAGGATTTACACACTGGCGATGGTCCTGCTTTGATAACAAGGATGGGAAGGAAGCATCTTTTTCAGGAACACAGGAACAGATGTTTCTTTCCTCAAATCTATCAAATTTTAGTTCTTTTTCCTTTTGGCAGTCCTTTGGACTTTATGCTCAGGGTTACAAGCTGCTGAGGGGCTGGGCAAGGCACTCAGCTCCTATGGATGGGTCTGAGGGTGCTCTGTCCTCTGCGAGGCTGACAGTCCTGTGTGGCACTTCACCAAGCAGACCCCTCTGCAGCACTGAGCTGCTAAGGTGTCCTTGAGCACACTGGTAGCTTGGATTTCTAAAAACTGGGAATTTTCCTTCTGTCAAGGCTCTGAAGTGGTTGCGCTGTATTTAAACCAGGGCTTTCACCGGATTCTCTTTTGGACTATTTTAAAGCAAAGATCTGGCGGAGGAGAAGGAGATTTCCAGTGATGCTCTCTCAGACTTAAAGAAGGAGGAGGAATACAAAACAAACATATGGAAAGGTTTCCTCATCTCAATCCCATACGCAGCCAGCATCGGAGGTACAGCAACGCTGACAGGAACTGCGCCAAACCTCATCCTTCTGGGACAGCTGAAGAGGTATGGGAGGCTCTCCTGGGGAGCACTGTAAATCCTGCAAGACAGAGACATGTTCTTCATCCCTTTAGGAAATCCCTTTCTGTGCTGAGTTTGGAAAATTCATGCCCTTCCAGAACGTTTTGGGAAATGAAAGCAGGGAGTGCACCAGCCTTAGACTTAATAAGCAGGTTTCCAGCGAAGCCAGGCAGGCTGTCAGCCAAACTGGAGCATGTGTGCTTCACCTCACTGATGCTTTTAATCCCACTGAATTTAATGGGACTTGACTCCACGCCTACAGTTAACCTGGTAACTGTTCTGGTGAAGCAGACTGTGTAGTGCTTTGTGAGCAATTACAGCTACTGCTGTACGGGAGAAAGAAAAATAATGAACCCACTACTTCTGGCCTGTTTTCTTAGTCATAAAAGATTCCTCCTATGTGCATAGGAGCAGAGATTTGTGCCAGCCCAGGTGCCCCCAGGTATTTCTTACCTTTGCTGACCTCTACAAGAAGTACATACAGCATGTCCTGGGCACTGCAGCATCCCTGCAAGGTTCATGTCCAGACTCTCCAGCAGTTTCTGTAGCAGGATTTAATCCTGGGTGCCCAGGAATATCTTTGTACAAAGGCATTGCCCATCTGGAGAGGGATTTCCAGATCTTTCCTTGCTGGCTTGCACAGCTGGGCTGGGTGAGATGGGGGTGGCGGGATGTCCTGGTGGTTGTCCCAACACAACGCTCCTCACATTTCCTTGTGTCCCAGATAACTCCTAAGGCACACACAGAGATAGTTTTTAAATGCACAGGGGCAGGTTTGTGGGATATCTCACTGCTGATTTCAGATGCTTGTTTACCCGTGGATGGGAGGGTTGCTTTCCCATCTTGCATTAACTTGATTTTTCCCGTTTGCTTAGTTATTTTCCAGAATGTGATGTGGTGAACTTTGGTTCTTGGTTTATGTTTGCATTTCCTTTAATGCTGATTTTTCTTCTCATGGGATGGCTATGGATCTCCATCCTGTATGGAGGAATTAACCTGAGGTATGTTGATATTCACTACACGTGTATGTACTCTGGTTATATTAGCATTGTGAAATACATATTCTTCATGATTCTCATCCTAAATCTACTGATACCACCCCGGATCATCTCCTGGAAGGTGGGGGAATTTATAACTAACTCTAGCATGCCCATCCCATAACAAGTCATCTGTTTTTAAAAAGCTGATGTACAATAGGAAGGTTTTAAAGATATCTCATAGTTACATATACTTTATCCAACTGAAATATGTGTACAGAGTATGTATTATTTTTAAATGTATAATTTTTTAAATGTTATTTTACTGCCTGACCTTGGCCTCTGGAGGGTAAATGGGAGATTTTTAATGACAGAAGGAAAAGCAAGATCTAGCTTTGGAGATCATGACAAAATCTTAGTTCCCCATAAAAGAGACAGGATTTCTTCTTGGGGCAAAAACCTGGGTTTGGAACAGATTACTTCACAACAGGGCTTAATTTTACAACAATGTGTTAATCTGTAACTGAGAATAACATGTTTTTCCGGTAAATCTTGCAACCCCTTAGTGTGCACAACCTAAAGTGGTTGCAGCATTGCTCTGCTGCTCATGTGGAGCCTTTTTTCCCCCTCCACACTCTCACAAGTGATAGTAACAGTCTTGCTTCCTCCAGGGACCGTACAGAATTTGTAATATTTAGAAGAGTCTTTAATTGTTGTTTTGACTTTAAAATGCAAATGGGGGGAGAGGGGGGAAAAGAGAACAGGTGTCCAAATATTTACACTGTCTCAGACATGGGGGGGGGAAAAATCAATGGGAAAGTTTTAATCCAGAAAATGCCAAAGGCTTGTCCTTAACTTGCTGGTGGGGCTTCTCAGGAGGCTCTGCGTGCTGCTGTGTGATGCTTGGCCGGCTCCCACTGCCGTGTGCCAGGGCTTGTGTGGAGCCCAGCCTGAATTCCCGTGTCCCATGGTGAGGGCTGGGCATGGTCCCGGCATCCGGCCGGCACAGCCCCAGCCCCTCAGGTGAGGGAAGAGGCCGAAGCCCCCGGTGAAAGGCAGGGTGGCTCTGGTGCTCAGGGAACGTGATGCTCTGTGTTTGGTTTGGCTCGTCGCCGCCAGCACAAAGCCCGGCTGTATTGGGATAGCTGGGCCAGCGCGGATACCAGAATTCCCCAGTGGGGAGGTGCGTGGAAGAGGCACTGCAAAGCTCTGCAAGTACAGCCAAGGCTCCACAGGAGCCTGTTGGGATGCTTGGGCTGTAACTGCTTGGGGATAGTGGCTGAACTTTCTCTGTGGGCAGGTCCTTGGTGTCTGTAGCTGGGCACAGGCAGGCAGACGTTTCGGCTTTGCTTGAATCCAAAACACAGCAAAAGGCTGAGGTATGGGCTGGCTGAGCTGAGGCTGCTGTTAATAACACCTCCCCAAAATTAAGAAATTAAAGGGCCAGGAGCTTGAAGTGCAGGAGCTTCTGAATGATCAACCATTCAGCCATATAGACCATCCAGCCAACACATCCCTTTGAAACAATAAATGTGTTAAGGAAGGGCAGGCACCATGGGGATGGGCTGATGCCTCTGATACAGAAATTTGGGGTTGTAGGTTTAATCAAGGTCACAGGCAGTGTTAGAAACCAGGTTCAGTGTCATGGGATATGGTGGGAGATGAAGTGCGAGATATGAATATATCATTTGTATGCACATGCTACAAAGGAGCAAACTGTGTGCAGTCAGTGCAGCCGGGCTAAGAGGCTTAGCCAGGAGCACATTAACATTCCCGGCCACTTAGAAATTCCTCACATTTTTGTTGATCCTCAGCAGCATCCTGGGATCACCCAGGAAATTACAAGTGACTTGAAAAATGAAGGGACATATTCATTTTCTGTGTCACCCTATTTCCTAGTCGTTCTGCCCAAGTAGGTAACTTGCTTGGAAGGAAGACAAGGAAATCTTGGAATGTTGGGACTTTCATTTGGCAATCACAGCCCATGCTGGAGGAAACAGTTCAGAATATAAATAAGAGGAAACTTCCTCACCTCTGCAGGGTCTCCTTTGTATGAATGCATAGACAAAGGGTATATAATATATATATATAGTATAAATAAGGCCTATTACCTTTATTTCAGCAGAGATTTTCGTTGTTAGTCTTCATAATCTGAAGATAACACAAACTGAGCTGCCAGAGATGTTCAGCTCTTTGAACCTTGCAGAGCAGGTGCTGGAGAAGGACACTGAGTCCTCCATGTGCTGCAGTAGAAGATGCAGTATTTCCTATGTGTCACTTGGGTCAGAGGCATGTAAAAATGTAATTGTGTTTCTTGGCAGGGGCTGGAAAACAAAAAAGTCAAATATAAGAGTGGATGCAGAAGCCCGAGCCAAGGAGGTGATAAAGGAGGACTATAAGAAACTGGGTCCAACAAAGTGAGTTGTAAAGTTGGGATGGAAATGAGAAAGAAATTAAGTGTGTTTGCAAATATCCTGTTTTAAGAGTGGAGGACTGGGGGGAATGGAGTTTTTTAAAGAAGATTACACCTATATTTCCACTCAGTCTGTTTGTAACCTGCTGAACTTTGCTTTTTGCATGCTCCAGCCTCCTCACCGTCGCTAGCGTGAATAATTGCAAATAGCAGCTTGCACTCAAATCTTCTGAAGAACAACATTCCTCTTACAGAGGGAATTCATGCTGGGTTGTTTAATTACTCTTTATGATTTTTCTGCTCCAGGAACAAACCCAGTTCTGTGTGTGTTAGGTGCTAACCAACACAGGCTGGATTTCAGAGGTTTGTGCATACCTGTCCTGCAAAGCAGGAGGAATTTGCTGAGAAGGCTGGCAAATCATATTATGGATATGAATCATATGGATTGTGGATATACTTTAAGAAATCTTAAAGCCCAGAGAAAGTATATAGAAAGAAGTCAGATCCATGCCATGGAATACATTCTTATTTTCTGAATAATTCCTTCAACTATGTTAGTCAAGCAAGGAAAGTAAAAGCTGGTAAAAACTGCAATGATGGGGATTATATTTTGGAGTAAGCAGCAGAAAGAAACATGGGTTTTAGACTTCTGAGAGATGCCAAAAAAAGGGGGGGAAGCAGGAAAAGCTGGGTATCTCTAGAAATCCAACCCTGGATATGTCCAACCATACACTGATATTCTGGGCAGCCAAGGCTGTTGAAACTGTAGGCTTTATCCTCAAATGGTCTGTGTTTCCCCATCTGTAAAATAATATTTTCATACTCAGGGCAATGCTGTGAATATCCAGCGATGTTTGTGTCGTGCTCTCGACATTGTAATTATTTCTGTTGTGTGGAACATGGAGTGGTTCTTCAAAGACAGCTCTCTGTGCCTGTGCTGTAAATGAAAGAAATTGGTTTATTTGTTCCATTCAGTACATTATCAAGCAGCCTGCAAAATGTCTCTGAAAGAATCAAAGTCCCACTTTGAGATCTAGGAGTGGGAAAGTCCATTAAGCTGAGCTCTACCAATTTGATTAGCAGCCCCATAACTAAAAATCAGCTCAAGCAGCCTCTTCCCAAGGGCTTATATGCCCCTGCTTGTGCTCAGAGAGATTTTAAATAGCATTTTGAAGCATCATCTTGGTTAAATCTTAACTGCCCTAGATACTCGGTGAATATTGCCTTTTACCCTGCTGTTTGTCATGTGTCTAAGGGACAGTGTTTAGATTTTGACCTTGGAGGAATTTGTTCCTGCTGTCTCATGTATGATTTGAATCTCAGTCATCCTTTTGTACTGCTTGAGCTGCAGTGACACCATCCCTGGCTGGCATCCTGGAGGGACATGGGAAGAGGAAAGACCATGGGGAGCTGCTTGGCCCTTCCTCTCTGCCACACCCAGAGGGTCAACCTTGTGTCCAGCTGTTGTGACATTCCTGGTCTCCATCTTGCCTCTCCTTAATGTCTTCCAATAAGAGAGAATTGCTGGCAAACACCAGTATTTGCAAATAGATTTACAATCTGTTCCAATGTTTCACTGTAGTTGTTTTTAGAAAATCATCCTCACTTCTCAGCCAAGATGCTGCAGCAGGAGCTGGATACTTTCCCTAGCTTGGATCCACCCCTTTAGCCCATGAGCATTTTAATCTCATTTCTTTTCATTTCAGGTTTGCAGAACAGGCAATTTTCTTCTTCTTCTGCATGTTTGCAATCATGCTGTTCTCCAGGGATCCCAAATTCATTCCAGGTTGGGCAAGCTTGTTTGCACCAGGGTAAGACTCTTTCCATTCCACTGTGCCATTTTGCAATAACATTTCCAAGCTGAGATTCCTGAGTTTCTGATTTTGTTGCTTAACACTGTTACTCAGGTTTCCTGGAATAAATTGAACTGACCATCAAGTAGCAGAACCAACTTTGTTTTTTTCTGTCTCCTAGAGGAGGTGCATGAAGCTAATGGGAAATTGGGATGTGTCTGTTTGAGGCCATCCCTAGGATTTAATGTTGGGAGTGCTGTTTATAAATATATTTACAGTGAAATACTGAGTTCTTTAGGCAATCCACCGATTTCACTGGAGGCCTGAAGACTGAAGAGAGATGGCAGGAGCTGTTTCCAAATGTTATCCTGTCTGTTTGCCAAGTTTGTGTCCCCTGTGACAGCCATACCTTGTGAAGATGAATAGATACAGCAGCTAGGGAATGCTAAAGCTCAGAGAGGGTGTTGTTGTTTTTTAAAGGAAGAGACCTTCATCGTTTTGTGGGTTTTTTTCAAATAAACCCCTAGTTTAATAAATTATTCCTTAATATAGCAAAGTACTTATGGACTTTTTCCTCATCAGTTAATAACTCCTTAAATCTAACACATGCTTAAGCTTTTTACTGGATGGAGCCTGCCTTTCACCAGAGAGTTTGAGCATTTTGCAAAGAGCTCATATAAATAAGATGTTTTGGGCTCTGTCTCTCTTCCTCCCTGCAATAGGCTGAGGAAACTTGTCTTCACGACTCTGGAATCAGAACAGCCAGAGCATCAGTGTGGAGGGGATTAGATCTTGGTTTTTACTTTTGCAGGGCAGCTTTTCTGGGGGGTTCACAGGCCATCGTAGAAATGTAGCTCGACAGGAAATTAAAAAAAAAAAAAGAACTGTGAACAACAAGCATTGTTCAGACCTGACGGAAACTTGTAATCTTCTTTGGTAAATCCCTGTTTTCATAAACTTTGTAATTCTACAGGCTTGTGCTTCTTACAAGTGTTTCTGCTGCTTTTGGACAGGTTTATCTCAGATGCGGTTACGGGAATCACCATTGTGATTATACTGTTCTTCTTCCCTTCACAAAAACCTTCCTTCAGGTGGTGGTTTGACTTGAAAGGTGAGTAGCAGACCCCTCCAGGCAGGGACTCTGTGCTTGCCTGTGTCCTGGCAGGGCAGGCATGGAGCAAGAACCACAGCTATCCCCCCTTGGACCTGCAGCAGCAGTGCTGGCTGTGGGGAGCAGCGTGCCTTGAAGGTGCCATTTGATCCCAGAGAGGCTTCTTTTCTGAAGTACCAGCAGAGGCTGAGCAGTCACTGCCCTGCTGCTGATGGCAGGAATGTCTCAGTTGCTCATGTAGCTGTCAGGGTTGATGCTATGGTGGGGTGCAGTGACCTGAAATGGGTGTTCACTTACCACAGCAGACCTGATTGTGGAACAGAGGTTTGGTGTCTGACTCCCCAACAGCTTCTGTCCTTCGAGGGGAGCATGGACCTCTGAGAGGGCAGAGCTGGGCTAGTTGTCCATTCTCAGATATAGGTGCTCTTCTTCACATTCTAGAATAATTTAGAATTTGAACTCCTAAAGCCCAAACTCCCCAGCAGGTTTTGAAGTTGTGGGCTGGCCCTCCTGAGTAGAAATGAAATACAAATTTTAATTCATAAGCTGCTTGGAATAAGAGATGATCTTAGTGTGGACAAGTGGCTGATGAAAGCCCTTTGTGGATGATGGAGCATTGCCTGGGGTCTGTGGGAACAAAATACCAGCTGCTCTGACATTGTTGACATCTGACAACATTTGTTGTGTTGTCCATACACAGGAAGATGTTTAATCAGGCCTCCTGTGGATAAAATATGTGCCCTTTTTCAACAGAAAATTTCAGTCCCATTAGTGCATCTTTCCATACAACAGAGCTCACTTTATCGTGTATTAAGAAATGGCTTTTAGGGGAGATGAGCTCTCTGCTATAAAACTTACTGGCTGTTGAATGACAAATGGAAAATTAATAACATCTTTATAATTCAAGTGGCAGAAAATTTCCTCCTTCCATGGACCCCCATCCATTGAAGACAATGTTTATGTCTGTTACAGAGAGAAAATTAACCTGATATTAAATTTTAAATCAAGAAAGCCTCAAAGAAAACTTTAATGCTAGAATTGAGGGTTTTTTTGGACATCTGATATTAAGTTAAATGTTCCTTTAACTGGCTAACTCAAGACACTCCATGTGTGTGTTTGATCAGCAACTCATGGACAGTGGGCTTCAGCACTGCTGTCAGACTCATGGTATCATTCTGTCAGGCAATGACTGATGCTCCTCTTCAGGTGGGTGTTTGACACAGGCCTCTGCTCTGTTTCCAGCACCAAACACAGAGACCCAGCCCTTGCTGACTTGGAGGAAGGCCCAAGAGACGGTGCCCTGGAACATCATCCTGCTGCTTGGAGGAGGCTTTGCCATGGCCAAGGGCTGTGAGGTGAGGTCCACAGCAGATGCCATGTGGCATCATCCTGCCCAGCAGGGTTGGATTTTATCAGGGTGTCACTTGGTGTTCTCATTTGGCTTTGGAAAACTTGTATCAATGGAGTGATCACACTCAAAGGACATATTTCTCAACTCCAAGTGACAACAATACACAGCAGATAACTGGGGAGGTTACAACTCCTTGCAAGCTGCTTGCTGTGAGACATCCTGAGGACAAGTTCTAGGAGAGGATCAGTTTCCCTGCAGGGATGCAGGAGGACGACTCCTGTTTTTGCTCTCCCCTTCTGCAGGAGTCTGGCTTGTCTGTGTGGATAGGAGGCCGTCTGCATCCCTTGGAGGGTGTGCCACCGCCCGTGGCCGTCATCCTCATCACGGTTGTCATCGCCTTGTTCACAGAGTTTGCCAGCAACACAGCCACTATTATCATCTTTCTGCCTGTCTTGGCAGAGCTGGTAAGGTCATCCCATGGCAAGATCAGCTCGTCCTCTGCCCCTTCCTTGCTCTGCCCCTTGGGTGGGCAGGTTTGTCTTGGGTTTGTGCTGGGACAGGCACTGGGCAGTTCTCCTGCTTCTGGGCTCTTCAAAACCCTTGGGAGCAACAAGCCCTGTAGCATAATGTGGACACTGAGGGATAGTAATCCTTCAGACTTTGTTGTGAGATAAGTGATTATTTATCACAGAGTGTGGGATAGGGCTCTGCACACTCCACTGGATCCTTTGATCCATCTGTTGGCAGCTCGAATCTCCAAGGTGCAATTCCTGTTCCTTTCTGGTTTTCCAGGCCATTCGTCTGAAAGTAAATCCCCTCTATTTAATGATACCAGGAACCATAGGATGCTCCTATGCATTCATGTTGCCAGTCTCAACACCTCCCAACTCAATTGCGTTTTCCTCTGGACATTTGATGGTCAAGGATATGGTAAGTTTCTTTAGACACATAAAATAATGAAAACAATCAGCCTGAGTGTTTAAAGAATGGATTTTTCTGCATTGTTAGTACTTCAGTATGTAGCAAAGTGAGAAGACAGAAGCATCAACAGTGTTTGAAGGCACAGGATGGAAGGAGCTCTTATGAAGCTGAAATTTGGAGCCACCATGGCTCCAAATGGTGACAAAAGTGGTTTTGAATGTGCTCAGCATCCCCCAGCCCCTATTCTTATTCCTCTAGTCTCAGCAGCTCAACTTTCATAGGTTTCTGGATGCAGGAAATGTTCCCCAGCTCAGTAAAATAAAGCTTATGAGTGAAATTAGGCTTAGTCCCAGTTCCTGCTCACATTCCTGAGGCTAAACAGATGTTAAAGTTTTTGATGGATCAAAGCTTGGTAAGCAGCTGCAGAGTGGCCTTTGTGGCTTTAAGCCTGCTTAAGATGTTGCTAATATTAACAGCAATTAAGCCTTCAGTTTTTATAATGTTTGCATTCAAATAGCTTCATGCTTCACATGCTGTAGA